>NW_008796165.1:12177386-12247597 GCF_000699145.1 Aptenodytes forsteri | reverse complement strand
CAAGCCCCCCGCGCACCCCCAGCCGCAGGGCTTTCACCCCCCCGTTTTTTTTTCTTTTTTTCCCCCTCCTTCCCCCTCCGCTGAAGTTTTTATAAACCTTTACAGATTTGAGTAGAAACAGATTTCTCACAACTTGCTCTGCGTCTCAATTTCACAGCTCAGCATACACTCAGGCACTGTCAAAAGCTTGACAGCGTTCCAGGGAAAATATTAACTGTAAACTTTCCAACAGGAATTGAAGGCATACACGGCTCCCGTCAGGATGTCCCCTCCACCAAGCGCGGAGAAGGCAATGTTTTCACAGGTTTCCAAAGCTCACACCGCCGCAAAAGCCATTGCGACCCCCAAGATGGTCCTGCTTTGCCGCGTCGCAGGCGCAATTAAGAGGGACGCCTCCACTCCAGCGACGAAGCATGCCGCGCGCCTCGCGCTCACAGGCCGGACCCGTTGAACACTGCATGCTCCAATGTATAAATATTTGCCTCTGGCTAAAGTTCAAGCAGCCCTCTGTGGCTGCCAGACACAACAGAAAACCAACATCCAAGGGAAAGTGTTTACTGCAGCACTGGCCAAAGCAGCGACTGCCAGCGAGCAAGCGGCTCGCCTTGGCCCAGCCCGCGGGCGCTTATCACAAAGTACCTGGCCGGCCGCCACCCAGCGCCTGCCACCCTTCCCGGGAAATGGTTAATTTATTTAATGCACCCGTTTGTTCTCGCCTGCACTGAGGGCCTGGCATGTGGGGTCTGTGGTGGCGGAGGGCGAACATGTCTCTCCTAAGGCATTAACCCTTCGTTAAGGGAATGTCACTAATACCACCAGTTAGTTCAGACGCTTTCTGCCCGGCCCCGTTTCTGAAGTTGAGCTGTTATCTTGGACTCGAACGTGCACGCACGCACACAAAAGCTCGCAGACAGCTACTCCTCTGCAGAGCCAACTGCCTGCGCACTCTGGAAAGAGACAACAGAAAAGCGGTCGCATACAGGATGTCTTTCAGCAGCAAAAATTAATAGATTTTGAAATATACAGCACTGGTTGGTGATGCAATGCTGTTTAAGGGATACAAAAATAAATTTTCTCACCCCTCTCCCACCCTCCAAACCAAACATTACTTAGAGTCTTCACCAAATAAGGGTAGCTAAATCCAAGTAATTCAACTCATGAATCAGCAGCTTCAGATATTATAAAATCACTACAGAAAGGTAAGGAAAGGAGGAAAAAAAGTATCTAGGGGAACCCTACAGGACGCCTGGCTGTGATCAGGGCTGTTATCATTGCGGTCATCCTTGAAACGGCTTCCCAATACACCAATAATCGTAGTGTTAAAAATGCAGTAAATGAACATGCCAAGACCCTGCACATCTGACTCGTTCGTGCCGTAAATGAAACAGAGTTTACTATGAACAAACGGGAAAAACTGTATTTTGGGAAAACGTCTCGAAGAAAGAAAGAAAGTGGAGTTTGTAAGGAAAGAAGAAAATAAGGAATGAAAAAAAGGAAAGCAAGCCTTAATATTATAATTTAACTAAAATGCAGAGAGAGATACAAATAATTATTCTGGTGTTGCCTTTAATAAATGCATTTAAGCCACCTAAATATTTGACTTTTTTCAGAGAGTATATATACTAAAGTAGATGTTATGTAGCAAGTTACGTAGTTTGCTACAGCTCTAAACTGGAAAAAAATCTTTACTCCTTATTCCTCTCTTAGTCTAGCTTTAAAAAGTTGCAAATTCACTGTAAACCCTCACAAATAATCTATCAACTAATCCCATTTTCTACTCCATTTTCTTAATATGAGTCTTAACAACTCTGCTCGCCCTGTCCAACCTGATGGTAGCCTGCAAGCGGTGGGTGATGTCAGTGCCATCGATCTCCTTTAGACCTAAGAAGCCCAGCATTAATAGTATCAGGACGGGCTTCCAGGAGGCCCAAGCGAATCATGTGAAAGAGGATCACAGAGGAATGTTCTGTTCCCACTGCGAACAAGACAGAATTAACTCTGAGATGCTTCCTTCTGCTGCCCGGTTTGTCCGAAAGGTCAAGACGATTAGCTCTTGTATACTCGGAACCGACCGTCAAAACAAAATATATGCTAAACCTTCATCTATTTTAAACAGACAAGAAGACACACTTAGGAAGGATCGTTTAAGATGCGTTTAAGGTGTAGTGAGTTACGATTTTTCATTCTGCTTGCTAGCTGCTGTGCAACAACAGCTGCCTCTTAACTTTTTGTTATTTCAAGAAGATTCAAGGAGGTTTTTTTGAAGCACAGTTACCTTTTTCTGGTAAATATAAAGAAAGAAAGAAAGAATGGGGACAGAAGAAAGAACGCCTGATGTTTAAGTCATCATGCATTTAAAAAAAAAAAACATTAAACTGGCAAGCTTAATTCATTACAACAATTACTCTATCAGGCAGATTTCTATGGAAATATATACATTGTTTACCACAGTGAGGATTCCTTTACCAGTCATATCTTTGAAGTCCAAAGATTAAAAAGCAGATGCACTGAAAGCATTAAAATTGTCCAAGTGCTTTGATACGGTGTTTGTCTACATTATGCAGAAGAAAAGGTACTTACCAGATCTTAATTGACTATATATTTAAGAATGATCATAGCAACATATTCAGCATATTACCAACGGGTATGAAATGTTACACCCAATAAATGTTGTATGACACGTACCTAATGGGTATTCTATCATGTTCAAAGAGTACAAAACAAATACAGAAAAAATTTTCATCCAATTGTAACTTTTTCATTGAGCATCAATGTAAATATAGACTGAAGCAATCAAAATGCTGGAAATATAAATATTCCTTTTAAAGCCACTGAATCCATCACTTTACTAGGAAAGGCTTAGCTATGTTATTTGCAATTCCCTCATTGCACAACAATGTACATTACTGTCTGTAAGCTCTAATTTGGCATGGCGCATCATTAATGACCTGAATGGTGGCTGTTTCACACATACATATTTAATTACAACAGCTGAACAAATTACATATTTATGCTTTATAAAGGGGATTGCCAGTCTAATTCATTTGCTATGCATGCAGGTACAGGGCTCCATCTGCAACAGCATCTGCACAACAAGAGCTAACAATTATCCATTGTAAGTGAGTGAGTGTATCTGGTGAAACCTGTAAGAGATGCAATCGTATTAACCACTTCAGTGCCTACAAACTAGTATTTTCTCAATGGACCACAATATTTTAAATAATTTATCAACAATAATACTACTTTGCATTTTCACAACATCCCTCATCCAAACATCTCTAAGCACTTTATATGCTATAAAAAATTAAGCCTTAAACACTCCTGTGAGGAAAGTAGTTCTTATCCCAACAGCATATATGGGGAAAGGAAGGCACCTAACACGAAGGGGCTGGTTCCTCAAAAGGCACAATAGGCTTCAATGGACCTATACTGATTTATATTATCTTAACCTATGATCCCAAGTTAAGGGTGACTTGCTCTACGTGAAAGGTGAGACAAAAAATCAGTGTCAAAGAAAGTCAGATCTCCGTAAAATTAATACAGTAGTTTAAGCCTTAGAAGACTTGGCTTCTATGGGCTTTTGATCAAGCTTAAAATTATTATCCACAACCTATGGTCCTTAATTGTAGAAAAACTCTTACTGAATTATCTAAGAAGCCTTCCAAAATATGAATAATGATTTCTAAAAATTCATGGAGAAATGGCGAGAGATCAGAATACTGGAAAAATATAAATGTGATATAAATCTTCTAGAAAGAAGGGAAGAGTAATCCTGGCAGTAACAGTCCAAACTAATGTTTACAGAGTAAAAAATTAACAGAACAAAATCAAAACACATAAGGGAGACAACTGAGCTGTCTGAACCAATTAGTATTACTGTTTTAGCGCGGATATTTTTTGACAAACTAGATATATCTATGGTGTATATCAAGTAGAATTACAGTATTAATAGAACAATAGAAATTGTATATTTAGATTCTGGCAAAGTACTTAGTACAAACTCTCATAAAATTCTGCATGCACAGCATTATTTTTACTTGGTTCTGAACTTACTGTAACATACGAATATTATGAACAATCACCTCCTGAGCTGAACCTACTTATTTAGTGAAGTAGTCTGGGGAAAGGAGATAGTCAGAAAGAAAGCCCCATCTTATTTAAAATCTTTGTTAAAAGAAAAATAGGAAGGGAATGAAAATTGTGCATAGCTACGAAAGAGATGTTTGATGTACTTCCAGAAGAACAGAGAAACAAAGAAAGGTGCTAGAAATTTGGAAGCAGTCTGAGCACAAAATGAATTTAGTTTCAGAAAAATGGACAAACACAATAAGAAAACCAAATAATTACAGGGTCAGAAAAAAATCAGGAAATATGTAAAAATAAGCATATCAGTGACAGTAAAGAGATGATTATTCAAGAGCTTGCAATGTATGGCAGTAGCAAAAGTCAGTGAAACTTCTGACAATCCAGCATTTTAGAGAAGTGGAAGGTTTTTCATTACTTGGGACATTTAGAAGTAAAGTAGATAATCAGTGCTCTATAGGAAAGGCTATGTACCGACAAGACAAGATCAAACAAGTCCTTGCCATCTCTAATTTCTTTGGCTTTACAGGAATGTTAAATAACTCGAGAATTTTCACATAATAAATATATAATAAATCTAAGGATCAGCCTAAGTATAGGATTATGGAAAATTATTTCAACTTCAATACCTGAAAGAGGAAGCATTTAGGAGTAAATGAATCAATAGCGAAGTTTCCCATTATCATTTACAGGCTCTATTTAGAAATAAATAGGTCTAAATAGGCTACTTGGCATGGGGCAGCTGTAGGTCAACATTCTACATCAGACACTGTAATTTGCCATAAGTGCAGAGGTGCTCATTAATTACAGGGAAATTTGAAAGTATCCCTCAGGCCTATGCTGTAGCTGCCAAACTGTTCAGTGAAGTGCAGGCACCCTCCAGGAAGTTCTGGTGCTGCTGCTGCTTTAAAGACATGATTGGGCTGCGCAGTACAAAAGATCAGCTGTCCCAGGATGGATATCTCAATTGGAAAAGCTATTTTATCGAATTAACAGCTATGGTGTTCTGTGAGTGCACCAAGTGCCACAGCTGCTTCCGTGTCAGCATCCAACATCATCTGGATCTGCTGGCCCCACCGGCTTCCCCGAAACACACTTCTCTGGCTCTCCCTCAGGCGACAGCAAAAATACGGGACAGAGCACCATTAGAAAGCAAAAAAAAAAAAAAAAAATCTCCCTTTTTTGGGCTGTGAATGGTGGAATAGGAATTCCAGACATCTCCTTCCTTCAGCAGGGCAGCTCTGACTTCCTCTTGGCCCAACCTGCCTTATATTTCTGGATCCTGGCACCAGCGAGTGACAGAGGGAACTCCGCACAGCACCGAAATCCTGGGCAAGCCAGCATGTAAACTCTGCACATCTTCCCTGACGCATGCAGCTGTATCCTCTGCGATACATGCATGAGCAGTGGAGTTGTTCAAAGGTTTAAACTGCTCAAAAAGGAACTAAAAAAATATTAAAAAAAAAAAGGGGGGGAGGTGCAATTGCTTAGTGAACACATGCCAGGCAACATCTTTGTAATTACATTTTGTTATGTTGCAATGCCTGCTTTTTCTACACCCTTAATTAGGCAAGAAAAATCAGGAGAAAGATCATCCCAATTTCTCCCCAGCTTCCTGGGTTAACATTACACAGGATCAACTACCGTACCTAAATGCCCTGTCACAGTACCTCAAGTGACCTTGTCAACTCTGAAAGCTGGTCAACAATCCTCTTAATGCTGGGGAACACAAGCCACAGTTTTAACACCACTGCCAGGGAAAAATGTTAGCAAGAAAATAAGATTCATTTATTGTTTATATTCCCCTGTTCCCCTTTTAGACATAAAAGAGTCCAAAGCAACCCGTCATTAAAGCTACATTTAAAAACAAGGCGGGGGAAAAAAGACTGTCTCAAAATGAGGTTGCCTACTACTTGGATTAGACAGGAATGTGTGCAGGGCTGGCAGAGAGACTCCGGGATAAGGCCAGCTCGACTGCACGGCAGCTGGGTGAGAATATGAGGGGACAACAGTCTTTAGTGCAGCAAGGTAGTTACCTCAAAGGATCAGACATCTTAGGTAAGGATTTTCATAGCCTGATCTTTAATTTTTTAAGTTTTTACTTCTCCAAAGTAATCTCAATCAAAAAAGTAGGTATATATGTTAGGTTTCACTTATTATTTAATGCTGCACACTCAAAACCAGAAGTTGATGACCCTTTTTTAAAAATTCTGCCTTTACATGATATGTAACGAAAGTGCTTAGACTACTATGGTTTCTAAAGATGCCGTTTTCTGCTCTGAAACCACAGAAAAAGTGTTCTATTTATAGCAGTAAATCTATTTTTATAATATATTTTCTGGGACAGTTTGTTTTTGTTTTCTTTTCTTTTGTTTGTTTTGTTTCAGCCAGTTGGAGCATTTATATAAAAAAGATGGGGTCAGTTTGCAAGTTGGTATAAATCTGAATACTTCAACTGAAAAGCAAAGTGATGGTTTTTTCACCCGTTATGGGACTGAACCATCATCATGCTTAACTTGCTCCATTTGCATATCCAATTTTTCCATGCCTCATGCCATAATCACTCCTCTACATAATGCTGCAATTTGCAACTGGAGAGATAATAACGATTTCATAAACAAGATTATAACTCCAGGTATTTAATAAAGCAACAGGAATGCAGGATTACAAAGGAACAACTGCACTGAAATTCCTCCAAAGGAATTAAAGCTGAACAAAAAAATATACAATAATTGAAAACAGATTTTTGCAAATTTTCCAGCCTTGTTCTTTAGGCAACCATAACTCTTTAAACTGTCATTTGTAAAATTCCACTTCGATACTCCCCAGACTGTTGCAGCGGGTGCCTGTAACTTCAGTAGCTGCTCTCGTGATTGTGGTGCTACAGCGGTTGTGTTCCTGCAACACGCAACGCTTGTAGTGTCACTGAAATATTAATAAAACATACATATACGGGGGCCTAATTTAAAAGCTAATAATGAATCAGGTTTTGTTGAGTTGCCTGGAAATGTGAAGCTATTGCAGCATTTAGTATCTCGCTGTGTACATGTATAGCTGACAAATGTGTTAAGAGCATCGAGTTCAAATGTCAGACGCTGATCCAGACTGGCTAAGGCCTGCTAGGTGCAATGAACTCTCCCCCGAAGAAGTTTACTGTAAAGAGGCCAAGTCGTTCTCTTAAAATAGCCTATGTTAGCTGGATCCAAAAATTACAGTCCCCTTGGCCAAAGGTGTACAGTTGGGACGACTTCTGCTCCCTCTTGTCAGACCTTCTTGAGCCCAGAACAGTCATGTCTCTCCTAAATTAAGAGAAACTGCTTACAGATCTAGAAATTTAATGCCAGACAGGAACAGCACTGAAAAGTCAATATGGGTCAGTCAATGGACTATACTGGGGAAGACATGAACTTCTAGCATTTGCCAAGCCTAAGCAGTTGAGAAATGAATCAAAATGTTCCAGGATTCCAAATTATCTTGGAACTTCAAATTTCATCACCACACTTCATCTTCTGCCCAGGATGGAGCAGGGCTGAAGCCCAGCCCAAGTCCGTTGGTGCTCTACTGGAGGAGCAACGAGAGCTTCCAGGGAATACTCTAAATGCGCCCAGCAGCCACTGCAGAAGTGTCAAGATGGAGAAGAAAATCTGAAATCTCTCCCATTTCCCATCTGGCAAGCACAACCCACCTTAGGTGATAGACAGTACGATTACTGGTGGTATTTCCTAGGATAACGATTGATCTATTAAATTGATTTGCAAGTAATATTCCTACTGTGCAGCCTCTTGCTAAAAGCGGCAAAAAGAGCCTCTTAGTAACTGTTTTGCTTTGTTTTGAAAACAATACAGATGCATGGTATTTTTTCAGCCTGAATAATTCATATTTTAAAAATCTTATTTCAAAAATATATTTGCATTAGCCTGCCTGTATTTGACTCCTCCAGAACACACTTCCCTTTAGCATACATATTTTGGGCTTGGCCACTTTCTGACTTTAGAATCAAGTTTGATGGTAAACTATTATTTTTAATAAGTTCTAAATGTTCCTTCCTTTCTAAGAAGCACAAATTTGCTGCCAACACACAGCTCCAATTCACAGGAATATTTATTGTGCTGATAATTGAACTCCAGTCATATGACTGAAAGAGGCTAACAAAAAAAAAATAAGAGAAGGCAAAAAGCTCAACTGTAATTTCTAGACATCTATAAATTTCTTATTCTTTCTGCAGAGAGGAAGCTCCCTGGGGCTTTCTGGATAGCCTCAGTTTTATTTATCACCCACTCTCTTCCAATCTATGAATGCCATAATTCTTCCTCTTGCAAAGAGATGAACATGGCCTCAATCACACACTCTCCTTGTATTAACTAGACATTGCTAAACAGCAGTTATGGTAACGGAAAATATTGACGACCCAAGGTCTTGGTATCAGTTTCAGTTCCTGCTGGCTAAAAACCTCAAATCCGAGGTCCAAACCAGTCTGTGGTCGATTCTAACCATTGCTGCTGCCCTCTCACTTGGTGTTTGGAAGAGGGACATGAGCAAAGGTGTTCTCAAAACGATGTTCTAGCAAGACTGCTGGCAGCGGAGGGCATGGAAGGGGAAGGACGCAGATCTGATCACACATTGGTATGGGCAGACTCTGTGGATCTTAAACTGTTCGTTGCGCTGTAAAGCTAGTGAGCTTGATCACAGTAATTTTTGTACCAAGAAAATATAAATACTGTATTACTGCAGCTCACATATAATCATAAAAACCAACAGGTTCTGCCTAATCAAAGGTACCTGTATTTCTGAACAAACAAGTGAACATTTGCCCTGTAGCTCATTTCTTGCAAGGCACAAAAATACCTACTTCCAGGTTCTTAGATGGCTTTTTCAGGTAAATGAGCTCCAACTGGAAAGAGGTCATAAATTTTCAAGAAGACCTCCAAGTAATTTTAAATATACTTTATTATTTTCACTTTACTTTGTCAATGATATTTTTATTAGAAACTTAAAATACTTTTGCAGATTGACTTTATCCTTAGCAGTTTGGAAAATGCAGATTTTTTTTAGTGCCTTAAACAGACCTTAATTTAATACCACTATTTTTGGTTCAATCACAATCAAATCTATGTTTATAATGCGTTCCTGTGTCCAAATAGCTTTCTGTGCTCCAGCACACATTGTTTAATATTTCTGCATTAAAAGAAGCTTCTCATTTTGCTCAATCTAGGTGACTCTGCCAAGAAGTATTTCCGAGCATGAATAAGCCATAAAACATATATTCAAATTCAGATTAAAAATACACATCTTTGAGCTTGGAATGAAGAATAAACATTTGGAATCAAACCTTGGCCCTATTAAGGTCAATGGGAAGAGTTTAAAAGTGAATTGTTTATGATTAAGGAGATGTGGGTTCTAGCATCAGCTTTGCACACGATGCGGATTCCAACTATCATTGCCCTTTCTTCACCAGTAAAATGGGAATAATGCCACCCCGTACTGTGGCAGATAATTTTTGAAAAACTCTAAGCGTTGTATGCATTTTAAAAATACAAGAGTCACATGAACAATTCAGTAATTTCAATAATTCCTTGGTATTACTTGGTACTACACCAGGTAGTACAACTGAATCAAAGTTGCACAGCAGCTTGTGAACTTTACGATTGCTAGTTTGAGAAAAATGATGTGTATCTTATTTTTCACATTGAGCAAGGCTGTGATTTTTTAAATGTCCAAGCAAACTAGTTTTGGCTTTTAAAACATTCCTGAGGAGTAAAACTGTCTTGCACCTTCCTGAGTTACTGGTTAGGTTAGGTCTCTTCACCATAATCTTGCACATGCCTTTGATGCAAACGAGTTCTGGACACTCATTTGCCTACTTCAGCTGTGCCAGTTCCCACTGACTGAGCAACTTTCCCTGAAAGTTAACTTTTCCTTTTACTTGCTCTTGGCTTTAGGGGGGTTGCATTTCTGCTTTCTTCTCCCCTGCCAAACAATAGGATAAGTCAAACCTTGTTTTCCAAACAAATGGAGAACTTCGTATTAACAAACAAGCCAAGTCCTGCTGCAAACAGAAAACACTGATAAGAGAGTACAAAGAAATATTCTCAACTACTGGCCACAATTAAACTTCTTTTCTAATGCATCATTACAGCTGAGTGCACACACCGGAAAATATTGTCATGGCAGATACCACCAGACCTTCAATTGTCGGTGGCCTGAGGTAAGCTTGGCTACTCAAGTCCCTTCAAATCTTCCTGAGAAATTTCCGGGGCATCCTAGCTTGGGGCAGTGGTTTCTATCTAAATGACAGCCTCAAAGACCTGCAGCTGAAGAACATTTCTCACAACTCCTTGTGTGCTTTTTAAAGCCCAGCCTGCAGGTTTTGCCATTGCCCAAAGCCAGCTCTGACCAGATCTGTACAGCTGCCTAGACTGGAATCCAGCAAAAAAAAATACCCTACTATTTTACATGGGATTCTTTTGGTCTCTTCAGCAATATCCAGCTCCTTTTATTTTATGTATGTATGCATATGTGTGCATTTATTAGTAGTGAGCAGTATCAGATGGCTCTGCACAAAAGCCAAAGCTCAGGCAGTTACTTTTTAAGCTTCCCTGCATTAAGACACATCAAAATGTCGATGATGTAGAAGAGCAGTGTCTAGGATGAGAAAGTTGGTTTGCCATGTAATCTCGAAACCACTCTGACTCCCACTTAAGCCCAGTTTCCCTTGGTCTTTCCTTTGTGGTCTTTTCATACTGTCACTTAAATGCCAGTTTTGCTATGGTTATTTTGGGGATGTGGATGGATGCCTACATGTTCTCACCACCAGCTTCTCAAATGCAGTTAGGAGCCATGCATGAATCTCACTCCCCTGGGATCCTGCAAGGTTTCACGAGCTAAGAGTATGCCTTGTTTTGTGCCATTTCATTACCATGCTAGAGAGACGTTAAAACTGAAATCATCGATACAATAAATTGAATCAAATCTAGTAAAGTCCACAGTAGTATGTACTAAGGCACAATATGGAAATATTAAAACAGCATCACAGATGCAATACATTGTGCATTATGTAAATTATTGGCCAAATCAAATATGAATCAAACCACTGCACAAAACACAAAGGTAGAAAAGCTCGATAAGATCACCCAGTGCACCTCTGTGTCCACAGAATGGTCCCTACAAAGACAGTTCTAGTCCTTTCCCCTGCTTTCAAATGACTCAAACTGAAGGGCATTTAATTTTACCCTTGGGGAGTACTCCACATCTACTACATTTCTTTGATGGTATGTTTTTTAGTTGTACTCCCAAGTCCCAACCTAAATTATCCTTCACTCTCCTTAGTGTTCACACCCTTCATATCATCAAAGATCTTTTACGTCTTCTCCCTAAGGTGAGCTATACATATTCAGTGCACCAGACTGTGATAACATTATCCTCAATAAATAGCACATACATAAGGAACCCATTGACTTAGAGGAAGTCTATCTATGGACCAGGTTGTTAAAGAAATAAGGACAGGGCAATCTGGCCTTAATCTTCATCCATAAATCAATAATGCCAGATACCCTCTGCAATTTCTCTTTGTTCTGACTTTCTGTGAATATGGTCATTAGAGCTTCCAATAACTGCAAATGCACTATTTTCTGGGTAGCGAAACAAGCCAAGTTGAGAGAACTGATGAACCCCTTTTAGACAACAGGATGCTGCCATAGAAGTGACCCAGCTGAGAGGACTTCTGTGGATTCACTACCATTTTTAATATGGTTGCTTATGTTCCTACTTGTCCAAGGCTGTCTCCATGCCCCTAGAAGGTCGCTCAGACAGCAGAGCTCCAGCCAGCGGGTGCAAGCTAGGGCAGGTAACCATGGAAGAAGAATTTTCATTATTGTTCATGGGATAAAAGACAGGGAAAAGAAACATTTCTGACCCCTAAATGAGGACTGTCGAGAAGGCCAGCATTTAATGGTTTATAAACACAAACTCAGAGCTATAAATGCATTGCTTATTCCCACTATAATCCCTTTTGAACTGGTTCCCCTGATGAATATAAGGAGTATTGATTTTTAAACCCATGTAGGTTCTTAGAGACAATGCAGACTGACTTAATTATAATCAATAAAATTTACAGACAGTGATGCAACCCAGCAGAAATATTCCTACCAAAAAGTATGGCATAAGAATACTCGTTTCCCTACTGCACAGCTAGAATATGGCCTTAATACATATTTTATTATGTATAGAAGCCTGCCCATGAATCCATCAGAAGATCACCTGCATCTCCACAGTTACAACTAATTTGGTATTGTCTACAGTTACTTTACATACCTTCAATGAGCAAAGGGAGAGGAAAGTTCCATCAGTCTTTATAACAGCTACTGCAAGCATCCCTCTCCTTCTGGATATTCCCCCATCTTTTAGTCTACTTACTCTCACCATCTCTATCTGAAACTATTTCTATTGCACTGATAAAACACTAAAGGGGAGAGAGACTGAAGGCAAGATTTGTCTTACCTAAATGTGGCTGTCTAATGGTTGGGCACATCTCAAAGTGAGGTTTTTCTGCTCTTTCTGGAGTCAACAGTGAGAGCCAGGCGGTTGCGAAAGCATTTTGCTGGGCTGAAATGCCCTCAGGGAGTGCCTCTCCCATTTCACCAAACAACACAACCAGCCTAGACAACCACCTTAGACCAAGCACCCAAGTTTTAGACAGATAAACTTAGATGAGGTGAACCTAAGCACAAAGTATTTGCCTGGATCACAGAGCCTGTGGCAAAACCGAAGTGGAATGAAAATCTCACATAGTTCAGACTAGGACAGAAATTCCCAGAGCATCCTTTTCTTGCCAATGTGGCAAAAATCAATGGCAGAAGGAGGAACAAGGCAGAAATCTGAATTCTAGACTAGCTTCTGAACCTGCTTTCTTCTATTCATGTCTCCTCTGTTACCTTGCATCTGCCTGGATGTTTGACCCACCATTCCCAAAATACAGTCACCTGACAGCACGTCTGCGCTTTGCAATGAAGCAGTCTGTGCAGTGCCAAAATGTCTTAAGTAGTAGCAGCCACTCTCACCAGGAACCAGAAGCCATACAGACGTGAGTACAGCACTGTAGCAGGACTATTTAGACCTGCTAAAATGGTTTTTAGACAGAAAAGGATAGCAGCTCATGCATAGCATTTCACTAACAAGCTTTCAAAATACACATTTTGCAAAGTCCTACCTTGTGGATATACCACATTGCACCTTAAATGTTAGGTGCTCCAAGGTAATAAATCCTATCTTGGCCTCAACTATGTAATACCATCAACCAGACCAACCTCCTGAGATGATGACAACCATCTGATAGACACAGGACCAACACTTACTTCACTAAGGTTGTAGTGCCCAAATAAAAGCTTAAATACATTGAAGGATGTGGGCTGGGAGGACGCAGCAGAAACAGTCATTTTTGCAGTCAGTAGTTCTACAAGAAAACAGTCAGCCTGCCATCTCCCACTAAATAATCTCTGCAAAATTGCTGTATTACTAATTACCAGTATTGAATTTGAGAGGAAACAATGAGTATAAACTGTTTGACCACTCATGTGGCCCAAAGCCCACCTTTCTGTTTTCTAAGTGCTTTTGAAACAGCTCTGTATTAACGGCTGTGACTTTCTCTCCATGACAAATTAGTCAGTGTTGACAGCACAGGCTATCCATAAGTGTTGAATAAAATCTAAGTAAAAAAACAAGAAGAAGATACCTTCTTTTGTAAATATCTTTCAGCTGGCACAGTAAATTACATTGATTCAGAAGTGACTCATTTCCAACGCTGCGCACATTAGCAGCCAGTATTATTCAATTTGAGATTTTAATTTATAACATACTCTTGGTAATGTACTCCCAATACATTCCTCACTTCCCTACCCTGTGACTGACAAAAGATGAAAGATCTTTACTGTATAAATATTTTATATTAAACCCTTCACTCTGCTGTATTTCTTCCATTGTCAGTTCCCATTTGCAAATACTATACATTGTCCAAAAAAGTGCTGATCTAGGCAAAGGGCACGTGCTTGTAGGCAGCCCTGCATCTCCAGGATCCACTGCTCTGCTGCCAGGGAGAGACTGCGAGCAGGGCTCCCTCCTTTTGGGGCTGAACTCTGCTGGCCAAGGGACTTGGTCATCTTGAAGGGCTGGATGTGGCCATGCTGCCCGCCGGCCCCGGGAGGGGCTGAATTCAGGGAGGCAGGAGGGAGCGGGAGCAAGAAGCATGCCTGTGGCTTTGCAAGCAGAAGACGTCTGTGCTCCTGCTTTCAGCCCTTGACCTGGGTGAGAATGAGAGAGTAAAAATGCCTCTTTGTTAAGTAAACGTTTTACAAACTCTCCTGTCACCTTCTCTCAGGGTGAAACTGTGTCAGCAGGCAAGATTAGATAACTTGACCTAAATCGTACTGGAAATCTGTGGCAGACCTCAGCTCAGATCTCCTGACATCCTGTCTTGCGTATTACTGACAAGACCAACCCTAATCTAGTAGGAGAATCCTTTTCCAAACAGTTACTTAGTAAGGGCTAAATGCCACTACCAGACATCCACAGTAAACCCCTCCTGGCTGAGGCCAGATTTGGCTCCTATTCTAACCCGAATCATAGGAGACTTCTAACCACCAGCTACATATACTGCTCCTCCTGACACTGGTATTCTTGCTTGTTAAGCACTTGCTATCTAATCCAAAAATACTCCCTGTCCCATGAAGTGCACAAAACAGAGGTTATTTATCCTGCTTTGTGCCAGTTCTTTGATCAAATTAATGTTGCTGATTATTCTTCGGTCTCTATCAGGCTGCAAAATGTCCTTTGGTCGGCTACTCTTACTTTCCGTGGTCGTCGAGAAGAGTTATTTTGGGATCCTGCAGTCTAGACCATGCAGGTATTTCATCGCTAGATTTAAGGCAGCACATGTGAATGCGTTACCCTACTTAGATACATAAAAAATAATTTCAACTGGGCTAAATTACCTTTATTATCAACCCTGGTAATTACACCGCAGCCATTTTCTTGACTGATGTATGGAACACTATGAAATGAATCCTCTGAGAAGAAGATGGAAAAAAACAAGACAGTGATCAATGGATTCAATTAGTTACAGTATAATTCTACCAAGATGAAAAAGATCAAGACGCAATGCAACTTCTCCAGTTCAGCTAAGAGAAGTTGTAGAGGACCTGCCACTACTTTGGGTTTTTTTTAAAACTCACTGTAACTACTAATCCGTGTAATGCAGAAGGAGAGGAATTACCAACAGTACTCAGCAAAATATTGGCAGTACAGAGAGGCTGTGCCACAGGTGGAGGCTCCGAAAGAGTGTTTTAATGGACTAGATACACATTATGTCTGTATTTCTTCACACATAGAAAGCGTTATAACAACAGAGAGATTTCTCTAATGACAACAAAATAAAACCTTCCCAACAGCACATCCAAGCAAGAAATAACAATGCTGTCGCTACGCTGTGGAGGAACAAATTTCTCTTCTAATAATTCCCTCAACATTTCAAAACTCATGCTTTCAGCATCTTTCACGCATAACGCCAAGAAAGCAAATTCCCTTAATGCGCGGGTCATCTGAATTACACTGACTCCGAGGTGCACAAACCTCTCTGCTCTGTGCTATGTGACACCTCCTTGTCACGGGGGTCACAAAACACAGGCATGTCCCGGCAGCTGATGCCATTTGTGGTAAGCGAGCCGGCCGGGAGGCCGTGGCAGGGAAGGGAGGCACGAGGAAGAGCATAAAGACACAGTTTAGTTAACCACATTATTAAGATCTTCATCACCAAGAGTACTTAGCACATGGAAATAGTCAGTTTACAATATCGGAGCGGAGCAATCTGTATATTACACCCGGGACATTACAGCGCTGGGAAATATGTAAATGTCATCATCTTAAAAGATAAAGGCATGTAGAGAGTAGGGCTTTTTTGCATGTAAAGGAAATAAGATGAATGAATAAAGCTGATCAAATGATTAATAGAATCCATAATCTTAATCTTATTATTTCTAAAGAAGAAAAGGCTGTTCAGTTAAGAGCTAGTCGTCTCCATTTCATTAAGAACAATTATATTCCAACTGATCAAGATCTACACCGCACAGCCCTCACAGCAGACGCATTTTTATATTTCCTGTCATTTCAGCGAGACGAGCAAAGTTGTTGGTGATTTGCGAGGCGAAAGCTCCGGAGATGGGTGTAAACAGATTTTAAACAACAGATCTGGCCGGGGTGATTTAGAGCCCCCCCCCTCCCTCCGAGGAACACAATGCAAGGCAACCATGTGCTTGTTTCAAGATGTCTAAATCCCAGCCATGCTATCAATCTGAAAGGGGAAAAAAAAAGATTTTATAAAATGTTTTCACACCCTGTTGGGTTAAGAGACAGTGGGTATTAATCCTATGGCTGCTACCCCAAGCTTCCTCTTTGTGGTCAGCAGAGAAGCTGTGTGGTTGGGCAGGAGTAGTCCAAAGGCACATTTTTTTTCCTCTCTCTTTTTTTTTTTAAAAAATCTGTGTTAAAACAAGAGAAAGTGGACCAGTTACACAGCAAAGCAAAAACCACAGCCAGCCCTCTCTGCTGTTGCTTTCCCCCTAAATGTGGCCTACAGCGATTCTGCTTTCCAAAAAAAGGTTTAATTTAAACCATACAGTGCTACAAGCTGCCACGTTTCCAAATTCCACATTCCTTTCTAATCTGTGCACTTCAGAACTGACAAATTCTGCTTCCAATGGTACCCAGACTAACTGCGATGAAGAAACTGCTGCTAACCCACCATTCCTCAACTCAATAAGGAACGCCGACCTCCCCCCCGCCTGCCCCCAGCCCCCGGATTTTGCTGAACTTTTAAAATTATCATATTTAAGGGGCCAGATTCAATATTTGTAAAATCTTTAGCTCTCTGGGGAGACTTTTCGCACAGTGAGAAAAGCATTTCCAGGACTCAGGGGGGAATTCCCAGTCTGGTATAAATCCAGAAAACTCCCCCGACGACTTTGCAAGAGCATTTGCACCCACTGAGACTCTGCCCTCGGCGTTCCGTTTGCACAAGCCCACATGGATAAGGACATTAGCTCTTCTCCGCCATACAGCCCAAAAATGTGCAGCGCAGAAGAGCCTTCCCTCATTTGAAGCTAAATAAGTAACACTCTCTGGGGGGAGGAGGGGGGCAAAAAGGACGTCCTGCTTTGTCCTCGAGCAGGAATGGCCCTTGGTGACACTAGATGGATGCAAGAGACCCAAAATTTTGCATCCCTGCAGAAGACCTGGAGGGAAGGGACCAAAGGCTCTAAGGACCATTGCTGCGGAGCCCCTCCAGCTTAGGGACAGTGTGTTGAAGGGTGACTCGAGGGTATCCACATAGCCAGCAGTGGGCTGGGGGCACACATGCTGCTACGTCAGCCGAACCCTGGGCTGGAGAAGAAACAGTCCTGTGGTGGCTGGCACAGGCCGTTCGGGGTCCCCCCAGGACCCACGTTCCCATCCAGCTTTGTGCTGTGCCAGGCTGGAGGAGCACCCGGGCCACCACCGTCATCCTGGAAACTGCTTGCCCACACTTTTTGGCCCACAATGCATAAAAGTGAGCGTTTCAGGTTGCCCAGCAGATGTGTTTATTTCTGTCCTGGGATTTTTTGGCCCTCCTGCAGCTCTACGACACGCAACTGTACGTACAACTTGTCAACGCAGGATAACAGCATTAGCCCTTCAGTAGCCTCAGGGCTCTCATCTTAACCAATGTTCAAGCAACGTGATAATTTTAGGGCACATACACAACTATTTATTATATCTCCTGCAAACAACCTGCAGCAATCTGCTGTACAATGAGGCACAGGAGTAAGGAAAAGTGACTGGATGGATCTGACTCCACTGAAATGGAGGAAGCGCAGCTCGTTTGGGCTCCCGCACCTGCTTTCTGATGGGGTTGCATCCACCGTGCAACTCCTCCTGCCAACCCGGAGCACAGGAAAAGCATATGTCACATCTCAAAAATCATGGCATTTTCAAACTTCTTTTTTTCTCTTTGCCTTCTGCTTTCTGATCCATTAAAGTGCAGAGAAGGAACATTTTAAGGCTTTTCTCAAGAGTCAGAAATTTGAGCTTTTCTCTTTTTTCTTCTGCTTTTTTTTATGCCAGCTGAGATGCACATGGAAATCTTTGGGTACCTGGAACCTTAAGGAAAACATCAAACCTTGTGAGACTCACCATAAGAGCAACTGCCTGGTAACCGCATGCATCTTAAACCACCGTTTAAATCACCGAATAGTTCAGCTCAATGTTTACTTTCAAGTAATGTCAGAAGTCGAGTGTAGAAGGCCAGGTTCTTAGCCAGTGTAAATCCATTTAAGTTGCGGGCTCTTTCCCTGCTCCAGAATCATTGTGTTTATATTCAGACAATACACTCGACAGGCACCAGATGAGTGTTCTTAGCCTCAGCTCAATGATTTTTCTGGAAATGGAAAGAGCTTAGCTGTGGGATCCCTGCCAGGGTAGGAACTCTGGAGTTTTTTTGAGGTTGGGATTTTCAATAGGAACTCAGTCCCTATTTCCCTCGTGCTCCTTTGAAAATCCAAGCCAATGTTAATAAACTTGATCGGGTCCTTTTAAAAAAGAGAAATAGTATAAAACTGGCACAGAAGAAAAAACTACATTGATGCAATGCATGCCTTAACAAGCCAGCGAAACATTCAGATTTAATACTAACATAAACCTGAATTTTTATCACTTCTGCCAGGGCAGTCCAATAAGGCCTTAAGTTTGAGTAAATGTCAGTCATTCTCAGTTGTCCCACTAGTAGTCCCATAATGGGATGTGCTAGCCAAAAATGGAAAGGAGGCACAGCATCTGCTTATGTTTAATTTATTTTTGCATTTTGGTGTGTTGTCCCAGGAGAATCAATGTTTTTAAGTGGCTGCATCTTTTTGAGCCAACTTGCTGTCCTTTGCTAACACATCAAGGACATGTTTCTGGAAATGGAACATACTCCCGTTGAAACCAGAGAGGTACAGGTATGGCAACCTTACGTTTTTAAAATTTAATATGCGTTTTTAGAGTGAAATTCCCTCAGTTTCACTAAAACTGAACTCTAGATTCCCCTCTTCGACAAAGCCGTAATTCTCATTAGCAGGAGTTAACATGCATGGATCACGGAGAGATGACTAAATCCACTTAAGGCAGTTCAGCACTCCAGCTAAACCGAAGCATACCAGGCACCCATGTCCAGTTACTCTGGATTTATACAGAATCATCGACGGCTGAAATCAACCCACTGATTTTAATAATTGCTGCTTTGAGCACATACCTGTCAGGGAACTAGCGAGCCTTGCAAAGCCAGGCAGGGCTAGGACCAAGCGCAAGCCCTGAACCCCTGGAATACCCTTGCAAGATGTTGGCCGTAGCACGTTATGCTGATGGCAACGGTGTGGGTGCCATCAACTCAACAACACACAGAAGGGAATAACGTGTTTGTCTTAAAGGCTGGCTAAAATAAAGAGCAGAGGGGCTCAGTGCACACTTTTGATTTTTGAATGCTAATTTCATTTTAGTAGTAAGCTTCTTGTTTAAGAAGTAAAAGTGGTTCTGAAACACAAAGGTGCATGGATGTTGTTATAACTAAAACGGGTCTGATCGCTAGTTTTTTAACAATTTGCTAACAAGAAAAACTGGTCACATGCTGGGCCATTTTATGCCAAGTCTCAGCCAGAGCAAAATTTTATGGCCAAGTTATAAACCCTTGAAAATAAGGGTTTATAATAGAAATGCTGACAGACCCTTAATTATAGCAGCACTAGCGGGCACTGTTGTAATAAGGCCCACATATTTTCCTCTTTGATCGTTATTTATAGGATGCATTGGAAATCATCCCATTTACAACTGTATGCCCGCTCAGCTAGGTGGAGTTTTATCCATTAAGAAAGGGAAATACAAAGTCGGCTGCTGAAGAAAGCCGGGGGCTTTACCTCCCGGCGTTCCCGCGGCATACCAACCCCGAGCTTCAGGCAGTGACTAATGCCTTTACTCTGCCGGTTTGTATAAGAGGTTGAAGTTCAGGCTGGTGCAGTGCAGCATTCCCCGGGACCTGCTGCCTCTTTAGGCAGGCGATTAATCACTTGATCGATAGACCATATGATTAGGCACTAATAGCTGATAGGAGGAGAGAATAAACAACCATAAATTTGCTTTGTACCGAGTAATCCAAGTGTAAGAGAGGTCAGATAATGGCCACATAAGGTCATGTTGCCTAAGGAGCCCATATGGGAAAGATGGAAGATACATACATTTTTAAATATCTTCAATTATTATTGTATTTCTGGGCAGGATTCGGGCTGCCGATGCGCCCCTCTCTTTGAGCATGGGCAGGCTGTCGTGCTCCAAAGTAGGCTGATATCAAACAGCAACAGCCGTTTCCACATCAAGAAAAAAAAAACAACCTCAAAAACCTCAGGTCGTGTGACGATTTCAAACTAAACATCCGCGTCAGCTGAGGTGGGTGTAATTTCATTGACACTGGGAGGTCCAAGTCGTCGGCTCTGAAACCACGCCGTTGCGAGAAATCGGGCAGACGTGGCAGGACCTGTGCCTCCTGCTTTGTTCCTGCTGTATCTGGGTTCTCCGCGAGGTGCAGGTCGCAGCCCCGGTCCAGCCGCCGCCTCAGCCCGCAGCGCCTGGGCAGGCTGTTCGGCAGAAAAGCTCGCCTTCAAAGGGCCATAAATCTCCGGCTCCCCACCCCCTCGCCCTCCATCCCTGCCTCCTGCCTTTTCTAAGGCTCTCCTCTTCCCCTGCATAAAAAATGGTCTTTTCAGGACTCAAGATGCAAACCAGGTTTACAGCCTTTTTTTTTTCCTTCTTTTTTTTTTTTTTTACAGTAAACGTACCCTTTGTCTATGGCAACGAATTCGAGAAGAAACAAAAATGGCTGGTTAAAAGGAAGAAAAAAATACTTCAGTCACCCCAACAAAGGCAAGGAGTTTACAAACCTTCCCCATCAGTGCCTGGACGCAGGCAAAGTACTTACTTCATTAAGTTGAAACAAAACTCTACCAGTAAAACCGTCAGCTCCATGCGAGACAACCAGCAGGCCCCTTGCAGCATGTTCTCGATTGACCATCAGCAGACTATGTAAATCGCTTTTTCTGCCAAACAATCATGGGGATAAATGCCCTCCTTTATCTTTGGGGCTATTTCTAAACTCCCCTTTCTCAATGACGAGACATTCATGGGCTGCAATCTTATTTTGTTGCTTCTCAGCATTAGTGGGAAAGTGCATTCAGGGCTGCCGGGCTTTCCTGCCTGCACCGATTTCTCCCTCTCCCCCCGCCCCGTGCATTAACTGTGTGCATGGGTGTGTGTAACAACACATCCTCACATTTGAAACCGGGAGACGTGGATGCTGTTTGACTTGGGTTTAAAACGAAGCTGTGCTTCAGATACCGCAGAGGCTCTTGAGTTTCAAAGAGACCGAGATTGGACTGCTCCCACAATGTCAAGCAATTCAAAATCACTGGAGTGCTGCAAGGACTGTACGTACACTTGGCTTTGTGAGTGAGCACACACCGTGTAGACCTGTGCAAAATCACCACAGCACTCCCAATTCCCTTTTTTCCATTTTATTTTACACGTGCATCGCACCACAGACCATCCCAGCCACCTGCTGCACCCACCTGAAGAGCAGTTCCTGATCCTCATGCTGGCGCAGACACGAGTTCTTCGGGTCCTGCCCTCCCCTGCTTTGCTTTGGAAGAAAGGCTTCTACCATTTAACACAAACACACTGTACTTTGAAGGACCTGCATAGATGTATTAAATTAAAGACGGCTCTTCAATAATTTGGAGGATAACGTAAACACCAAGCACCAAGAAAGTCAAATGCTTGGACCATAAGCTCGGTGATCTCCATCACAGGGCTGGACACCTTCCTTCAGCAAGGAATTTTGAAAACAACTACAGTAATCATAATAAAGTGTTAATTTGACCTAACAAGCAGGTTTTTATTTCTTTGCATACTTTTTGACTACAAAGCATTTTCTCTTGCAGTACCTACTCTTTTTTCTTTCCAGCTCGGGTGACACCGTAGGAGCGCTCTGCTCAGAGAAGCGTCCCCGGCCAGTCCTGCCGTCACTGCCAGCCTGGGAGGGTGCAGTCTCCAGCTACAGAACTAAAGGCAAGCCCTCCTCTCGAGAAGTATCTACAAGTTTCACTTAAAAAATTTATTTCCTTTTTGTATTCAGCCCTCCTGGCATTATTTGTCCCATCATACCTTGGCTTTGCTGTGTGCCTCAGAGGAAACACAACTTTTATAACTATCAGTTACTCTTGCAACTAATATTCATGGGTGTAATTACATTTCAATCCGCCAGTGCAGTTGCCTGGCTTATCCAGCCAGTGCATCCTTAGCCATCTGCTCTATGGTTTAATTTTAAACGTTAACCTCAGAGTAAAAGGTTGTTTCCCATGATAAATTCATTCAGAACCATCCAGTACATATTTATTTGTGCCATAAATAAAGAACAGGAGAACAAACTACAATTATTAACAAAAATATGAACTATTACTTATCTGTGTGGCTGGACTCATTTCTCTCTAACTAATCTTTTCAGTTTTCATCAGGAATTGAGTTAAGAGTGGGGGAAGGATATGCACCTAAGTGCAGACCTTCCTCTTCCCACCCTTTACTCCCCTTGGTGGTTAAAGGAGCCGGAGCTGTTATCCTGCAATGTGAAACCTCACGTGCTTTTCAAGGATACTGTCATTTATTTAATTAATTTTCCTCCCGAACTTACACAGTGGGCCTGTATTCAAAAAGTGCGCATGAATAATGCAGATTTTAAAACCGCATTATTACAAAGGATGTCAAGTTCACACACTGTCAACACTAATAAACTCCCCAAAGTGCTAAAATCCAGGACACCCGTCCCCCCTGCCCCGTCCCTCCGTCCCCCCTCAAAGGCAGGCTGGGGGATGCCGGCAGACCCTGCTTTGTGCCCTGCCTGCCAGCAAAGAGCCTCACGTGGGGTGGCGAGGCAAACAGCAGAGAGCCAGAGGACAAGGACTGACTGCACCGCCCCGGGGAAAAACACAACACTTAGGGCTTTCATACCCTCACGGACTCGACAGATCCCAAACTGATGTTTTATTGCTATTTG
The DNA here is from genome assembly GCF_000699145.1 of Aptenodytes forsteri. Classification (NCBI taxonomy): domain Eukaryota; kingdom Metazoa; phylum Chordata; class Aves; order Sphenisciformes; family Spheniscidae; genus Aptenodytes; species Aptenodytes forsteri. The sequence continues at coordinate 12,224,364 of NW_008796165.1, read as the reverse complement.
TTATTGCTGCGGTAGGACCCTGCAGGGCTGCGTAGCGGCAGAGGCGGCCCCGGCCCCTTCCCCGACCACTGGCAATCTAATTTAAGATACGGAAAAACAAGTGAGTGAGACAAACACTCAGAGGGATGGGGTAAGAGTAACAAGGTCACGTTGCTATGTTGGCAGCTATTGCCAAACTTGCAAACTATCTGAAAGTTATTTATATATAAAATAATTAAAATCAGCTGTCCCATCCTGCCACCCTATCTCGCCACCGCAGGTTTGCTTGTGCCTCGCACACCATGCAGCGGAATAATTTTGGAGCTGTGGCAGAGGTGGCTGCAGGGACCGCAGCTGGGACCCGAGCAGGAAGCAGTGCACGCCACAGCACGGCAGCTGAAATGCCCTGGGCACATGAAGCCACCTTCTCCCTGGGCATGGGCTCGGCTGGCGCACAGAGGATCTTTGCAAAGAAGATTTCCAGAGGCATGTAACAGGCACAGGGGCACTGGTAGACCAGCCCCCAATCTGGTGATGACTCAACACCAACTATCAGTATTTTCAGAAAGTGAAACCCATCAAAACAACCCAGCGAGCAGGATCCAGGAGCTGAACTCGATCCACACTGGTGAAAGAATAAAATATTCTTGGTGCCTGGCAAGAACTGAGCCCTTTTGATGCCCTTTTCCTAACTCCGTGAAATACTTTCACCCCAGGCATCATCGTGCATGAAAGCAAAACGCAGAGAGGAGTATGAATGCTTCCTAAGGTGTCTGCTAAAGCATTAATAATGTTTAAGACTTTATATTCTACCAGCACATCTGAGATGTATTAACTACCCAAAGGACAGTCTTTCTTGGCCCAGCATTCGGGACTTACACCACCTGAAAATATTTGACTCCCCTATACTTAGTACAGATGAAAAATACCACAAAATCCCTAGGTAAAATTCTGCTCTGGCACAGAGCTGTGGAAGTGCACTCAGCCCCGTGAGGGCTGTGCATGGTGTGGTCAGACACAGCCTGGCTGCCTCTCCTTCTCCGAACATTTCTAAAGCATCCATGATATTGTATCACGTTTGGAGCATCAGAGAGTTAGGAGGGGGATAAGATCCCAATCATGGTAGAGACTATAAGTTGGAAGGATTATTCAAGGTTCCCCAAAGCCTTTGAGATTCTCACATGAAGAGCATTATCGATATGCAGCACTGTCTGACACTGTCGTTAGCACATGTAAGGAGGAGCGTACAAATACTCTACATGCACTCGAGCAGATGCCTCCCTGCACAAAAGCAAGACAGGCACTTCAACATACCAACAACGATCATCAGGAAGAGTTCTCCTTTATTCAACTTGCACAGGCAGAAGAGCGCACCCAGAGTGACATGGGGGAAAGCCCCTGGTGCAGTGCAGATCAGCACTGTCCCGCCTGGGTGTCACCTACTTTCCTTTCCTTGCTAACAGGTAGTAGAGCCAACTTCACAGGTAGGAGCGAGACAGCCAAGTAGCTGCATTTCAACCTAGGCAGATAAGAAGAGATCAGGATGGCAAGAGGTCACCCTCGGAGACATGCCTGATCTCTGCCCCAGGCACAAGGTCATCCTGATCCTACTGCTTCTCTCACACCGTCTCCTGCCCTTACTTGACATGCGGCAGGAGCAGGAGACGCTACGGGCAAATGTGCCACAATTAAGAGACAGCCAAGTAGCTGCATTTCAACCTAGGCAGATAAGAAGAGATCAGGATGGCAAGAGGTCACCCTCGGAGACATGCCTGATCTCTGCCCCAGGCACAAGGTCATCCTGATCCTACTGCTTCTCTCACACCGTCTCCTGCCCTTACTTGACATGCGGCAGGAGCAGGAGACGCTACGGGCAAATGTGCCACAATTAAATCCAAACAGCAGGAGACGCTACGGGCAAATGTGCCACACGTATCCAAACAGCTTTTCAGCAGTGAAATGTCCCGGGCAGCGAACCATGGCCCCTCTGCCTTCCGCGTCCCACCCAGACCCCAGTGCTCCGTGATAGTTAAAGGGGGCTGAGTTATTTTCCAGAAGCATCGAGAGTGAAGGACTTTGCTGAGCTGACTTTTGAAAATAATCGATGAACTGAACATGCTCGATTTTTCTACAGCACGTGAGAGCACTGTGTGATGGAAGAAAGTTTGCGGGTGATAGCCTGGTCCTTCGTGCCCTGGGAACGGCAGGCTGGCCCCGTGCGAGACACACGATGCAGACACATAGTGAGACAGGATGTCTTCCCACAGAAAGACCGAGTAAATAGTGTATAATGACAGGATTTCTATTATTGATGCTTCAGCAAATCATCTTGGATCCTCGGAGGATCAATTAATCATTGGGATTGTCAACACCCAACTCCATGTTCTAAGTTTTTGCCATCCAACTCTCCCATCCTCCCCTACACACAAATGATGTTGGGGGCACGGTGCCAAATGAAGCAGAAAAAGAAAGAAGGGGAAAGAAAGCACCGAACAGAGAGGCTGTTGTCAGGGTTGGACCCTCACGTTGGCGAGAAGATCAAATGCAGCTGCCCCCATGGCTGCATGTGGTTAAGCCCGCCGTGCCTGAGGGCAGGCGGGATGGGGAGCAGCCAGGCAGCCTACAACGGGCACAGATAATTAAATCATCCGATTGCCGGGCAGGCCACATTAAGAAGCTCATCGGTTTGCATGTGGCCCCTTGCTGTGGCCACCCGTGAGCTAAGTCTTGCCTAGATGCTAGTAGACAATTAAGACAAATTGTATGGCTGAAGATCAGACTAGAGCACTGCCAATGCCCTTGCCTGGAAGCTCCGCTGAAGAATGAGGGCACATGTGTGTGGGAACCAAGGCTCGGAAGAGAGCTTTTAATGAACAACGTGCCAGCACTTGTTGCCAGAACACACTCTTCATTTCAGCTCTTGGAGAAAACAAAACCCTTAAAACCAGAGTTTACTACATTTCACTGATCTTCAATATGGCTGGAACTTCAGGATGCTTCTCCTCAAGCTAAGTTTGTATCAGTGAAAATATGCTTCTTGTTAAAGAAACTATTTAAAATGTGGAATCTAAAATCAAGCAAAAATAGCAGACAGTATGTTCAGCTTCAAAATTGGCTTGCACTCAACCAAGTATACCATAAACAGAAGGCAGAACTGACTATTTTTATCTTAACAGCCCTTGGGTGATTAAAATTTGGGGCCAGAATAAACAATTTTTTTCCCCATTCCTTGCAAGAGAATATGTGACATGGGTTTGGAGTTCTTTCTAATTTTTTAACTCCCTTCCTAGCTATTAGTTGTTTGCATTAGAAATGTTCCCATGTACCCGACAGCATAAAGGCTGCATTGCACCAGGCACGGTATGAATTATAGGAACACACAGACCACTGTGCCCTGAAGAGATTACCATGCAAGATAAGCCAAAGACAACAACAAAGTGCTAAGAGGGAGCAGGTGAAAAGTTAACAAGGAGAGGAATGCACAGATACGCAACATATGTGATTTTTCTTTACGAGGTGTAGTGTCACAGACAACCCCTGTGGCCCAAAGACACCACCTAGGACAGAGAGGACCAGATGAGGTCAGGCGAGGTGATGGGTGAGGAAGACACAGAGGTGCTCCTGAATCAAGGGGCAAAGGAAGGCTGAAGGAGAAAGAAGGGAGAGGGGGCAGAGCAAAGGAGAACGGCGAATAGACGTGCAAGTGCTAAGGGAGATCATTGCTGGGAGTCAGAGATGCTTCAAGGGATGGCACAGCCAGGGCCAAAGGCCAGGGATAAAATCGAGCATCAACATGAGACGGCGAAGACGGAAGAGACTGAGAAAATCCAGGCCACACAATTTGCAACTTTGCAGCAGCCGGGACTAGCGAAAAAGAGCAATCATATGTTGAGGGATGGGGAAGGCAAGAGAGAGATGGGGAGGTACAAATTGTTTGCATGTTTGTGGAACAAGAAGTTGAAGATGGAGCCCAGGTTTTGGCCATCAGTTGGCAGTGGTTTCAGCGTCTGGAGGAAGGAGAAGAAGCGGCAATGGGAAGAGGAGGAAGCAAGAAAGTAACTTTTGATGGTGTTAAATAATGCTGATGGTTTAACTGCTTCTGGAGAAGCAGCTATGGAAAGGGACTGAGCTGTGGGACTCAATGGAGGGAGGCAGAGCGGGACAGGAGCAGTGGATGGGGCATTACAGGAGCTGAAGCCATGTGAGCAGAAGCAACTGGTTTGAAAGAAGGTATAGAGGAGGGAGCCTAAGTGGGGATTTTGGGATACCTCCAACACAAGGGGACGAGAGGTTTTGACATTTACTGAGCTGTCTATGGCAAATATTTGGGTTTCTCTGCGGCACCAGCCCGCAGATTTGTCTGCGGCACAAACCACTGTCAACCCTCAAAACTTCTTCAGGCCTTCATGAATCTGATCCCCCATCTTTTCATTACAAACGACACATTTTAATACTTAACATGTGGACACTACGGTTCACACTTCACAGTGCAGGAACTGCTGAGTCCTGCTGTGAGGACCACTCCAGCAATATTTATTTATATATAAGTAAAAAGAAAGATTTCCTGAAAAGATCTCTTAAAAGCTGCACAGATGTCCAAAATGATGGCAAAGAGACATGATATACAGCAGGCCCAAAGAGTTCACAGTCAAGGCACCTGTTACAGAAGACACTTGTGTTTCTGCATAGCATTATATTCTCATATAATAATAATAATTGTGGGGGGGGGGAATTATCCAACAAACTCCTTTTTCCTCATCTGTCTTCCTTTCTTCACACATTGATCATCTTTATTCAAACCCATTCAAATCTGTGTTATTATTTTTGCTTCTTTTAAGTACAGTCATTGTTCATAACTTCCACCTCCAGCTCAGGGCTTTTCCTCCAGTTTTAGCGTGTTCCCATTCGCGTAGTGTCAGCAGAAAGGGTTTCTTACTCCAGAAAAGCCGTTGCATGTGCAATAAACAAATAGCCTTTGACATACTGGTTAATTATATCAGTTAGCGACAATCTCAGATGCATGAATGCTGTGCTAATGAAAACACTTTGGCATGCAAAGCAGGACCGATCAAGACATTGAAGTGTCCAAACCTGCAAACTATAAGCAGCGCAACCCATGAAACACAACAGGGCTTTGTAGTTCCACTTAGGAGGAGCATGGATGGATGGCAACACAGTAAGGCTGGACTCTAGACAAGGCACAGTATTAGCCTTAGGTGCTGAACATTTTGATTTCATGTAAAGGAAGCCATAAATTAAGAATATAATCCTGCACCACTGGTGACAATGACAACATAGACTTCTATTAGGGTGTAGCCAGCAATGAAGGCATCTATTCAATACAGCACCTCTGTATCTTCTACAAAGGACTGGCTTGAGTGCTGTGCTGAAGAGCATGGACCCAAGCATGCCTCTCAAATTCCCCAACCCAAGTGCTCTCCTAAATCATATTACCCATTCTCCTGCACTCCATCCAAGCTAAACACAAAGAAGGGCCTCCATCCTGGAGACTTCTTCCACAGCCCACTTACCTCCCCGTCACGGTGGTCCACCTTCCCCAAGGCTCCCGGCAGCCAAGTAGAGGAGACTCAAGCCTTCCCCACCGCTAATCCAGGATCCCTCCAGAAAGGATCTTCATGTGACAATCACTTGTCACGTTTCAACCTGCTCCAGAGGAGCGGCTGGGCGGCCGTGCTCCATCTCCCACCCCAGAAGCCAGCTTGGTGCCTCAGCCGCAGCGCACATGTGCTGTGCAGATGGACGCAGAGCGTGGGCTGCTGCGGCAAGCCCCGTGCATGCTCCCTGCACGCTTGCTGTGCAACCAATTTGTATGTTTACCGCAGCCATTTGTCCAGGACTTCTGAATGTCTGCAGCCAAAAACACGGACAAACGAAAAAAATGGAGGTGAAAAAAAACCCAGGAGGCATGTGCAAGGAAGGCTACACAAATGCTGTGATTGCCATCACCTTCTGCATTCATGTGGCCAAGAGCCCTTTTGCAGCTGGATGAGTACTCATCCTTTGCATGGACATGGGGACAAGCTGCGCTCGGCCCCTGCATCAATGCTGACTTCCCTCAATGTCTCCATTGCTTTGGCCAAACCAACCCCTTTTTCATTTTTAACTTCTCCTCTTTCACCTACCTGGGCTCATTACTCTCACCAACCCCTAGCATGGTCCATGCCTATCTGAACAGAAAAACAATAGCCCTCGGAGACCCAGTCTCTTTCCATCCAGTAACACTATGCAGAGCTAACCACAGCCTTAATGTACTGACAGTTAAACTGCTTTTATCTCTTTTATTTTCCACAAAGTTCTCACACAATAATCCCCCATCATATTTTTTACCAATAAAATATATGAATAGCTAATCTAGTGGCTAACTTTACAGTGATATGAGATCTTCCCTTATAATTACTTCCATAGTGAAATAACAAAATCCCTATCAAAAGCAATCTTTTTATGGCTGTTAGAAAGACCATCTCTATCCAGATGCTTGCCATCAATTTGGTTTTAACTCCCTTGCCCCCTCGCATGATGAAGAAAATGGACTAGTCCTAAATTTAGGATAAACACATGATTACCAGGCATTTAGCAACAGAAAACTTCCCCTACATTGTTTAGCCTGGAGACATCCAAGCGCAAAAGCCAAGGAATGCTCTTCCCCACCTCCTTTTAGCCACGGATAAACCCCACGCACTGCAGAAGAGAAGTCTTTAATTAAGATTGGCACTTCTGAGCTTGCAGTTGGTGGCAGACCCCTTCTTCAATAAATAATGTCACTTCGGACTGTGGCAGCATGGGAGTGCAACGGAGGCTGTGAGCAAGCCTGTGTTGGGTTTTGGCACTGGCCTAGCAATCATAAAAAGCACTTTGGTGTTTACAAATCAAGACCGAGCTGTGCCCAGCGCCCCAGGGTGCTGGGCAGGGAGGAGGGAGGTGAGGATGCTCCAGGCCACGTGCTGGGGAGTGAGAAGCAGGCAGCGATCCCTGCCACTGCGGGCACTGCCTGCACCCCGGCTGTCCCCCACGCCCCTCCCGCTGCAACGCTGACAGGGATTTTAAAAATGGCCAAACCATTTATTGGTGTCTGCTAAGCTTCTTCACTTCTCATGATGAATACTTCAGCCTCACTCATCTGCCCCTTCATCTCCTTCACCTTTCCCATTCCCTAACATCTTTGGGAAAAAAACTCCCTTAGAGATTTATGCAATCCCCAAATCCTGGTGCTAATATTGCCATGTGCTCACTCAGCTCAGGATCCGTAACTCTCCTCCAGCCGATGCAGCGTGCAAGCTCTTTGGGGCAGAGACTGCCCGTGCATACCCAGTCCTGGTAAAACTGGGCCTTACTCTCCGCTGGTCTTTGGGAATGACTGCAACGTGCCATTACAGGAGCAAATGGGTATGTCAGTAATCTCCCACATTGACTTGTTATCCTCATAAAGGCAAATTGCAACTGATTGCCCCTTACTTCTACCTACAACCCTCCCCTCCAAGCAAGACCTTAGGAACTGAGCACAGCCCTGCACAGCCTTGTGTTTAACTACAATTTACTGATTAGCTACCAGGCAGCAGCACATGGGGATCACATTTCACCATTTTGGTATTTTTTAAGCCCTGAATAAGCCCTAAGATGCTCCGAGCACTCACACACCATGTATTCCCTACAACCTGCTGTAAGTGGAGGGCCGAAGTCTCAGTGAAACGCTTCTCTACTCAATAACAGAGGGACATAGAAGATCATAGCCCAAAAAAACACAGCTGTGGGTAGACCTTATGCTGCTGGAGGATTTCCCAAGGACAGAGACGGCTGTGGGGCTTGGGCAGGAGGACATGGGGTGGATGCTGAGGCCAGCACACTGAGGGGTCCCATGGAAAGCAAACCCCAAAGGAGCTGTAGGGCTGGGAGGAGACTGAAGGGGTCTTGGAGAGCCGAGCAAGGAGATGTGAGATGTTCCAGTTCATGGAAACAAACTTTTGTACAAACCCCCTCATAAAAAGCACTGCACAAAACCCACCCTTGCCAGTGGGCTTGGGAAGCTGAAGGCTGATGATCTGAACCTACGGCAAGGCTAGCGTCTCAAGGAGAGGTCATCTGCACGATGAGCACAGAGGGAACTTCTACTGGCGATAAATAAGGACAACGGGAGCTCTGCAGCCCCGGCCAGCCCCACCCCAGGTGCAGGAGGGTTCGCAGGGCTCCTACACAGAAAGTTTTTTTGTGGGTTTGCCAATATTGCAAAACCACTGCGTAAGCCGGTGAGAAACTGAAACCCTTTCAGTGGTCAGCACAGCGCGGTGCAGCGCTCGCAGAGCTGAAGGAGGCTGTTGTGCCGTTCTCCGTTTCGGGCCACATCTTTCCAAACCCCTTTCACATGAGACAGATGCTTCTGCTTATGGTTTCGTGGGCAACGCAAGAACCTAAAGCACTTGGGAGGATGGTGGCTCATTACAGCAGGAACCTGGGTTCTCCAGAGGTAATTTACTGCAGGGAAGGACTTCCCGGCCGTGGCCAGACCAGGAGGACTTTTAAACGACTTTCTTTATGCACCCAACTCTGGGGACTGGACCAGTCATGCATCAGCAACGGCTCTCTTCCAAGTCACAGATTGTCAGGTCATCATGCCAGGTGGCTGGAAATGCTGCACCACTATCTCAACAGGGGAACACTTACAGACTTTATGCACCCAACTCTGGGGACTGGACCAGTCATGCATCATTGCAACGGCTCTTCCAAGTCACAGATTGTCAGGTCATCATGCCAGGTGGCTGGAAATGCTGCACCACTATCTCAACAGGGGAACACTTACAGAAAGTTCATCCTAATTAATTAAAATTGTGAATTTAAAGTGGATTAATTAAACTGCATTAAATCCCTGTGTAAACTCCTCACTCAGACTTTAAAGTGTCTTTATTAAATTGCTAAAGCAAAATTCAACTAAACCAAATTAAAGCCGTTTCATTTCTAAATGACAGTGTCTACACGAGGATGTAATGCAGTTTAGCTAATCCACTTTAAAGTTACTTCACATCCATTTCAATTGTCCCCGTGCAGGCAAGCCCAAGGAATCCCATTGCTCACGAGCCTGTGTACAAATATGGGTAACAACAGGGCCATTTTTAGATTGCCTTTTTAGGAAATTATTTGCAAATATCCTCTTGGACAAGAGAGCAAAGAATTGATTTTCGGTGGGACCAGGACAGGGAAGGACAACACTCTCCTGTCGGCTCATGGCGTGCAGGAGGACAAATGTCCCTGGCTTATCACCGCACTGGGGAGATGTGGAGGAAAGGGAGGGAACATGCACGGCCAGGAAAGCACTTTGCAAACGCAGTCGCGTGCCCAAGGTGCCTCTGACCATATCGCAGCAAGACATTTCTGTTCCCAAGAGGGAAACGTGGAGTTTAATGGAAATGAGGAAAACAGAGGGTGCTGGGCATGATGTCTGTAGTAGGTGCATGGAGATCGCAGGTTCACAAGTCGTGGTGACGTTGGCACTGGGTGCTGCAGAGACCTTCCCTAACCCTACTGAAGCTGCCGGGTAGGACAGGGGTGCAGTCTCTAGACCCCTTCATCGCGTGAGGCTGTACCCATGGGCCTCCCTGGCAGCAAGGAGAGGACTCCGGCTGCATTTAGCGAAGTTGGTGGATTTGGGGCACCCACAGAGCCCACTGGGAGAGGTGTGAGGGAATTGGCAGGGACGGCAGCATGGGGGGTCTCCTCTCAATTGGCAGATCACCAACCCCTCAGCTGTGCAGGGAAGAGCCATCAAAGTACAAAAATATATTTTGGTGGAGGTGGGAGAAAGCCCCGGGGGGCTCAGGTTTGGGAAGGGTCCCTGTGTCCTGCCAGGCTGCCGGAGCCAAGGCTTTGTGCAGCCTCTCCAAGCAAACCACTCAGCACCGAGGCCCCGCTGCCCTTGGCCAGTGATTCCCCCTGCAACACCCACGATTTGGGGAGCTGTGCAGAAGGCAAAGGGTTAAGGCAGCCCTGCGGTTTACAATTTAGTAGCAGTCAAGCCCGCAGCAGCAGCAGCAGCGCAGACCTTCGCAGGAGGCTGGAGAGGCTGGAATAACTGCTGGCTGGAGCTGCAGCACGTCCAGAGGCAACGGCAATAAAACCAGAGTGGATTACATCCCTTTAGAAACCCTCAGGAAAAAAAAAAAGGAAAACAAGAGAGTGGGGAAAAAAAAAAAGGGAACGAAAGAAAGCGTAAACCACAGATTATGTCTGTTGGCTGTTTTTTGATAAGCTCTGCTACAAACACAATGCTAATGAGTGTAAGGGACATCCTCTGTGTGGGGCGGCTGCTTGACCGCATTTTGTCTGCATGTGGCTGATTTCCTCACCCACTGCCAAGCCCCGTGGCATCGCTCCCTGCCGGGGCTTTTCCTTCGCCTCCTCGCCTCGCTGCTCAGCCCTCCGCGGCCGTCAATATTTCACCCAACCTGCGTGAGTCAGCAGTAACTGAAGGAAAGGACTGAAGGGAGAATAAACACGCCGTCGCCTGGAAACTTTCCCTCCGAAGCATTTCAGGGTTGCTGTACACTGCCCACGTGAGCTCCGGAGCGGGGCCGGGAGGCTTTGGAGCTCTTTCCGTATTAACACCATATGACTTTTTTTTTCCTGGTTGATCCCAAAGTCCACCCGGCTCCTGGTGTTAATTTACCCTTTGCTAAAGCCTTAGCTGCCCCCTTTTATACTGCCGGGCTCTTTACGAACCCAATGGTGATTGCCTTCCCAAGCCATCTACTGGGTTATGTATAATTCCTCTAATTAAATATAAAGGAGAGGTGGTTTGGTGGAGCACCATTTCATCATTTCCCCTCTCACTTCACGCTGTGGACTTTAATGAGGACCTAAAACACCATCTTGACTTGGCTTTAGTTTCAGGCCAGATGAGCTTTGCTTGTTAAGACGGTCTTCGCTTGTCAGGAAAAATAGCTTTATTAAGGTCATGTAACACGGAGGGTTTGATTAAAGCTAATCAAGGAAGAAAACCAGACCGAAGTGGTGCGAATCAAACTTACTGCGACATGTTTAACATAACTTCACCTCGCCTATCTGTTAAAAGCAGACAGAAGTAAGATCAAGTTACCCAGAAGAATGCCTGAGCCAGGGGAGTGCGTATAGCACCGTACAACATCATACAGCACCGTACAACATCGTATAGGACCGTACAGCATCATATAGCACCATACAGCACCGCACAGCACCTTATAGCATCGTACAGCACCGCACAGCACCGCACAGCATCATACAGCACCGCACAGCACAACACTGTACAGCGCCACACAGCACTGTGCAGCATCATACAGCACTGCACAGCACCGTACAGCACTGCACAGCACTATGCAGCACCGTGCAGCACTGTACAGCACCCTACAGCACTGTACAGCACAGCACAGCACCATACAGCACCATACAGCACCATGCACGCTGCAGCTTAACCCATGCGGGGCTTCCTGGGAGCAAGCTGGCAAACTCCAGCACCACCGCTCCACTTTTAATCCTTGGGAGCTGGGCTTCCCGGTGCGCGCTCGGTGCAGGCTAATTGCCACCCGGCGTAGCAGCCTGGCTGGCGGTGCGGAGGCGGCTGCTGCTGCCCTGGAATCCACACTGCGCCGGCGTGCTAATCTGGAGGGGTTTCTAAACCTAAATAACGGCAGATGGCTGCAAGTGCCACGTTCCCGACAGAGCGGGTGCCACGCCAGGTCAGAGACCCTGTCCCACTTTCCTCTGGGCTGTTTTATCAAGGTGATGGGAGTTTTACAGAAAATGCAGTGGCGTTTTTCAAATCCAAAGGGCTGTCCTGTCACTGAGGCTCGTTATGGCAGTGCCTCATTTTTTTGATTTTACTGGATATAGTTTTCCATATTTTCCTCTAAAGATTCTGCAGCTGGGAGCTCACCCTGCTTCCTCTATGCAAGCTAACCACCATGCTCTTTGCTTTTAGTTTTACTTTGTTTTTACTATGCAATGTCAACAAATGCAGACGGGGCCATCTGAGGAGATTGTTTGGGAGAGTCAGGGGAAAAAAAAAAAATATAAAAAGTAGGTGCTGGTCCATAAGTTTGGAGAGTTTCTGAGAAACCTACAGCCCCTGCCAGCAGCCAAACGCCATGGGCCGGGCCCTTGAGCGGGCCCTCAAGCTCCATCGACTGCAAAACACCCATGTAAAGTGCTTTGGAAAACACAAATGAACTCAAGCCCTCGGCACACGCAGAGCCCGAGGAACGTTGTCCCGCCTCGTGGGGTCTGGATCCTGCCGAACCATCCCCCAGCTGCCAAAAGTAAAACTGCCAACCGAATCGCCTCTGCTCTTTGGTTTTGCTCCTCAGCCCCCGCGTGGAAGGAAAACGCTGACGGATGTTTGAGACGCGGGCGGATTAAGCTGCAAGGTACAAGCTCTCACAAGCAAAAGCAATTAAACGAGGGGTTTTTGCTGTTTTTTTTAAAAAGATAAGTTAGAAACTCGGCGCTAGGGAAGGGGCTTTTTAAGGATAATTTTCTCCAGAGAAGTTCAGGAACTCCAAACATACACAGGGATATCCTGCTTAGGACAAGGCTCGGCATTAAAAAACCATAGTCTAAACAAAAATGTGGGACTACTCCCCTGCTCCAGCTCCGCCGCTCGGCGAAGGATGGACAGGAAATTACCAGCAGTGGCATGGGGGCTGCTGCCAAGAGGGAGCGCGGAAACAAAAGACCCTCTATTGTGTAGGAAAACCTGACATCCATCCCCTCTGCTATACTCTGTACTCCCGTAAACCTTTCCTGTGAGATATGATTTGTGAGGGCTTTCCACATTTCCAGTGCCCTGCATTCCGCTCCCCGCCGCACATGCGAGATCTGCATCTACACCGAATTTTGTACCGATGCCAGCCTTCGAAAGCCCTTACTTCTTCTTCTTCGTCCTCCAGCAGCCACCCCACAAATTGCTATTAAGAAAGTAAATGAGATATCTGCCCTCGCGAGAGGCAGCAGCAGCCCCATATTGCACAAAGGGCTGAAGGGGCGCAATTTTCTTCATTACTCGGTTGGTTCACTTTCAGTGCAAAATCAGGAGCTTTTTCGTAAAACAGTAACATTTGATATTTCTGTGTTCCTTTTTGAAGCCGTACACTGTAATTGACTAACGGGTCACTCTCAATTAATTATATTTAACAAGTAGAAGATGCAGAGCAACGCTCCCTCCCCCAAATTATGTCCTTTGGTTATTTAAATAGGTGCAAGTAGAGGGATGGGAGAAGGAACAAGTCGGTAAAGTATCAGCTGTGGAAGTTTGTTGGGAACTTTCCAAAACCCTACATCTGCTTGGCAACAGCTCAGAAAGGGATATGGTTACTCTTTTAACAGTAACACAGCTTTCCCAGGCTACAATATATGAAAAACAGCTTACCCCCAAGCAGGGAAGGGCCAAGCGAGAGCTGCAAGAAAAACCCCCAGCCCCGCCGTGAGACCTCCATCACCTCCCCAGAGCCGGCCGGGGACCACGGCAAACGCCATCCTCCGATGCAGGGAGGTGGGCAGGTTGGCCGTGGGAGCCCCCCTGATCCCCCTAGCACCCTGGGGTGGGCTGCGCTGCCATGAACATCTCGGGGTCCCTCCTGCTGCAGCTGGAGAGGGGGCTCCCACACCAGGTCCTGCTCCAACATTTTTGGGGAGAAACACGGCACGGCTCTTGTCAGTGTAAGCATTCGTTCACCACAAACAACACATCTAAAGGCACTGTTTTTAATTATAGCATTAATTGATCTCTCTCTCTTTTTTTTTTCCCCAGCTGCTAATTAGAGAGATAATATCTCAGTTGCTTTACGAGCGTTAGAAGACTTTTGCTTGCGTGGAGATACTTCTGCAGTGGAAAGCAGAGGTGGATTGAGCAGAGAGCAATCGTTTTGCAAAGAGAAGAAATGATTTACCACAGTTGGGTGCATTTTTTGTATTTTAATTAATCTCGCTTTAGTAAAAAAAAAAAGAAAAACTTCCCACAGCCCATTTTGCGATTAGAGGGCAGGGAGGCATTAGGAAGATTTAGTGCCTCTGGCAGGTCAGGAAAACACGTGAAAAAATCAGAAGTAAAAACAATAGTGCAAGAGGAAGGGGGAGCGTGTTTGGCACGTGATAAGACGCCTCTCCATTGCAAACAGAGAGGGACACGGCTGCCCCAGCCCTCCCACACCAGGAGGGGTCTGCAGGGAGTATCCCGGTGCCTGATGCCCGTCCCAGAGGCCAATGAGCTCGGGACGCTGACATCGCTCCTCCGAAGCCCACGATCTTTGCCGGAGCAGAGGAAACATGCATCTAAATGTAGTTTTACAACTAGGCGAAAGTTCCTGCAGCGGCAGGACGCGCGGCTGGCACTGCCTAGTGTGACCCATTTCTAAAATAATTACAGCCTGAGTCACAAACCTGTTAAGACCCAATTAACAAAAATGTTATGCATCAGTGATGCGTGTTTTGTCCAGAACTTTTAATTCCACAGTTTTTCCAAGTAAATTCTCTCTCTTTATTTTCTAGTCATTAAATCCCCTCCCCTGGGTGCGAGCGGTTGCCTTCCCATTGTGTTGCGAAAGGGTTAGCAGGCCAAGAAGTCAGAAGGAAAAGGGTGTCATTACTTGTTGCCACTTTATGGTGGGGAAAAAAAAAAATTAAAAAATATTAAAAATAAACTCTTGCTGCTCCCAAAGCCAGGGTGAAGCCCTGGGGACGCCCAGGGGAAGGCAAGGGGGTCAGGCCGTGCCGGCCGTGGGGTGACGGCGGGGAAGGGTCTGGCTCTGCCCTGGCCTTTGCAGACAAGAGGAGGAAGCGGAGACGATTTTATTTGGCAGATGGGTGCAGCTATTGAGCTTATGCAGTAGTGGGTTTTTGGCTGCCCGAGTGGGTAGCCTGTTGTTTACTGTTTATGGATTTGTCAGTTTTAATTATTGTGAAGTGCCCAGATGCTCTGGCGACCAGTGCCATAAGCATTTAGGGAGCAAATATATAACGAAATGCACTTGAAAACATCTCCACTTCCTCCCCTCCCCATCTCCCGCCTCCCGGGATACCCCACGGCAGAAAACACCGTCCCTCCTCGGCGCGGTGCGGCCATGCTGTACTGCTGGGCATGTGATGCCCCGACCGGCCGCAGAGCAGTCCAGGGCTGTCCCGCGTCCTCCCACCTTGGAGCTCTGGCTCCATCAGAGCCATCCCCACAGCAAACACAGGCTGCCGACAACAGGGGCCCCCTTCGCCCCCCGGCTCTGCATTTTGCTGTTCCTACCCCCACCGCAGGCCGCGGGCATGCAAATCTGGAAGCAGATCTGCTTCCTTGCACCTTTCTTTTTTTTACCATCCATCTTTTTAAGGTTATTGGACTCTGTTTTGTATAACAAGGTTATGTGCATGGCAAATAGTATAAATGTATCCCAGACGCGGCCATTTAGACCCCCCCCCCCCCCCCGGTTACATATGTACTTTTCATCTGCAGTAGTAGGGCTGCAAGTGGCCGTCTCCAAGTGCTCAATAGCCCGCTCTTTCCTGACTCCATTGTAATCCATATTCCTCCTCCCTATGTGAAACGCTTCGCTAGATAAATTCCACTGTATTTCAGAAAGTTTTCCACAGCTCCCTAAGTGTTTCCATATGACACTGTACTCTACAGGTAACTTGAGTTAAAGCCATTCCTTAAGCAAAACTCCCTGTAAAATTTTCCACTATCTCAGCAGTACTCTATGTGCTGTCATTAAAGCAGAGCACATATATTTCTGAGCAGGATTTGCAGCGATGTCAGATTGCTCGGTGAGCCCCAATTAGGTTTGTTTTTGTTTTTTTTTAAAAAAACTTCCTCACTCAGGTCTTTGCCTGTTCATTTACTGAGGTCCTTTTTAAACGGTGGAAGATGCAGCTTTCTAAGCCGCGCAGGCTCGGAGGGCAGCTCAGGCTGGGAGCGGCATGGATAATGCCAGCCTTGTTCCTGCTGCCTTTTCACTCTGTTCCCAACCCTCCTTTTTCCACCCATTTCCCCAGGAACGGCAGCGAACCCTAAATTGCAAACACCTGCTCCATACATCATCCTCAGGCCTGGCAAGAGCGAAACGGCGGTGATGCTCAGTGTTCCTGCAGGGAACCTCTCCCCAAAACGCTCAGCTCTGGTCCCCAAGGACAGCAGCAAAACTGCTGCACACATAAAAGAGTTTAATTTGCAAATACGCTGATGCCAAAAGAGTTGCTCCTGTTCTCCAGGAAGCCCTTAGCAGTGATGGAGAATCTCCAAAGCAAAGGCAAAATGTGTAACTTCAGAGCAAAGAGCACTAAGGATGGAGGAAAAAAGCGAGTTGTGTAAATAGTATCGCAGCACCCTATGCATGCAGCGACTGCAAAACATCTGGCTGGATTCTGGAGAGAGAGAGAATCCAAGATGGCAGGAAAGATTAATTATTTTGTAACTTATTCTGGTTTCAATGAACTTTTCTCTGGTTATAATCAAGGTTTTAAATGGCATATTGGATGCACGCTGGGCAGTGGTAAGCTGAGGTGGGGTGCTCTGTCTTTGGGAATGACAGAAGCAATCAGCCGGAAACCCGACTTCTAACCATCCTGCAGAGCCCGTTACGCTGAAATAGCTATTTTGCCACTGGTTTAATTAATAAGCTATATTATTGGTTAATTTTATACCGTTCTGAACTTTTGTCAAGGAAAAATGGTTAATTTTAGAGTGAATGGATTTGATGCAGCAGAAATAATGGATAAACAACTTTTTTAAAGGTATGGGCTCAAAGCTTTACTTTGCTTTGATTAAACCCCACTTTTTTATTACACAAATAATGTCCATTATTGATAAACTCCTTTACAGAAAAAGAATCTCCCCTGTCTTCAAACTGCTTTTTAAAAAGCTATTAAATACCCTGCTCCCATCCCAGGGTTTTACACATGCAAATACACCCCTAAACAGTTTTAATTCTCTTTTTTCCCCTCATCTATCTCCCTGCTTTCCAGATGGACCACCAGCTTCCCACCATTGCCAGCAACAGCTTGTGTATTGTTTGTTTAAAACAAAGATGACGCATTAAATATCATATACGATGCAAGGAGGGGGGTTAAGGATAATACTCTCGAACCGAAACGCCATGCTAAGCCAGTCTCAGCCCATCGTTCGAAAGGCTGGTACATGCCAAGGGAGACAGGATCTGGCCATCCTCTGCCTTTAGGGAAGGCACTTCCCTACCCGCATCGAGGATCCCCTGCCTCCAGAGAGAGTTAAACTTGTGCGAACACTCTCCAAATTATACAGGCTAACCAACAATTATGTCATTTCATTCAAACATTCATTCACCCGTCATGTGCCCAGATTAAACAGTAACACTTTGTTTGAAACGTTCTGCTGAAATTAGCAGACCAGAATTGCCTTCACCTATATTTAAGCACTCAGCCCCGCATTGAACGTAGCCTCGCCTGAACTCAGACGGGTTTAGGCAAGAGTTTAGCACTTTTATATGCATCGAACCTATACTTTTGTATGCCGCACATGTATACGTGATTATTAGATTTGTGCTGGTAGTGATAGCTCTATATAGATATATTCACAGGGATATGGAGCTGCTAAGATTTAAAGGAAAAATTATGAATCTGAGAAGGGAAGAATTTATGAATCTGAAAAAATTATGAATCTGAGAAGAGATTTATGCTTACTTATAGCCCCCACAAAAAGTATTTGCAAGCTGTGATAAAAGAAAAACAACATACAAAAGCTATAGCTTGGTCAGCGTGCTGCAGTGACAGACTCGGAAAAAGCAAAATCTGAGTCTAGGGCCGGCAAGTTTTTTACCATTTCCTTCTTTAAGGACGGTGATCCGGGACACAAGCCGGATCTTAATCATCGTATTTTGCTTGAAAGCAGAATAACAAGCAAACCAACACCAGCCCTCTCGTGTATGCTTGCCCATGTTCTCCCAAGCGTGGGACACGGGCAGCCCTGCCGCCCACCGGGCACAGCACCCCTCGCACCGAGCACAAACCACCGGCACACGCCGCAGAAGAGTACAGAGCTCCAGGATGCCCAAGTCTGGCATTAATGCTAGTAAATCTGTAGCGCTACCAACATCTCCAAGATGCCAGTTTGCTGCCATCAGCTTTGTGTGACAGGAGAGAATAGCAGGCAGATTGCGCATCTAATGAGCCACACATATTGAAAATCCACAGCAATCTCTGGAATACATGTGGATTTGTCTAAAACTCTAAAATATGGCCTGGATGGTGTCCTGACTGCCAAAACCACAATGAATTCACTGTTACTGTCACTAATCTCCATGTATGTTACATATGGTTGACATTTTTCTTTAACTCTCATATTTTTTGCATGTGTGCGTATATAAATAGGGTAAGAGGGAGGCTAGGAGCAGGCAGACAAACAAACAACCGGCTGCGATGCACAACGTTCCCATTAGACACTGGAAAATTAGTCCAAAGTGTGTTATACAAATCTGCAGAGCCCCAAACAGCCCATTTTCAAGCATAGGTGAAGTCTAGGTCCATCCTGGGAACCCAGATGTGCCTTCCTGGCGTTATGTTAAAGCATTCAACCTGAAGTCGGAAGGGCTGCTCCAAGTCCTGCTGAATCCAGTGGGAATCTTGAGGCATTTCAATATGATACAGGGCACTTCACGCACTTTGTGTGTTCCTTCAGGTCATTACTTTAGAATATTTAATTCATGCTTCATCTTAAAGAATTTGATATTCATATGATATATGTTGCCTTGACCACCCGATTGGAATATGAACCCTTCCAGAAGCAGGAATAAACCCCCTTTTATTAGCAATGCACTATTACATGGTGTGCTGGCAGAAAAGTTGTATGTGAACTAAGAAATAATATTTCATGCATTCCTTCTACTTTCTAGGCAAATTTATGCCAGATTTTATTCCACTACAGCGTTACGAGCGGCACTGCTTATCTCTGTTTCAGTGCACTTCTACTAAACAGTAGGTCAGCTGAAAACTTTGTTTACCGCCTGAGGAGAAGCAAATAGTAGTCATGCATGGTTGGCAGGGGCTTGCGATATGATATATTCACTGCTGTTATATGGCTCATCATATAATTTAAGTCTACTGTAAACAGTCTATTTATGATACACATCCCTTTTGGACATGCAAATTCTTTGGCTTGTGAGAACGGCATTACGGGTATGGGTATGTTCCTCCTACCAAGCGGTGCTCGCTGTTGGTAAGTATTAATAATGAAGTTAATATGGTTCCAGAAGAGAAGCCCTCTCTTAATTTTCACTTTAAATAAACTCAACAAAATCTTAAGCAAGGTATTTCTTTGATGGCTATTTCCCAGGAGATCCACTTGCTCCCCTCGCCTTTTTTTCAAGTCTAGCTGTTCTGAACAGGCTGTTCTCTTTGGACATCCTATAGCAATTTGTTTTTCTTCTCTGTTAAAGCTATAACCTCTCCAATGATGCGGTGGGGACGGTGCCCACAGCAAAACGAGGGTGTCAGCAGCCCTACTGAAACACAGAAAACGTCATGGCCAAGGGCTCTAGGGATGGGTGAGAAATTCTGCAGTCAAGAAAAAGCAGCTGGTCCTGCCCCATTGAGGTCCCCAGGACTGTCCCACCAGGGACCCTCTTTGTTGAGTTTCTCTCTTGCATCATATAATGCCCACGACTAGCTCACGCTCCAATTTGGGGAAGAACAAACCCTGAGCACTGTCACCTTGATGATTGCCCAATGCTGTGTATGAGCCCTCTCTTCCTAGTCCACATGATAAACCATTCATGGTTTTTATTTGCCTACTTTATATTTGCCATTCAGATTTTATAGAAGACACTCAAGCAGTCATGCTGTATGGACCCAGGAGCTACCCCCCAGGTTGTGTGCTGCACCTGATTTTGAACAAAGAGACTGCAAGTACGTGTGCCGAAGCCAAAGATACTAGCCTTTATCATTGATTTTTTTTAACTTTTCAAAGCTCAAAAAGAGCTCTGGGTTGTCTAAAGCAAATATTTCTCATAAAAAGTCATGTGGTGACTTTCTATGCATGTGCCAGGGGACAGCAAATCTCAGAGTGTTTCTGAAACCCTACAACAGGGTTGGGTCCTACCACTCACTCCTCAAAAATTATCCTTCTTCCATGACTTTTAATAGACTACCTTTCTAAAGGGATGTGTCGGTAGCAAAAGGCATTGGAAATCTCTGGGTTTTTTGCAGGTGCATGTGGACGCGCAGGCAGGAATGGCCCCAGCCCCGTCCATCAGAGAAAGCACTGCCGTGTTCATGAGAACAAGGACAGCATTATCCCGGGCACAACATCCGTCTGAGCAGATGGGCAGCAGGGGAGTGGGTGTCATCTACTTTCATTTTTTAATATACCAGACATTTTTATAGTTTGCTACATTTAAATAAGTTCCTGCATCACTGTTACGTGGTCTGACCTAGGCTGGTAAATGTCTTCTGCAAGCCAAGAACAACGGTAATGGTGCTACAATCAATATCTGTGCTGTGGCTTGACTGGGCGCTGCAGAAATACATGGTGTCTATGCTCTGGAAACCTTAAAATCTTAAGCAGACAAATAGAAAGAAGAAAAGAAACAGCAGCGCTCCCACTTTTATTCCTGACGAACCGTACTGTTACGGAAGCAGTTAAATAGTTTGCCCAAGGCCACAAAGAAAGGCTGTGGCGGAGCTGGAAAGGGACCCAACCTCTGCACATTTCCAGCCACGTGCTTTAACCAGTCCAGTGCTTTCACCTAGCAAAGATTACCATATTCAATACTTTTTAAGTACTTTTGAATAATTGTAACCACCATCTGAGTGGCTGTGAAAAGCTACATCATCCCTTGGTTTAATTTCTTTCCCCAGGAAGAATTGTATTTGAAAAGAGCACGAGCAAGTCTGAACCTGCTAATTACACTACAGTACCAGGACGGAAAAAATCATATAAAGGTATTCCTGACATTATATATGCTCATGTCAGTCAGGGCTTCTAAAGAGCCAGAAAAAAATGACTGCAACTTGTTCAAAGTAGACCTTACAAAAACACAGCTGATCTTTGACTAGTCGTAGGTATTTTGTGGCCATTTCATGACTACAGTAGTGGTTAAAATGTGTCACAGTAGAGGTGCAATAAGAGCTGTCTTGTTCTTCATGGGATTGGGCTCATCTTCAAAAAAGTGAGCTACGAGAAAAGCATGAGGAAGGGATGGGTGTGAGAGCCAGGTACCTGCAACAGCTTCTTAGTGATCACACATTGATGATCAGTGATGGATTAAACAAATGCAAGTCCTATGAAAGGCTATGTGCAAAACAAAACAAAAAAAACCAAAAAAAAAAAAAGAAAAAAAGACCCATAATGCATTTTTATTTTGCAGAGCCTTGATCATAACAAACTCACTCAAAACTTGCTCCCTTCTCCCCGTCCGTGCTGGGAGCCCACATGAGAACAGATTTCATCAGCCAGAAAAAGGGGTTGCATTCAGCCTTCACCGGCCCGTATGTTCAAATGCTCAAAGACCAATGCTCAAAGACAACCCGCAGTTGTCTGTCTATTCATTAAATATCAGCAAAAAAATTATGGCAGGTATACATGTAATTTAAATCATTTAATGCCATGCAATTTGTGCCAAATAACAAAGAAGAATATTGCATAATGCCAGTTCTTCTGATTAATGTGATCACGCTTTACATTTCTTTGGAGCTTCTCCTAATGAAGGGCAAGCAGAAATTTCCCCCCGCTAAACACTTTCCAGCTCTGCTTTACTTTCTAGTGTCTTCCCTTGTAGTACACATCATTCATTTTGCTGAGCAACTACATTCACTTCTATTAGGCAGCTATTAATTACCTAGCCCTAATGGCAAGTTGACAGTGCATTGCATCGCCATCAAGAGCAGATCGGAAAGTTCATGAAGAACCGGGTTTTGAATAAAAATTAGGTTTGTATCTGCATCTTCTCCTCCTTGAGTGAATTGTGTATGGCATGAAGTACCCCCATGCCCAAACGGCCGGGGCAGGGCTGGGATAGGAGGGCTGGTCCCCGGACATTCAGGATGGCTGAAGGAATTGCTCTCTGTGCTGCCTGACCTGCACAGCTGGATGAGGATTGCTGTTGACAGGCATCCCAGGGAGAAGGGGAATAAGAAACGAAGAGGCAGCAAAACCCGAAGGTCCTCTGGAAAGGAGGGAAGGAAGTGGACTATCCTCTTCTCGTCGCATTTGGAGACAGATGTTCTCAATATCCCCGGCTCCGAAGGGTAGGAAGTGGTGAGCACAACTTGAGGAGCTCAAGTACTCTTGGCAAACGGTGCCAGGGTTTTTTTTTTTAACTTTCTGAAGGACTAACATGAATAGTGGTTTTAGTGGCATTCGAATCTGTCCATGGCATCTTCCTATCAACTTCAGGGATCTGCTTCCTCCCAGTGCCCTGGAGGAAGAGCCCAGCCGAAGGAGCAGAGGGCTGGTGTCACAACGCAGCTCTGGATGAAACTCAAGAAGACTCTCCGAAAACCTGCACCTCAAATTGAGCCCTTACACATTTCCAGAGCAGATGTTACTGGGACCAACAGACTCGGGTGCCTCTATTCATCCCCTACAAGCACTTTCCTCTTTAAAGGCATCTGGGGTCTGTTCTGCCATCGCCATGTGGGGATTTATGTATGTTGCTCCCATTAGCGTTAATGGTAGTTAGACACATACAGCAATTTCTCTCATGCTTCAGGAAAAGAACAGAGCCTTATGGATGAAAAGTTTGCTATTAAGGATTCTTAATACAATGGAAACATTCTGTCTCTTTTAATTGTAATTTACTTCTAAGTGTAACCGCTCTGGGTTGGGAAAACCAGGATTCAGTCCAATTCAATTATGCAATTCTTGCCACCTGGTAAGCCTTGTTATTTTATAAAGAGTACTGTAGTAGAACTGGCAGATTCATTCATGTTCAGAGCATAAATGCCGTATACTGTGTAATCACCGGCTCATAAAAAAGAGCGCAGCGCGAAAGTCAACTGCTCAATTATAATGCAATTTTTAAAAAAGAATATGCAAAACCGGTAGGCGAGATTCATCTTTGGTTCAGCTGGTTTATGATTATAAGTTCACTGTGATATTTGCTTTGCAAAGCTTTTCAGTACAGGCTCAACCTCAAGTTAAAACCCAGCTCAACACACGACCCAATTCACTCCGGCGTGGTTCAATCGACGATCAGCACCTACTTGCAGACGCCAGCTGATAATCTCCATCCAGAGGGCACTGATGGGAGGAGATGCTAAATCACGGGGATGCAGGAAGAGTTTTATTGGGCTAATACACATTTACTCTGACTTAGCTAATGAAGCTGCAACGAGATAATACAGGAAAGGAAAATATGGCCCCGGCAACTGGGAACACTTTCATTAGCCTTGGCACACGGGCACCTGACAGGCGATCAAAACCCCGCGCCACCGTCCGTCCCTGCAGGCCAACGAGCTTCCCCGCGTCCTGTCCCTGTTTAAAACCCCAAGCATCGCTACATCAATGACTCGTGTGTTGCCTTGCGTACACACAGTGGCAAAGGCACATAAATGGTATTTTTTTGCAGCAAACAGTTAACAGGTATAGGAAAGTAACAGGACTTGCCGGTGGAACAGTTTTAATCTACCCAGGGTAGTAAGTGTCCGAGGGAAAAACTCCCCTTGTCTTCAGCAGCTTTGGCCTAAGCCCTGCCAATCCTCTTTGCCCACAGCAGGCAGTGACCAAGAGTCAGATGTTCAAAAGAGACGGATCAGAGCGCAGGACCAGGACTTACCGACAAGCACTGGAAGCTCCTCTAAACAAACGCCCCAGAACCGTAACTGGAAGATTAATTGCATTTTTACTAAAAAAATAGTATTGAAACTTTATTTTGCAGTTCTTTTTCTCTGCATTTCTGTATTCTGAGATAAGGGCTAAAATTGCAGTGGCCTTGGAAAGTTTGAAAACACTTGGAAAACCCAGGTGGACCGGCCAGCTCTGCCACGGGAGGACAGAGGGTCTCTCTGCCCATCGTCACTATTGTCACTGCTGTCATTTGGCCTCTTCACACCATTTTACAAGCCCTCCTTCCCAGGATGAGAGCTTTCAGCCCATATTGGATGTGATCTCCTCCCCAGTTCCCGTCCCAGCAGGAGCAGACTAAGCCGGGGTTTGCCCGTGTGTGCAGAGGAGAGGGATGAGGGACACAGAGCTGGGTTTTACTAATTCCAGAAATACTCCATGGACTCCCCACCTGACAGCTCTGCACCTCCGACAGCAAGAGCGGGATGTTTTGAAATCTTGCACCTTGTAAATAGGAGAAGCACAGCCCGATCATAAAAATGTAAAGTATTAATTAATAGTATAACTTCAGTTTGTATTCTAGCTCCGACATAATGAACCTGCCAATTTTGATTGCAAAGTGAAAACTCATCTCTTTATTTTGGACAAATAGGGTTAAGCTTCTTAAGCAATTCTTTGTTGTTTTGACTTCAACAATTTATGCAAATGAGATGTTAATTAGGGTAATTGTAACTTAAATTATGCTTGTGTAAACCTCTCCATTGGTAGGAAAGTGTGGGAATCCAGACAACTGGTATTTAAAGCAGCTGTACTAACTCACTTCTGAAAGCAAAGCATACCAAGATCACTTTCATGTCTTTACAATTTGTTTTTATGAGGTGATAACATTTTTACAAATACCATCATTTTTGCTTTTTTATATTGTAAGTGACAGTCTGACATTTTACAACTGGCTTATTGAAAACAAGAATTGAGCACTCTCGCTGTAACGGACATTAACTGCTCAATAGAGATTCACATGCTAATGAGGTGAGAGGGGCTCCAGAAAGTTTTGATAAATGCGACACACACTCTAACTAGCAGTGAATGTGAGTTGACAAAGAACATCTACACCAGGGTTCAATAAAATGTAACCCTTTAAATTAATCATACTGGCAGTATTTAATAGAATGCACAACAATCTCTTTTCTGATGGCTATAAAGCAGAAGAAATGCAAAGTCTCGACAAATGAAAGTTCCCACATTTCCCTCTTCACACTGCTACTTTCATTCGAACTTCTACAATTGTTAAAAAAAGGTAGTTACTGTAAATAACAAAGTAGGAGGTTTAATTGTTTCCTTCTTTTAAAGCAGGATGCTTTTTTTTCACATTTATTTGTCTGGATTCTATTGAGCAAATACCCCGACCCAAAAGATGGATCATAAAAAGCATCACCGGTTGCGCTTGGAAAGAAATTTAAGGATACCATAGTGCAAAGAGAGGCTTAAATGACCAGTTTTCTGCTGGGCCTTTTTTCAGCCCAACTTGGTGATTTTTTTCCTTTCACTAAATATAGCTTGAAGGAAAACACGCTGCAGTGGTTAATCAGAAGCAGAAAGTGAAGTTCAGGGGCTTCCTTCACACCAAACTCCCCAGATTTTGCCGAGATGTGCTCCAACGAGAGGCAAAACTGGAACTTGAGCTCCAGCATCAAAGCAGGGGAGGTGCAAAATTGTTCATCCCGGTTGCCTTACAAGTTTATTTCTTATTTTCCCGTCTTGCCCGTCCTGACCCAACGACACCGACCATTACGCGTGAGCTTGCGAGATCCCAGGAAATAAAAGTATTGGAAGGCCGATCGCAGCCCTTGCCTCCATGCATTACACTAACGCATTATTTCTTCCTAAAGTGACAATCCCCGATACCCTTTTTGGGTTTAGCCCGTTTTAATCTTGGCAGGAAGTGTAAATCTGTGCGCTCAGCAGCATTGCAGGCTTGCTGGCTGTCAACATCTTGCCTCCGCCAATGCTTGAGAGGTATTCCTGTCATTTCACTGGGGTAGGAGACGTCTCCGTCTGACATACAAAATCTCCCCAAGTACTACATTATGCCAAAACACTCGCAAACGTACCCTGCTCACTGCATTTCAAGCCATTTTGGTAACTCAGGCTCGCTCTTACAGCAATTGCTGGATGGCTGTATGCAACACGAGGAGCCCGTTGCAGGCAGCCTCACGGGCAGAGAAAGGAAAACATCCATGAATGAACCCAGAAAAAAATCCTCCACCCATCTCCCTATCGCCTTCGGTCTTTATGAGCTTACTCCAGTACATTTTAAATTGATCAGCAGCTAGCGTTCAGCCCAGTGAGCCTGCCTATCTAAACACGTGTCCATGCTCCCCGAGAAGTGTCGGGGGCTGCTCGACTTCTCTCCGCACAGAAATTGTGAGTCTGGAAAAACGAGCGAGCGGAGAAAGGCGTGCTGCAGTTCAGAAATAGCCATTTAGCCAAATTGCATACCTGTGCTGTGTCAGCTATATGGTAGATTCATCTCATTCCATTGGTCTAATGGATAGCAATTGAATTTAATTAGCAAAACTACTTTGACTTAGTCTCATACTGTGCTGAATGTAATGAAATCTTTCTCCTCTCTCTCTCTCTCTCCTTTTTCCCCTCAAATAAAGAATGTCCTTAACTGCATTCCACTGTTAGAATATTAAAAGCTATATATGTTACTCCTAAGGACAGAGTACAGCCATCCCCTTTCACAGGCTTTAGATTTAGTTATTGTATTGCATAACATAAAATAATTAAAAAGATACTTCGATAGTTACACACAGTATAAATTCAATTACCGCGACGTCTCCATTAAAAGCACTTTTATAGTATGAATAAAATGCAAATCCTTTTTATGGATCAATACCAGAAACATAATTCTACGCTCCATCCTGAGAAGGAAGTTAGCCTTAATAAATCATCCTCTTAGATTAAAAAAAAAAAAAAGTTTAAAAGATATGTATTTGAAGGTAAATCTCTAAAGCAGAGATGATGCTCCTATTTCTTCTGAGCTCATTTTTTAGTGGCGAGGTTCACGGGCTGCGCCTCCTGCTTTCGTACAGACCCTGCCAAGGAGAAGGATGCCGAGGAGAAGAAAAGCCCCAGCCACGCTAACCAACGCCGCAGCCGCTTGCGGCTCTGCCTGGATTTATTGAAACGCCCCAGATCCAGCAGCGAGAAGTTTGCAGCAACTCATCCCCCCCAAAATAAAGTGAAAAGAAATTCCTCCGGATGGGCTTGGAGGGAATATTACCACCAAGCCTAACTTTTGCCTGGCCAGGCACAGCGAGACAAGTTCTATGATTGATTATCGTGGTATCTCTGTATCTCTGACTTTGAACCATAACCTTTTTTGTGCACAATGACAGTTGGGACCTACCATTTGCCATCTGTAGAGATGGTGGGGGAGAAAAGGACTTCGCTTACATTAATCAACCAATTAAGAACAGACTTAAACAAAACTAAAGCATAATAAAAACCTGACTGCTTAATAGCTTTCTACTTTTAATAGTTGCCTTCCTGTAGTCTGCTGATGGGAGTAGCACTGCTCTGCCCAGCCCCTGCCGGGGACAGGGCTCTGGCTCCGGGGCTGGGCACTACTCGATCTCAAATAAAGCTGAGGGTCCTCTGTTCTGGGCAGGACCACTTCCCCTACAGGAAAAAAAAAAAAAAAAAAGTTTGGGAACACAAGTTGTAAATCACAGCCATACAACACGGCCAGGCTCTCCCGTCAACTGCAATCATTAGAGAATTATTTTTGTGAGTGTAAAATTAGTAACTAATCAAAGACACAAATCACTGCTTCAGTAAAAAATAACCTTTTCTTTCAAAGCTCGGGGCAGTATCGAGAGACCCCATATATTTTGCCGCTGCCCCCTCCCTCGTGGTTGGCAGCACATCCCAAAGGAGAGACCGAAATAGCGGCCAAATAATGGGGGGTTGACTCTGCACCCGGCTGCCCCGATATGGGTCTGGAGGAGATCCACGCACCTGGCCCAAGCAACTCGGAGGCTAATTCTGCTCTCAGCGACGGTGAGTAAAACCACTTTTGTGCAAGCTGGCAGAGAAATCTGGCTTCCCTTCTCTGGGTTTGGGAAGCAGACGCCTTGTGCAACGCACGCTGTGCACTGCGGAAAAGGAGGAGGGAGTCCTCCGTGTTTCTGAAACGCATCCTTGTTTGCATCTCTGGCTGACGAGGTTGTTGTCGGCGGCCGTTTGCAAGGCCAGGACTGCAGTTGGACTGGTATCATCAAGAGGTACTGCAGCAACATCTCGAACAGCTGCTTGTTTCTGCTGCCTCTGGGATACCCACCAGTGCAGCTCTTAGAAGACCTCTTGGACTTGTCTACTTAGTGAAGCTATAGGAGAGCACACGTTCATACTGATAAAAAATAAAACATTTATTAGAAGGAATCATCTTCAACTCGAGGCATTTCATACATGCCCAGATATTGCTAAATTGCCTCTTCACCATGACCTGCAAATGAAACGGACTGTTTTCTTTGTAAGAGGTGAAGCGTGTTTACGGACAAGGTGTACAAAAAACCCACAAGCGACTCAAGATCTGATCAGCCAAGAAATTGTACAGTGTTACTACAATAAATACTTTTGTGATATTTAATAATTGAAATTTGGAACAAATTTGTAGAGGTTGGCCAAGATGGTCTCTCCATCCTCGTGCTATATGTCTCTTCGTCTATTGTTCTTTTTAATACAATGCATCTGTAAAAAAAAATTGCAACCTACTTTGTACAATTACTGCACTGAAGTCCCAAGCAATCTATCAAGTTGTCATACATTTTCCTCACATTAAACCTTTTTAAAATCTTTCTTTTTTTCTACATTTCAAGAAAATGCAGAAGAATATTTACTTGGCCCAAAAAAAGGCACAGTGACACATGTCGTTCATCAAGTCTGGTAACAAGAGGAGTTTGTGATACTGTGTCAGAAGAGCAAATAATCCCCAAAGTGGTATGTTAAAGCTTTGGAAGGTTTGTAAATCAACAAAATTCAGAACATCAGTAAACCTGCACCAAACGGCTCCAGAAAAATTCCCTCTGGGCAGGTTCTTCTTATGGAGGTTTGCTGAACCCCCTTTTTGCAGCACTTGAAATGGGGTGGAAGGTTTGTAAATCAACAAAATTCAGAACATCAGTAAACCTGCACCAAACGGCTCCAGAAAAATTCCCTCTGGGCAGGTTCTTCTTATGGAGGTTTGCTGAACCCCCTTTTTGCAGCACTTGAAACGGGGTGCTGAGGTTGCCGGTGGCCTATCCCCCCCGAGGGAGGGACAATGACATGGCCGGGGCTCACGGGGCAGCCGGACACTGGGCCGGTTCATGGAAAAGCACGGCATTACCAAAGGCTATTTATTATTAAGGAAAATGCTTTCGTCTATTGATGGCACCCAGAAACAATGAGCAGGAACACAAAGCAACGGGTGGGTGAGAGGGAAGGCGAAGGGAAACTAGGAATTATTTCAGCTGGAAACTGGATGAAACGCTGGGAGGAGGGGGATTACTTTGCCTATTAGTTTAAAAACTCTCCACGCCGAGGTTTGCAGCATTTGAGTGACCATCTCTACTTTATAGCACTGTGCAGAAATGCACAGATTTTGCCTTAATTTCCATTAGTCCCTGATAAATGAGCTCTAGGATAAGGGATGTGATAAAGCTCTGCTAAGGATGGGAAGATGGGGATCCCTCTCCTATGAATGACAGGGAAAAATTTTATCTCCGACCCTCCCTCCCTCTTTCCTTCATTGCCTCCTTTGAAAGAGGCCCCTGTGGGGCCAGAGGAGCCCCTGCATCCCCCGGGAGCCCCAGCATCCCCCAGATACTGCAGCCAGCACCGGTCACTGGGTGCCACCACCCTCAGGACCATAAGCTAATTTAAAATAAAGGCAAAATGCCGAGTAATTTGCCTTCCACAGTTTCGAAACACCGAAGCCTCGCTCCCCGAACCCGGCTCGCGCCGCCAGTCCCACTTCTTGCAAAACAAAGAAATCTGTTTAGGCTCCAGGAAATCCCACGTGTTACCGTAACTAATTCGAGCCCAACTGCATTTGTGGTATTGTCAGGTCTTTAGGACGATCCCATGCCATTCCCAATGTAGGGAAAACCATGCGCTTAATTATCTTCTTTAATAATCCCATGGTATGTGATTTATTAAACAGACTCCTTATTTGTAAACAAAATCAGAGCCACAAATGTACAAAGATAGTCGCACTTCCGGGCTAAATAAGAGGCAGACAAAGAGCCCTAATGATGCACCAAAAATGCTAACCAAAAATGTACTCTTTAAAAAGATCACCAATTTAATGCTTTTTGTATTTCATTTATCAGCCATGTAGTCATCATTCCCCTCCCTACCACCATCTGTACACACTTTCCCAATAGACCATCACAGCTGTCCCGTTTCTCACACAAACAGTACCTTTTATATGCTTCCCAACTGTTTTTAATAACTGTTCTGTGCACAGCACTGTACTTCCTTTGTTTTCTTTTTTTTTCTTCTTTTTAAATATGAAAAAAGAGATATAATCCAAACAAACAGGTCATCGCAGCAATCGGTATAGGAAGGCTATTAAAATGGCAAACGCCTCCATGGCCACTGACCTGTCCTCAAGCGGCACCAGCGGCCCCAGCACACCCAGCGCGGAGCTGGACAGTTCCCTGGAGAAGTTGCTAAGGTAGATGAAGCTTGTTCAAAAAACGATGTACATGAGCAAGACTGTCTGAGAAATCCTTCATCCCTTTTAATGAGGAAATATTAATATTAGATACTGCTTGTGCAACCAGAAAAAGTTTTTTGAGGCTTTCAAAGCACATTTACCAACTCAAAGATACCCCTGCCCCGTATTTCAGAACTGTGTGGACAGAAACATCCCTTTCTTGTTTCAAATTCTGACTCATTTCACTCTTTCCAATCTCCCTGCGCGTCCTGACTTTGCATCGCCGGCACTTGTGCCTTCCCTATGCCAAGCCCTGCTGCTGACAGCGGCGCTGCTGGCACCCCGAGCCAGGCTGGACCGCACAAGCTCAGTGGCCCGCAGCGGGGATGAAGGCACCGAGCAGCTGAGGATAACTCAGCCCCAAGCCCTGGGCAAACGAAGCTGCTTGCAAAGGGCAATAGTGGGGAGAGATCCAGCCAGGAAGGGGGAGAAAAGCAGGACTTTCTCAGTGACCCATCTCACGGAAACCCTACTCTACCAACAGGACGTTCAGGAATGAAAACTCTCTATACTTATTTTTTCCAGGGCAATGCCCACAGCATCCTTCGGCACACTGCAGGGAAATGTGCGCGTCGCACCCTGTGGCACACAAATAGTCCTTAGCCAGGTCCCCACCTGCACGAAGGGCACGTGAAGAGGTCCCTGCGCTCTGCACCGCACGGGACCACAGCAGATAACCAAGCTCCGTGCTGGGACGGGGACCTGGCTCATACTGTCCTCGTCCTGCGGGCAGATGGCTTCACACGCTGGGACTGCTCACTGCTTAGACACATCTCACTTTTTTATAGAAGAGTTTATTACTAAAGACCGTGCATGTGTAAAACAACTGGTCCACTCTCTCAATTCCCATCACAATTTTGACCTGCATCTTTTGACCAGAAAAAGAAACAGCATCCGTATTTAAAGTGGGTTTTAAGCATATTATTTTGCCTATATATCAGGCTCGTGTACCACATTACAAAGAACAGACACCCTGAGGATGCACTTCTGAGACGCAAAGATGCACACGGATACTGTGCATCCCCAAACAGCACTGAGCTCCCTGGCCGGGTGTTTGTAACTGCATCTGCCTAGGAAGAACCTAAACCAGAGCTGTTGAAGCTGATGTCCTTCTCTACAGGAAAAAAAAAAGGTCTTGACCACAAAAATCCCACTTCTTACCTGACTGCCCTGTGTTTTTTCCAACTTTTCCAGCAATACCCAACCTACACTCGCAAGGGTTCAGCCAGCCGCTGTCGGGGCTGATCCTCCCACAGCCAGGCAAGCCGTTTGTGAAGCTTTCAAATCAAATGATGCGGGATTTACTTTCTAGCTCAGCGACAACTACTTTTTACTTTTTAACACAGAAACAAATGTAAATAGGTTTGTTGGCTATTTTTAATGAAGTCCTCATCACGTCAAGAAAAGTCCTCGTCATCACACAATAAAAGCATTGCAGTGGCTATCCTCCCTAAAAGGGATCCCAACAATAGCTGGGCTTTAGAAAAGCATCCTGACACAAAGAATTCATTCTTCTGATTTACTTGAAACTACTTTGCCTTAAAAGAAAAAAATAAAAAAGAACTGAATTAAATTTAAATTTTACCCTAGGTTTCCAGCATCATTCAGGGATTTGGCTGTTTTCTTCAAATTAATTCTATCAAATTAAAACTGTATTGGGTAAAAAGATCAGACAAAATTTTGAGCAAATATCCTTAGGATGAAATCTGATTGACAATGCATTTCTGCATTAAAATCTCCAGTAAGCGTACATCTTGACGATAAACATAGCAACCACCTAACTTGTCTTTTGATACCTTTACAGGGGTTCATCCCTGTTCTTTCAGTGCATTACAAGGTATTTTGTAACACACATATTGGCTTTAAACACAGAAATGGTAATTTAACCAGACACAATGTTTATTACAAAGCTCACGCAGCTCATTATCTGTCCCTCACACACAAGACTAAATCTGTAGACACAGAAAAATACTACATGAATGAGGCTGTCTCAACACTTTGCATTTAGTTCTTCGTCCTGTCTTTCTCCTGAAACCTTCAGCAGACTGTGCACAGTGCCTGCACTCGCCCTGCAAACTCTCCCCTCGCCGGGTGCTCCGATTTAGGACTAGTCCAAGCCTAAGAAGGCTGTATGGAGACACTTCCCTATGAAATATTTCTCCTGGATTTTCAAATGCATTTTGCACCTAGCAATGATCCCCGCAGCCATGCGGTGGGTTTCCCAGTCTGAAGAGCACTCCTGCTCTCCCATCGTGTGTTACTTAACGTGGGGTGACAGCGGCTGGGACGAGACGAGAGATGTGCAGCACAGAGGACGGTGCAGAGCAGGTTTAGACTTTGTTTACATACTGATGCTATGAGCATGTTATGAATGTGACAAACGGATGAAACCAAGGAGCAGGAAAAGCACTAGCTACACCTCTGTGGCCAGGGCTAAGTGCCATGGTGGCAGGTCTGGAGGATTTGCTGTAACCTGCAGCTCTCGTGGGCAATGCTGCATTAGTTTTAGGTCCCATGGAAAGCGTGCTCCATCCCCACATGCACCGCAAGCCCTGCCCAGAGCCTGTGTATCACCGGTCAGGGTCTCAGGCAGCAAAAACTCACCAGTGCCACCGTTCAGCTCCCCGCAGTGTCAGCGAGAGCCAGGGATGGACACACCAGGCGAGTGAGATGGGCAGGAGAAACCCGCCAACCAGTCCTCCCCAGGTAACACCAGGGGCTTCCCACTGCACCCTGTGGGTGTCCTGCTGGAGGAGACCTCAGTGATACACCCTCCTGTGATGTTTTTAAGTGACCTTTTTACATCATCAAAAAATCCAGAGCACCAGCGAGTTTTAGCTCATCGACCAAACAACCACCAGGTACCATGCTCGCATGACCCTCTCCAGCACAACCAGCTCACCTGGCCAAATAACCCTGCCTTGGACACCCACCAACCCCATGATAATTTTGTGCTTCACTACAGATATATCTCACCCCAAAACATGAACATGCTGAAACATCCAATCATGTTCTGGCACGCATGCAAAAAAAAAAAGCCCATGGCAACAAAGACGACAGCTTGCCAATGGCAGCTGCTGCACGCACACACAAAATTAAACTATATTCTTCTGAAAAGGGATATTATTATGGCATTTGTTTCCCCTCACCCATCACCCTCACCCATTCCCTCACAAAATAAGGGGGAAATATCAACACATATCAAACGTTAGGAGAGATGGATAAAGAAAGAGAGAGAGGTGCTGCCCTGAGGAGGGATGTGATGGAGAACACAGGGTTTAACAGGAGATCCAACTGGGATCAGGGCTGGATGCATGGGGCCACCCTGAAATATTGGCTCACCTACGGGAGTTGTATGGCACATGCAAGTAAAACATTCAGCCTTTCTACTGCGGGAGGCCCGCGGATGCTGAATTGCATCAAGTTTGGTCAAGCCGGCCTTCGGCTATAACACAGATCTGCAAACACACGCTTATATAAGTTAAATAGCATCTGATGATACCTATCTTCGCTTCCTTTCCCCAGTGCAGACCTGCCTGATGCCTCCCGTGCTGCTATGCAATGCATGAGATAGTCGTCTCCTCACTTGTGAAGATAAATGTCATATTGGACCTCTGACATCATGTATTCTCCAAGTAATTATTTTTGATATCATAAGAGTTGTACAGGGTGCACAATAAAATTAAAAAGTAGAAAGCAAGGTTAATAAGATTATCGTGTTGGTATAATAGGTAATGCATTTTGCAGTATATCCTTAAATCT
The DNA here is from genome assembly GCF_000699145.1 of Aptenodytes forsteri. NCBI lineage: Eukaryota > Metazoa > Chordata > Aves > Sphenisciformes > Spheniscidae > Aptenodytes > Aptenodytes forsteri. Next base: position 12,190,081 of record NW_008796165.1, on the reverse strand, counting down.
GCCCTCTCAAAACATAATTAAATAACTGTGATTTATATTTTAAAGGAACGCAGACATGCAGTGTATCCTCCTACCCACATATGCTAATTGCTTTCAGCCCCTAAAAATCACACAGTTGTTTGCAGCTTTTTAATCCTCATGTGTAAATAACCCAACTCAGGTCCAAGTTATGAACAATAAAGTCCAGGAAACTTTCAGAATCGTATGTCATTAAACACGTCTTGATTTTATCTTGCTAATCTAATGGCACTGATGTGTACCGAAGCCCACGGGGAAGGAGGAACGACTCCCCGGGGCCCTTCGCACCAGCCCGAGAGCCAATGTGCCGGCTGGCCATGACACTGGGATAACACTCGGATGGGGAGGGTGGATATTAAGGACCCAGAGAAGAGACCGAGACCCCCTTAGGAGGAACCTACGGATGTATAAGCTCAGGATACTCCCCCTGGGCCTCTCCGTGGGTCTGCATGCACCACGGCGGTGCAGGGACCGTGGGCAACGTATGCCTACATGCTTTGCTATAAGCAAAACTCAACTGTGCCGCTCTCCATTTTGCACTCGCATGTGACAGTCTGGCACACAAAATGGAGGCCCCCGTGTATTTTATGGGCAGCGGCTCCAAATCCAGCCTCAATCCACCCGCTCTATGGGGGCCACATCCTCCTCCTACATGCCGAGCCGCAACGATGCCACATGGAGCGATGCTAGCTAGAAACATTTCCAAAAAATACATAAATACACTGTTATCTCTTCAAAATGAATTATGCTGTGATGAGGGAATCAGCAAGGCCACTGCCCTTGCAATTGGGCAAAAAATGCTGCAAACCCTCAAAGAATTTGCTCGGATAAAACTGCCCCACACATCATGGGCACCGTGACCCATATGCTGATCCCAGCTGGGCTTTTTGGTGGCTACCGTAATGCAGGTGATAATTAACAATAACCAAAGATGAAATGAATGAAGAGCATCACATGAACGGAAAAACCAAAGCGATTAAAATGAATTTTAGTCCACCGACAACTCTTATCTACCGAGAGCCCTCACTGTCGTAAGGAAACCTTCAGGGTCGGCTGCTGTTAGGAGGCTAAAATAATTTGCCCTGAATTTACAGCCTGTAATTTAATCAGCAACTCCAGCCCTTGCCTGCGTGGAAGGAAGCTGGGGCAGAGCCGGACCCACAGCTCCTAGCGAGGATGCCCCAAAAGCCGTCCTGCCGGGACAGTCTCTAAGCCCTGGAGGGTCCAACTCTGGGACACGTGTGGCAAAGCGCAGGCTTTTGGGGAGGGGTTGAGGGTTTATGGAGCAGCGGGCTGGGGTTTGTTTGCTGTTTGCAAAAGCCTCGGCCGGTGCCTGAACCCAAAGCATCGAGGGGAGGAGGAGGAGGAGCTGCAAAGAAGCTCAAGGCACGGAAAGCAAGGGATGCCCTTGCCTTTACATCCAAATGGGGAGAAAATACATAACTGTAATAATAAATAGCGGGTTTTATGAACAATTAGGATTCCACTGTCTCTTTGAAGGGTTTGAAAAGCTGACACGATGTTTTGGGTTCTCCAGACTCAGCTTTGAGGCCTCAACCAAGAGAAACATTCAGCCCCGCTGTGTACAGCAGTGACCACAACAAAGATTGTGGTTTCTCCCACACTCGCCTTAAATAGATCTAAATTAATGCTATTCATCATTGGGTAGAAAAGAAGGGAAATATAAAAGTGCAGTCGCTTGTAGACAAGCCAGCAGCGTTGGGCAACTTTCTTACCAGTCAAAGGCTTCTCCCGCTTCTGCACCTCGAAGCCCGCCGGGGCAGGGAGGTATGGAAATAACGTGCCCTTATACCGGCCGAACCCATCACCTGGAAAACATCCTGGGCATATGAAATACATCTTTATCCCATGTTTATTTGTTGTTGCTGTTGTTGTTGTTGGAGAAAGGGGAAAGCTAAACCACATGACTGAACGCCTGCCAGGGGTTCATGATAGAGCAGACCGTCCCAAGTGCCGCACCAGTTAGTATCTGAATTATCACAGATACTCACCGGCTCAGTTACAACTGCACGGGGAGAGCAGTTGTCCCACCTAAATCCTGCTTCTGTCAGCTACTGCCCTGCTCGCAGCTGCAGAAAGCGGTCAGTCCCGCTCCCCAAAGCAGAGAGCATCGATAGATGGAGATATCTTTCTGCGCCACATGGGGCGTGCAGATCGCCGCGTTTCGTGCACGCCCGTGATAGGTGGGTGCATGAAATTTGGGGTGTCAAGGAGCTGGAGCTGTCATCTCCCCACCTCTCCCAGCTGATATATAGACCCAGGCTCCCACCACTGACTTTTTAAGGGCACCTTTTATAAGGCTAAAGCAACGCAAAATCTGCCTTCTCCTGGTATTCCTTGAGGGCAGAAATACCACGAGATGTCTTCATTTCACTTTTTTCATTAAAACTATAGATTTCTCACTGTGGCAAAAATTAATGGAGGAAAAAAACCCCCTATGAGCCCCCAAATATTAAAATCTCAGCTGAACACTGAACTGTTCAGGTTCCCCTGGGCATGTGCAGGGAGCCCTGTACAGGGAAAGCGTGTGAAATACCTGGTGCAAAGCTGGCTGAGTACTTTTTGTAAGAGTAAATGTAATCTGCGTTTTCTGTAGAAACTAATAGGGACTATTAACATCACAAGCAAAACTTTTAAGGACCATTTTGGATGTACACTGGAACAGCCACGGGCTGGAAGCAGGTTTTCAAAAGCCTTCTATATGGAGAGAATGTCACGGATGCTTTAAAAGTCTTCAGATACGTGTAAAAATGACACATATATTACATATTGTCTCCGCAGAACAAACACCATTTGAAATGTGCCTCTTTTTAACTACCATTATGAGCTGTCCAAAGAGCATTTTGGTTGAAACTTGGGAGGAAAGGAGAAAAAAAAAAAGCCCACTGATCTTACACCTGCTCTTTAGCAGTGGGAAGTGGGTTCTCAATCTGTTAACATGACCATCTGGCCAATCTGCATATCACGGCTATCTGGATTACTGTACGATGGAATGACAATAACGTAGCCAAAACAAAAGTAAAATGCATCAAAAACTAACAGTAGCGCAGCCCTTTTGATTTCAAATTAAATAATAAATGTGGTATCACAGCAAAGCAAGAAAGTCAGCTAAATAATTAAAAACGAGCCTTCGCTACGGCATAATTAAGTAAACAATATGGTGTGTGTTTCTATATGAGCCGGTAATAGTTTCCACCGTCGAACGCTCCACTTTTGCAAAGCAGCTATCAGGAGTTCAAGATGCTGTGACAGCTCTTTTGGTGATGTACAGTATTGTCAGGACACCCCTCACATCCCTGCAACACGCCGAACCGGCTGCGGCTATTAACAGGATTAATGCAGCAACAATCAATACCAATTGTACTAAAAGATTACGGCGCAAAGCCTTATGTACCTTTCGGACTCCCTGATACCTCCACGGGTATTTTGGCTATCTGCAGTTGTTTCCTGCATTTAACCAATCTCTGGGTTATTCCCATCGATGCCTCTTTGCGGTGGTCCAAGTAGAAATATTTTAAATCTGCCGATGGGAACGTAAAATGGGTCTGCTTAAAGTTCAAGGTCATGTGCTATATACTACTGCCCAGGCAATTAGCCATAGAGCATATTTTAGACGCCAAGTAAATTTTCACAGTCGCAGAAATAAGGCTGACTTCTTGCATCTTCTCTGGCTTCTATTCTAAACACGAACAGAAAAATGAGCTCATGTAAATAAAACTCTAGCCCCAGATTTTTCTTAAATTTGGGATTTTTAAATGTCTTTCTGAAAGATTAAAAGATTTTCTCTGCCACAAACACCTCGCTAGCTTAATTCTCGCCCGAAGTGCATAATGATGGTTGTCCAAAAAAATAAATCGGGCATCGCAGCATCGCCTCCTGGCCTGCCATCCAGCTTCGTCCACTGGAGAAGTCTCTAAAAACTGTGACCTCTCACAACATTTAACTACTTCCATTGCGAATCTATTCTCCAATCTGATCACATTAGCAGAAGGAACTCCAAAGCAGTAAAAAACTCCAGAAAGTTCTCGGTTGAGTGCCTACTAATGAACAAAGGTTAACTTTATCTAAAAGGTCAAATGCCTGGTGGCTAAGGTTGTGACCTTAACAACTTAAATTGTGACCTTGCCACGTGCCTAGTATATTGTAGATTCTGATACAGATCATCTGGTAAAGGACCGGTCATAAATTAGCTTTACTGTTCGACTCCCACAAAGAAAACGGTTTGCCACAATGGTTTCCAACTTGTCATTTGATACAAGTGCAGCATAAGTGAAAACTAAAAAGCGAACCCAAGTTCAGGGTACAAAAATGCCGCCTGCTTTTAGTTAAGCAGATTAGAAACTGCAAACTGAGAGCAATACTCTAGATTTCAATACATTTTTTGGTCAACCTCTAATTCACAAAACACCGATCTTCCTTTCCTTTTTTTTTTTCCTTCTTTTTTTTTTAAATGAAAATGACATGTAGTTTGCCTATTTGCATATTTTTGTTTTCTCTTTCTAGCCAGTTCTTAAAGAGAATAATTGATTTCAGTAGCTTTGTAAGAAGCACTATTTAAATCTGTGCACATGTGTTCCCTTACAGATGATAGTGCCTACTGAAGAAAAAGCGTGGATACAAAGCAATAATTATCGTACATGTTTAGAAGGAAAGGGACATCTCGCTGCCGAAGTCAGCTCGAATAAGGGCATCTTGGAAGAGAATACTCCCCCCAAAAACAAGAAGACGAAGAGTGGAAAAAAAAACCCAAGAAAAAGAGAAGCAAGCACTATGGGTGAAAAGGTCACAATGGTTTTGGCACGTATCTTCAAGCACGTTTCGGAGTCTGTGCCTCCTGCCAATACTGGCAACTTCTCAAAACTTTTAAGGAGGTAAAAACATTGTTTAGTGTTTACAAATCTTCTGTACTATAGCAGATGCTTGTCAAATCCACTATATGTAAGTTGACCAGCCTACCTAATATTTGTGCTGGTGACTTCCTCCTTACAAATAAGCGGTCCATACATTTGAGGAGCAAGATCTGATGGAGTTTGAGACAAAGGACCCTTAATATTTCTTTTCTTTTGTAATTTTCCTGTTGCGCACCCGGCACAAGCTGCCATTACTGCGGGTCTGCGGGAACCAATGGCTGTCAACTTGGCCAATGTTCAGGTGTAACAAAGACTGCTGGGATACATCGGAGGGGGGAAAAAAAATGGAAAAAAGGGGGAAAAAAAAAAGGTAGCCTATATGCGAGGCTTTCGGTTTACCCCTGTGAAGCAATATAGACGGCGACCACGCTGTGCTACCTCCTAAAAATCATTTTGTCCCCCTCTCTGGTGAGGTTTAGCAGGGAATACGCCAGCACACGCGACTGCATTAAGAGCACAATGCGATGCGTGCAATCAGCAAACAACGGCCGAAAACATGAAGCAGTGCGGTCTGTACGAGCGCGTTACTGCTTACACAAAATGGCAAATCTAACCCCAAAAAAATGAGCCTAAGCCTCGCACTAAGTTTCCGCGGCAAACATCTAGTCCGAAGAACAATTAGTGCAATTGCTGCCTGTGGTTGATGAAGGCAGAGTTCGCTATCAAGCCTACTGTTTGCCAACAGCATGCTGATAAGATGGTATATCCCTAATCACGATACTGAACTTTTATAATGCCTGTTGCCTGACTGTTATAACAGGGGGAAGATCCCTTCAAGCTCCGCGGAGTACTCACACCCCTGGGTTTGGTCCTTTTCTCCCCATCCTACATTTTTGTGACCCTACATGCAGGTTAAACCAAGACCGTTGGTTTCTATTAACAACTTTTGCACTCCGCAGAAGGCTGCTTTTCATTTAGGAAACACAATACGGACCAGTATTTACCGGCACCGCACTATATATAAATCCAATACAGCACTATGTAGTGGTTTTCAGCCGTGGCTATCAAAGCACTTTAAGTGCATCACCCTGCTCCGATGTACGGAGGAGGAAAATGAGACAGACAAAAGGGATGTGAGTCCCTGGTCTCCTCGGGGCCGGTGATGGAATGCGAGGGGACCTGCAACACCCCAGCCCCAATCTCCCTTTGGTTAGCCATTAATTGGTAATCCTTCCTTCACCATGCCCCATAATAAATTGCAGAGTAAATAAATCATTTTCCACAATATTTGCCTACCTCCCCTTCACCATAAACGTGCAATATGATTTACTACATTGCACCGAAGTGCAAAGTAAATTTCACAGCTTATCTGCAAGAAATACCATGAGGATACTCAAAAGTTATTTCCGAAGAGGGATCGTACCCATAAAATCACAGCGGCGACACTGCCTATTGCAACAACCACTGCAGGGACTCAGCGCAGAAAAACTTTGGGGTAGCCAAAACTTTCTGCAAGACCCTCTGAAAGAAGGTGGCATTGGAAATGCAGGCTCCCAGTGCTGCAATTTGCTCAGTTTTCTTACTGATGTATATTTATATAGAAATGGTTTCTACTAATATGATTCCTCCCCCCTTTGCTCCTCTTTTTTTCCAGCCTGTCCAGCCCCTCAACTTGCAAGTCAAGCTGAAACTCAGGGGGACGTATGCCTTCTATACGTGAAAACCAGGGCCTAGAACTTCGCATACACACATGTTTCTGCAATATAATCACTCAGGAGAACTACAATAGCATATTATTTTATCCAGTCAACATACTACACATCCTCTGAGCACACCGAGTCACTCCGCGGGCAGGGTGTACTTTGCACTGGAGTCAGAGATCCCAAGATTTTCATTTTCATCACATGCAAAAACATCTCAGCCCCCCCATAAGCACAATATTATCAAACCAGGAATTTGTTTCAAGACCTGCTCAGCTTCTAGGTGTATAAATTGCGATATTTCAGGGGGGTTTAAATGCCTCCTTTTCCCCATAGGATTACTCGGGGGTTTGTTTCGTGGCTGCTCAGACCTGATGGCTAGATTTCCTATTGAGGGACCATCTTCCCCTTTCCCTCCGAGCCCAGTCCTGTGGGATTTACACTCCCCGGTGTGAGGATACCTGGTACTCCTGACCCATGGGCCTTGGGGACCTCTAGCCTTCTCAGACTACTTTGTGCATAACATATACAAACTTTTTTTTTTTTTAAATTAAAATCTATCTGCTTTCCCCCAAAATCAGGATAAAGGAAGCCGCATCCAGCTGCAATCTCTCCTAGGACAACGTTTAGGATAACACCTGTGAAGAATGCCCAAAACGCCATTAACCCCCAGAAAACGAGAGCCGCTTTTATGCGGCTGCACCTTAAAAGCCCACAAAAAAAAAAAGGGGGGGGGGGGGCAGTTTTGGCACTCCCCTCGCCGCCCTGGGAGGGCGATAACCGGCGTCCCCTGCTCCCTCCCCGGCTGCTGCAGCCACCGCCGGGGCACGGCACCCGGCACGGAGATAAACCGAAAAGTTGTAGAAGGTGGTATAGAAAGGCACTTACCTGCTGCGTGCACAAAGTATGCCAAATATAAATCGAGTTCCTTAACAGAAACTCCTATATGGTGGGGCTGTACGCACAGCCCGGGGTTAGAGCACTGTGGGGACTTTACAAGGCGCTCGCCATCAGTACTTTCGAGCGGAATACCTTTAAATAAAATCACCATAACAAGGTCCAACCTCCAGACCTTATCTGCCTGGCGAAGGCAGTCAATTCTTCTCATCTTGCCCTTCTGGTCTGGATTGGAAAGAACGCAACACGGAGGCTTTTTTCCTGTGACTGTGAGAACAAAATCCTCCCGAAATTCAGGCCTGATATCTTTCCGGAGTTTTGCCAGAAGTCTGGATGCCCATTTTTGCTTTACCTCGGGTTTTTCACTTAGCAGTTCGTCCTTCACGGCTCTCTCTTCCTCTTTTGACATGCGTTTTTCATGTTTTTTGAAGTATTTTCTTTTTCGGGCTTGCAGGTTGAACCACGTGTATGCAAACGCTCGGACGTGAGGCAGAAGTGCTTCGATGAAGGGATGAAATTCATCCTGAAAAAGTTACAGACAAGGGTCGATGTCACCGAAACCATCAACAAAAAGCCTCCAGAAACGGGGCTTTCGTGCGAGGCCCTAAGGCTCGCTGGGACGGTGAGAATTAGGAGGGTGCTTATACATTTTACAGGCTGCGGGACTCGCACCCCTCGCCGATGGACCCCGACCCCGCCACCACCGCATCCCCGCTTCACCTCGCACCGACACAAAACCTCCACTCCCACCCCCCCGAAAACAGGGTCCAACTTCAAACAAGCACCCAGCCGGAGATGGTGCAACGATGGGGCCCTTTCCCCAAACTCCAAATCTCTCTTAAAAAAAAAGGGAGAATGAGTTAAAAGCTAAAAACCCCACTGCAAGTCCACTTGCGGAGTGCGTATCTCCCTTTGCTCTCTCCCTGACCCCACTGCTTGCGGTGTAGCCAGCGTATGCCCGCCAATTTGGCAAATCCTAAACATTTGGATGCCAATCAATGTTTGTATGGGGAAGTCTAAAGTATAGTAAAACTTTCCCTAAGATATATTTGGAAATAGCAGCAGGCAGTATAGTAAAATGCCAATATAGCTGCACATACAAATACAATGAAGGGTGGTTTTCTCTCCGTTTCCTAAACAGTGAAGGGAGTAGAAAGTAAGGCCGCCGATTTATCCTGTGTGCGCAACAATAACTAACACTAAAATCCTAGAAAAAGCAAGTCTCACAATTTTTTTTTTAAAGTTTTGTTTATATTTAGTCAAAAAGAAAAAAAAAAATCTGATATTCGGGCATATTAGGACAAGCCAAACTCTGAGCCTTTCTAGAAAATAAAAAGAAACAGGAAAAATTGAAAAATGCAGTAACAGAAATCCTTAGCATGACTTGTGCAAATACGCAAAGAATTATTTTTTTCTTTATAAGTTGTGTCGTATTTTCATATATTTAAAAAGAAATGCCCTACTTGGAAATTTAGTTTGGCCATCCAGAGACACTGCTTGCTTTGTGTAACGATGAGTTAAAGATCACCCCTCTTCCTTGGCACAAAAATAATCACAATTAAAATTGTGCTGACAATTAAAAAAAATGCAGTAAAGACCCCCCGATTTTGTTAAAAAAAATAATAATACATATCCTCAAAAAGTACTACATAAATCAGCCAGAGAGATCAAAAAATATTACAATACACTGGGACCACGCTTTTTGTTTTTCTCTGAATAAATGAATGACCGAACTCCAGGCTGCACATAAAAACGTATATAGCCTGTGGGGGCCTGATCCAGCACTGCGTGCTGGGGACATCTCTGCTTCTAGGGGCCGAGTTCCTCCTTCTCTCAGGATCGGGCCCTCCAGGAGGGAAAAATAAAGTAATTTGTGCAACGTTTCCCGCAGCATGGTAAAAGCCACCCGCTGCCTACCCTTGCAAGGCAACATTGGGGATTTTTCAGATTAACTAACTTTTTTTTTTTTTTAATTATCCCATGCAATACATTTCCTACCCAAATCATTTCAGGTCATGCAAATATTGTTATTAAAACAGACATCTTACTTCCTTTCAACACCTTATTTTAACTTGCATTTTCTTTTCAAAAATTATGAAAAATTGAGACCTCAATAGTAGCAATATCTATCAGCAAAATCCTGTCGTAATTCAAGACCTTCTGCTGACTTCCCAAAAGCTTTCATTGCACTTATTCTGAGTGGCCCCTAAATTGTAAATACTTAAATCTATAGGTAATACCACAGCATTTATTTTTATTTTAAACACAGATTGTTAAAAACTACCAAAACCGGCACAATATATTTCATTATAGCACAGCAGAGCGGCAGTAATCACAAGTACTGTGAATGATGATTAAAATATAAGCAGGTAAAATAAAATAAATCACTCCAATGACTGGCACATTCCTCTTCTTTTTTTCCCCCCCCTCATCTACTGGAAAAGATCATAGTTTCAAATTTCAATAAAGTTAAAAAAAAAAAAAAAAGATTGCTGCGAGTTTGCAGTCGGCAGATTCAAAAAGTGAGAGGAGGCACAATCCCAGCACATGGAGCTGCTCTCACCCACCAGAAACAGCTCTCGTGGGGGAGGGGGGGGGAGAAAAAAAACCCTAAAAATATAAAAACTACAGGTCCCTACAAGCTATTAAAAATAATAAACCCTCCCTTCTGATCCCTCCTGCCCTTCCCCTTCCCCACTCAGGGAAAGTCAAGGAAAAAAGGCCTTTTGTCAAGTGGAAGTTTATCTGCGAAGGTACACACAGCAGAGGCTCGACAGACCCACAATGAGCCAGGGGAGCGCTTCAAGCCTTCCTAGTTTCTAAACACGTCTTGGTACATCCTGAAATATTTTAACTTTTCTGCTTTAAGCAGCGCTTTGTCCTGCCTGATCTCATGTGCTCGGGACTTTTTTGGCTCGACGCTGGATACTATCCAAGAGAGAGTCGCTTTAACCTGCGCTAAAGCTGATTTCTACGATGTGAACCTGAAAGGGGAGGTAAAAACAACACCCGAAAAAAAAACCCAAACCACTTTAAAAGACTTCAGAGGGAGGGGAAAAAAAAAAGGTGCTTTTTGGTGTAAAGTCAGGGTCCATGGCTGAAGTAAATGAAAAGCACCACTGCTCGGCGCGTGAGGTGTGCGCGTCCCTATTAGACTCCAATGTGTCTTTTCAAAATGGTGTACGAGGAGAAAAGGTTAATGACTCATAAACAGACCAACTTTCAAACTGTCTTGGTAAACACGCCACTCCGTAAAATCACACTGCTTCAATCTCAGCGGTGAGGTATTAGCAAAGTCGAAGTGGAAATAAAAGCACTCAGGACTGATCAAACAAAATTGGGCTGGAAGCGGGGAGGGGGGGAGCAGTTTCTGCACAATACGATTACTTATTTCAGTGTTGTAATAGCCCCCCCCCAAAAAAAAAAGTTTTGGAAATGTCTCAATGCAAGTGTGCTAACAGATGTGCAGACTTGTCTGCAGCCTCACTGCAAAATATCAAGATTTTAAGTAACTGGTGGAAAAGGAGATGATCTTTGCCTTTCCCCAAGTTAGCTTTAAGGGAAACTTTCAAAGTATTTTATAAAGATGTTTGCTTTCCCCCCTCGGCGTTTGATGGGTCACCTAAAAATAAAAGGCACCAGAAAGCTAGGAAAGCGAGAATAAAAAGTAAGGGTTTTTTTCATTGCACTACTCTCCAAAGTTTGAGGATACAGCTCTTCCGAGAACAGCCTGTTTCTAGGCAGCACCTAAAATTTGGGCCGCGCAATTCGGTATTGCTTATATGAAATTCTCCTCTGCTCTTCAGAAAGGTGTAAAAAAAAAAAAAACCCCGACAACAAAAGAGCCCCAAAACCCAGCCCAAAGGCGCCTGCAATAATGTAACACTGCAAAAGGAGTCTTTTGAAACAATATATTTCTGCTGATCTCTTTGAAATTAAGCCAGCTAAAGCGACCCTTGTTAATATTTTTACAATCCATTTGCCTGTAAATCTATTAGGAGATGTGCATATGTTCCCCAACTATTTCCTAGATCTTCAGCAGATATGTAAATGGAACGATGTTTAGATTTTTCCTGACAGATGATACAAAACGCTCGTGCCATTTCAGTTCCAGTGCTTGGATAAATACGCTCATAACTAGGATTTCTGTTTGTTTTCCTTTTCTAACCCACTTTCGAAAGCTTCCCTTTAAATCTGAACCAAAACTTAACACAAAAAAAGAAAAAAAATGTATCTCCGTCCCAAAACTTGTATCAATAAAAGCTCCTGAAATGAAAAATAGGAAATTGCTTGCAATTGCTAAGGACTCGCCCCCTTTTTCTACAGAAAATGACAGAATCACCTAATTGATCCTTCGGAGGGAAGAGTTTGTCAGGAGGCATCTAGTCCTCATATTACTTTTCCAAACGTGCAACAAGAATGCGAGATTTTCACAACTGAGTAAAAGCACAGTGCCTGACTTTTTTCATTTTTTTTTTAATTTAAAAAAAAAAAAAAAAAGCGGGGGGGGGACCGGGACAGGGAGCAACCGGCCCATAGATTTATTTTCTCTCCTTAACGTGCAACTGGGCCTACTAAACCCAAGAAGCTACACGTGCAGATGCAAAGCGATGCGGTACGTTGCTGGCCTTACGAGGAGCGTATTGCTGTCCCTCCTGCAGAAGCAGAACTGACAAAAAACAGGTATTTTTCAGAGTTGAATTAGAGGCACAAACTTTGGCCAGGCAGAGCACGGAGTTGCATCCCGCGTCCTCTGCAAACTCCCTCCGCTCCCGTTTTCCTCCTGCCTTTAATCAAGTGTATGGTTTTTAAGCCCAGCAGAGTTTCGTGCCCCTGCCGGCCTGGCTTCTTCTCACCAGGCACCCAGAAATTTGGGGGAGGCTGGGGAAGGAGAGGGGGGACCATGGCGAGAGAAGGGGACGAAACTTTTGGAGCTCTTCAGGCTGCCTGGGAAGGCTGCTTCCCCTCTCTCTGCATTTCCTCGCCTTTTTCTCGACGGAAAGAGCCTGGAGAGGCTTTCTCACCGGGAGAAAAAAAATATTCAAATTAAATTAATAAGAATAATGTAGTCAAAATCTCCTGCAGGAGGAAATAATCTGGGGTTTGAGTCCACCACAAAGCATTTCCTCGTTAAACCATTATATCCTGCTAATTGAAGGTGTGTAATTTAGCGTCCTGCAGCAGCGCGCGGGGAAAGGGGGGGGGCCGG
>NW_008796165.1:12168406-12173901 GCF_000699145.1 Aptenodytes forsteri | reverse complement strand
TGCGGGAGGGCGACGGGGGCGTGCTGCGGACACCGAGCGCCCCTTGAACGGGTAACCTTCCCCCTTGCACGGATAACCCCCTCCTTGCACGGATAACCCTCCCCACATGTGCACCCCCCCGCATGGGCAACCCTTCCCGGCGCGGGGAACCCCCATGCCCTGCACCGGCAAAGCTCCTCTGCTGCACGGGCAAACTTACCTGGCGCTAGCAACCCCCCCGCCTTTGCACGGGCATCAGCCCTGCTTTGCACCCCCTGTGCTTTGCACACACACACAGCCCCCCCGCTTTGCACACCCCGCCGGGGTGCCGTGCGGGTGCGGGGGCTCCCCCCGGTCCGCGGCGGCCGGGCAAGCCCTCGGCGGGGGAGGAACTTTCCTTCCAGCAGCGCGGCCGTGTCTGGCAGCAATGCAGCAGCCGAGAGCCGAGCTGCAAAGTCTCCAACTTACACGGCACCCCTAAAATAGTCCTGATTTCATCCCTGAAAGGATTTCCTGGCTTTGTGTGTCTTAACTAGCCTTGGCCATTTTTGTAGAACAACCCTATTATTCACAGCTCCGAGGGTACAATCTGCTAAAGTCACTTAATAAAAAAAAAAAAAAAAAAAAAGAAAAACCTTCAAAGGGCGTGAGAAATAAAGGCAAACAAACAATTGTCTGTAGCTCTCAGCTCCCCTTGATCGTGGATACCCGCTTCATTAACAGCAGAAGCATTATATTCTTAAAACTGGAAGCCTCAAGATGCGTGATAATACTGCAAAATTAATCTGGGATGGGGGAAGCAAGTGGATTTGAAGGTTAATTACTATTTTTTTACAACAAAATGAGTCTTTAACTCACACAACTTAACTCGTAACTTATCCCTCCGAATTTACTGCTTTTAATCGACTCGAGCAGGTATTTAAAGATACAGAGGGCTGCAGCCCCACCATATAGAGCAGAGACAGGAAAAAAAGAAGAAAGAAAAAAACCCCTCAGATAGTGATTTTCAGTTTCAAATTTGGGAGCCTCAGACCTGCACTGGTGACAGTGCGGCTCCATACGTGGAGTGTTTTAACCTCCTGGCAGCAGCTCTGCTTCCTCGGTTACCTCCTGGTGACCCTTCCGAAGGAGCTCGCCGATTCCCAGCGGTCTGGAGACCACAGGTTGGAAACCACTGGTTTTGCATAAACTTCTGTTATTCAGCGCAGGCTTAGGTTGTGAGGGTTCCTCTTAGCAAATTGTCGAAGGATGATGTGTACTGCATAAATTAAAACATCATGTCCCCTTGCCATGTGAAAGCATTATTAAAAGAAGCATAATAAGGGATTTCCACCATGTTATCAAGCGTACAAAGAAAACTCCGAATGGGAGGGATGGCTGTCATCAGGGTAGAACAAGCTGGGATTTTGGAGAGGCTTGAGAAGTGCTTTGAATAGCCCGTCAGTTGGACAAGGATCAGCGCTGACAATAGCTGGTCTATATGTGGTATGGCCTGTTAACATACAGCAGCAATCATTTAAAGGCCTGATCCTGACAACGGGGCTCTTCAGGGCCCTGAGCAATGTTAGTGGCTTTGGGAGAGCCACCGTCGCTGCTCGCCTGCCCTGGGGGCAGCTTTGCCCCACTGAGGCCCAGAAGCCCCCCCTGAAATCACTGGGGGCTCAATCCTGACCCCTTTTCCATCAAGACCATACGCTGCTATGACCTGCGTCTCCAGAACTATTTGGAGACTTAAATCCCATTACAGTTGATGGATATCAATGCCCAGATGTTTCTGTGTCATCCCACGACCCACTAAGGAATTAGCTACAAATCCCAGCAGAAATGTTGTGGAGGAGCCGTAGGTCAGTGCCATGCCTAACCTGGTCCCTCCATCCTTTGTGACATTTATATCGGACGAAGATACTGAAAATTAGAGTAGTCTGTAAGACTCTCTCAGGGGAAGAGATTGATTTATTATTCCACGTGCACATAGAGAACTGAGCATAATGGGGTTTTCCTCCTCAGTCTGAAGGCTCCGAACCCTGATGCAATATAAATAAACACCACACCACGGTCGTGCAAAGGCTGTGTCACCCTTAAACGAGAGGGCAGGTGGGCAGAAGCTTCAATCTCCAGGCTCCAAAGTTCAGGGGGAGCTTAAATAAGCAGACTAATACATTTGATGGACTTTCTCACCTTACACCACTAAATACATGTGAATAATAATGTTTTTGCATGCAGCGTTTTCTGCCCATCACCATGATTCCCAGCAGGAGAGCGGGGAGGATGAAGAGGTGCTGTGGTCCCCATCTGACAGATGTGGGCAGCTGCACCAGAATCTGGGGTCTGGGCCATAGGTACATCGCGAAAGCCACGTACACGTGGGGATGGGAATTAAAGTAGTTGTGCTAAGGGCAAGTAGGAATAACTGCACTAAAAATTGGTCAATCCTATCCATTTCTCTGTGAAATCTCCTACTTCAACTGTGAGTTGCTGGAGGCATTACTGCCTGGCACGGCTGTACGTGGGGTGCTGGCTCCGGAGCCGAGCATATTGCAGAAATGCCTGTGGACTTGTAATGCATTTCTACGGGGTCTTGAGTCTATTGCGAGATGCACTGCAGAGGAAATAACTCCCCAGCAAAAGTGTGCAGACTACGGAAAAGAAGCAAACAGAACAGAGAGAGGCAGGATAAGCAGTGTTTTCCCTTTTGTTTTGCTGTAGATCTTCTAATGGGGAGCATAATACATGGTAATACTATTTTAGCATAAATACCACTCCGCAAGCAGAATTTAGTTGAAAAAACAAAATACCACAAAGTGAAAGTTCGCTGTGACAGTGAACGCAGTTCAATAAGCTAGCTGTGATTTACTGATCGGTTTGAGCAGTGCCCGCTGGCCCAGCCCTGCGGTAGAGCCCGGCTTCACTGTGTGCCAGCATACACCCAAAAGTCTCTGCCCACCATGTTGATGCCACCATCCAGCTGGATAAACCCCCTGTTTGCAAACCAGAAAGGACGCGAATACGGACAGTCGCCCTCAGATATATTTTATTTGCACACAGTCCCGTGGTGTTATCGCTGCTGGAAGCTGATGGACACCTCTCACAATGGTACAAAATCATTCTCCAGCAATACAGTGTACGGTACTGATATTGCCGTCGTCCTAAATCCAATGTTTTATCAGGCAGTTTGGCATAAACACTTTGGACCTAATCTTGCATGCCTCGATGAAAGTTTTGCTTAAATAAAGTTTGCGCAAGAGTGGTATAAACATGGTGTGGCAAATAATGTTTATATGCCCATACACACACAATTTATTTTAGTATATTATATGTCTATGCATTGTCATATTTATGCAATATATTTCTCAAAAGGAAAGTATGTCTTTTGTCGCTATTTTTCATATGAGAACATTTTACATTCAGGGTTCACTCATAATATAAAAGCTGAGATTCAATACATGGTGTGAAAAATAAAGCTTCAGAATTGCTAATTGGACTTTGCAAGATTCAGGTAACACGAACTGAGGTATGTTACAAAGAAAAGTTATGTCTAAGAGAAAACAGGAGTATAGTGCAAAAATGCCAACAACATCACCCACACTGCTTACAAGCAGCAATGGTGTTTTAGCCCTAATTAACATGCATTCCCTACTGCCCTTTGCTGCTTGCTTTCCTCTGTGGTCTGTAACTTTTAAAATGAGATCTGCATTATTTCCCATGGTGTTTTAGCCTTAATTAACATGCATTCCCTACTGCCCTTTGCTGCTTGCTTTCCTCTGTGGTCTCTTTTAAAATAAATGAGATCTGCATTATTTCCCAACATAAATAAATAAATAAATAAATAAATTCCAAAGGGCAATCTGTTTAAGCACTAAGTCATTTTTCATATTTCTCATCTATGCTAAAGTTCTGGGAAGGAAAGAAAAAAAAGCCTGAGTGGCCTTTTCAGACAAAAACTCGGACAACTTTGTACCTAGGTTAGAGACTGGCAAGGAAGGCATGGTAACAGGTGCAGGTTTATTACTGCTTTTCTGGCATTGTGTGCGTTGCACATAATTCATCTGCAAATCTCTTCCACAACTATTTTTTCAAAATAATTTAAGCTCTGCTGACCTAGAGCACCCATGAGGTCTGATCGCTTTCCCTGTGGATACGGAGCTGTAAAGTTTTCCATCACAAGTTTTGCTAACTAACTCTCTCTCTTTTCTGCTATAAAAAAAAAACCTTTTCAGCCTTAAATTAGGTATTCTGTAAAACACGGTAAGGTCTATATTCTTGATAGGAAGGACAGGCACTGTCTAATACAGCTATTTTAGAAAACCCACTTTTATCCCATAAACTTTGAACTAAATGAAATTTTAGGGAATAAAAAGTAATACTCTTCCACCGTGATTAGTAACTTTTCACTTCTCCACCTTTTCTAATTTTATAGACAACTTCATAATGTGCAAGAAGTGAGTCATACTAGCTATGTGTATCTCACGTGCAAAGGTTGGTTGTAAGAACTCAAATCTGCCCGAGAGCCAACACTTCTGCCTAAAAGATGTCGTAAAAAACCAGAGTGAAGCGTACCCGATCCGTTTTGCTTGCTCTGCCTTTCGCAGTGCCTACGGCTCCTTCCTAACGGCAAAAGAAATGTGTTAGTCTCAGCACCTGAAATTTTTTTTTGAAGTCTTTATTACTGTAATTCACTGACCTGCCGCATTGTAAGCCCTGGCAATATAGATCCCTGGGGTGGGCACCCTGCGCTGGTACTGGATCTCTCTGGAGAGGCTGCTTTGTTTTTGCAGAAGAGAAGTTTTTCTTTAAAAAAAAAAAAAGAAAAAAAAAAAGAAGTGTAATCCGTGTGGGCTGCCTGTCACAGTCACTGCTCTCCTCTCTTAGCAGCAGGGAGAAGGTGAGACCATCCTCTGCTCACCCGACTGTTGTGTTAACTTCTATACTGGGCTGAGATGATTTCCATAGGGTAACCCCCGGAACAGCCAGGCGTGATGCACAGGTGGCCCTTACAAAGGGACACGCTCAGCTACGTTTTTATTTGGATTCCTGGAAAAACACATAAATCACGACACCGCCCCACGTACGTATGCCCGACCCCTTCGTTAACTTCTTGGATGAAAAGGTTATTGCTGAGCCTATGGAGCAGGTGTACATATGGTCACGAAGCTCGCAGGGAGAGACACACAGGCTGTATTATTCCTCCCTCAGAAAATTGAAAAGCCGAGCCCGGAGATCCCCCATCCCAGCTCCCCCCTCCTCCAGGAGGAAATAAGCGTTTCCTTACAGATATTCTATTTTTTTTTTTATCCTCTTCAGATTCAGATTGTCACTAAATATAGAAACTCTTGTAGCCATACAAAACGTGCATCACCCCACAGCTGCTCATTTGCAATTTGTTCTGCACTTAAGAATCTCTTAATGCTACAAATAAACTTCGGGAAAGTTACATCCCAATAAACAATGAGGTGTTTTTTAAAATTACATGTGCTACTGTATTATTAGGTCTCTACCGACACTACAATTATCTTTTG
>NW_008796165.1:12167084-12168150 GCF_000699145.1 Aptenodytes forsteri | reverse complement strand
ACGGGATCTCTCTGGAGAGGCGGCTTTGTTTTTGCAGAAGAGAAGTTTTTCTTTAAAAAAAAAAAAAGAAAAAAAAAAAGAAGTGTAATCCGTGTGGGCTGCCTGTCACAGTCACTGCTCTCCTCTCTTAGCAGCAGGGAGAAGGTGAGACCATCCTCTGCTCACCCGACTGTTGTGTTAACTTCTATACT
This sequence comes from Aptenodytes forsteri, assembly GCF_000699145.1. Classification (NCBI taxonomy): domain Eukaryota; kingdom Metazoa; phylum Chordata; class Aves; order Sphenisciformes; family Spheniscidae; genus Aptenodytes; species Aptenodytes forsteri. The sequence goes on along the minus strand of NW_008796165.1, from coordinate 12,167,959 downwards.
GGGCTGAGATGATTTCCATAGGGTAACCCCCGGAACAGCCAGGCGTGATGCACAGGTGGCCCTTACAAAGGGACACGCTCAGCTACGTTTTTATTTGGATTCCTGGAAAAACACATAAATCACGACACCGCCCCACGTACGTATGCCCGACCCCTTCGTTAACTTCTTGGATGAAAAGGTTATTGCTGAGCCTATGGAGCAGGTGTACATATGGTCACGAAGCTCGCAGGGAGAGACACACAGGCTGTATTATTCCTCCCTCAGAAAATTGAAAAGCCGAGCCCGGAGATCCCCCATCCCAGCTCCCCCCTCCTCCAGGAGGAAATAAGCGTTTCCTTACAGATATTCTATTTTTTTTTTTATCCTCTTCAGATTCAGATTGTCACTAAATATAGAAACTCTTGTAGCCATACAAAACGTGCATCACCCCACAGCTGCTCATTTGCAATTTGTTCTGCACTTAAGAATCTCTTAATGCTACAAATAAACTTCGGGAAAGTTACATCCCAATAAACAATGAGGTGTTTTTTAAAATTACATGTGCTACTGTATTATTAGGTCTCTACCGACACTACAATTATCTTTTGGAGCTGGCAATAACGTATTAGCTGTTCAGTCAGACGCAGAAATAGACTTGTGTATAAGCCCTCTGCCATTTTTATGAATGGAAAATATTTTAAAAGATTGTTTCCAGTTTCTTTTTTGTCCGCTCCCCAGAAGGAGCCCCCTCGCCGAGAGTCTTTCCCCACGTCACTTTAATAGTCATATATATTATCCATACATTGCGATACATGATTAACTGCCTCCCCCCCCCCCCCCCCCCCCCCCACCCTCCCCACCCCCCCCCCACCCCCCCACCCCCACCCCCCCCCCAC
>NW_008796165.1:12162961-12165986 GCF_000699145.1 Aptenodytes forsteri | reverse complement strand
CTCCCGCCCAGCCCGGTCCTGCCTGCCAGCAGCTGCACGCACCGCCGGTGGATATCCACATATATATGTGCATAACCACATATATTATATAGATATGTACGTGTATATAGTGGGGGTTTACGTGCTCTGGAGCGCGGCGCTGGAGCCGGTGGCTTCCTCCTCGGCGGCAATGGAAGGCAGACCCTGGGGCAGCAGCCTCCAGCTCACCCCGCCCTGCAGCATGTTTTGTGCCAGTCGGGTGCAGTTACTGCAGGACCTTCGTGTCCCAGGGCTGCTCCCGCTGCCCAGGGGTCAAATCGGTACAAGCCAGGGGGTCCCCTGGGCTCGGGGGGTTTGGGCATCCAGTCGAGGGGCCACAGCTTGGCCTCTCCTCACCAGCCCCGTTAGGCCCTGCAAGCAGGTTTGCCTGTTACTTCCCATTGCATCCTTTAATGGAAGAGAAAAAAAGAAAATCAGTATCAAAACTGTTGGTGGCATTGCTATAATTCAGGGGTTGACACACTCCGTGGGGATTTTGTCCCAGCGCAGGCTCTGCCGGGTCCCCTTGGCTGTGCCCAGGATCAGGGCATGGTTGCAGGGGGAGAAGTTTCAGGAACGCCTGAATCGCTTCAGCCCACCCGATGCATTTGCAAGTCTGAGACTTGTGCTTCTGAGCAAGGGAGGAGGCGCTTCTGAGAGCCTGACGCTGTGTGCAGGACAGTCGCACGCTGCCGGTAGATGCTTATATGGCTAATAAAATCTGGGATGAGGCCCCAACAATAACGCAGCGCACAGGGTGGGAGGCTGAAACTGTTTCCTGCAGTTGCACTGCAGCAACAAACTCTGATTTCCCCCCCACACTACTTGTTAAATTCAAGACATACTCCAGATTTTCAGTGTTGCTGAGCTCCAAACTTTGGTGCAAGTGACTTCTGCCCTGCTTGGCGAAGGGAACCCACGGGCAGGCCTCCTGCATGTGCAACACGGAGAAAACACGGAATCTCCATGGAAATCCTGCCTTTTGCCCACGGTTTGGAAAACCAGTAAGTGAAGGAGAAACATATAGAGCAGACGAGGACACGGGACACCTGAGTGGAAGGGGAGAGTGTTGTTGGCCGACTGCCTCCCCCATCCGATGGAGACTCCAGTGAAGCTGCTTTTCCCTCTTTGCAGCAGTGCTGCTCTTTCCAAAGTCTTTGAGACACCGGGACGGAACACTATAGGGGAAGGAGCCTGCTCCCACCCGCGTGGGCCAGTGCCTGTGTGCTCCATGCCCCCTGGCCAGGGGAGCGCGAAAGAGGCAGCAGCGAGACACTTTCTCGCCTTGCAGGGGAGGGACCCTTTGCAGTTTTTGCTGGGGCCCCCGTTCTTCACCTCATCCCTTTGGATGGTTTTATGGCAGCTTGGAAATTTCTGTGGAAGTGGGGGCAGTGGGGAGCCAGGTACCCCAGCACACAGGTACCCCTGATTCACTGGTGCCCCAGCACACAGGTACCCCAGTACTCAGGTACCCCAGAACGCAGGTACCCCTGGTACACAGATACCCCAGCACTCAGACACTCTAGGGCACAGGTATCCCAGTATAGCACTATACCTGCACACGGGTACCCCAGCACACAGATACCCCAGTATATCGCTACTCCTGCACACAGATACCCTGTTACACAGGTACCCCAGCACACATGTATCCCAGGACTTGGGGACCCTGGCACCCAGGTACCCCAGTACTCAGACACCCCAGTACACCACTACGTATGCACACTGGTACCCCAACACACTGCTGTACCTGCACACACATACCCCAAAATACATCCCTCGGCACCCAGGTACCCTGGCATGTGGGTACCCCGGCACCCAGGTCCCCCATCACCCTGCTGCCCCGGCGCAGGGTCCCTCAGCCATGCCACGTGCCCCACGTGGCACTGGGCTGGGCTCACCGGGGTTTTTGCTGTTCTCTGGAGCAGACGAGGTCGGTGCAGTTTGCTTTTAATTACAAACGTCACGAGACTTACTCCAAAAGCAGTGCCAAAGGCCTTTATAAATTACTAGCTAACTTGATTTAAAAAGTGTGATCGTAGGAAATAACGAAGGTTGCTTCCCCTTGTTGCGACAAATTTGCATTCGGCTCATGGACAACGCAGCGGGGCTGCGGCATCGCTGGATTTCTTAGGAAAAGTTACCAGCGGCCTACGAGACAGCTGGAATTCATATTAGAATATTTTTAACGTGCTCTTACAAATACTTTGGCATACGCCTATTCCACTCCTTTTAATGATGTTGACTTCATTTCCTTTAATATGGGGAAAAAATGCTACACCAACAAGACTTAATTACATTAATAAGAAGAAACAATAGTAAGTAATTCCAGTTGCGTTACTGCAGGGTTGCAAAATACAGATCAGGGTGTTTGACTGATAAAGCCGAACAACTTCGCAGCCGAGTTTTTTAGACCAGCGCATCCGTGGGCTCCTCTGCCCCCTCCCCTCCTCGCCTTTCTTCCCTCCCGTGCCTGATGCCGTGCTTCAGGGGCTCAGGAGCACCCAGGCTATTTTTGAAACCAGTCCCATTTACCACCCAGCCCTGTAGCAAACCCGGAGCCAGGGGGTGCAGCCCACCCCTGCCTCGGCCCGCTGGCAGGGTGCAGCCATGCAAGTGGGGGTGCCAGGGTGCCCCAGTCGGCCCTCGTGTGTGTGCAGGTTATGTGCATGTGCGTGCACGCACACCTGTGTGTGCATGCACGTGTATATATGTGCATGTATCCATGCATGTACATGTGTGCGTATCTGTACGTGTGTGCACACGTTTGTATATGAACGCACGTGCTATGCATTATCAGTATGTGTACGGATGCAGGTTCGCGTGCACGCGTGTGTGCACAATTGTGCACGCACATCTGCATGTCTGCACGCATACCCGTGCACGTGCGCGCATGCCTCTGTGCACATGGGTGTGCAAGCCCTGTGCGCACACACGTGTGCATGCCTGCGCGTGTGCACGCATCTGCATGCACGTGCGCGCCTGACGCCCGCGCCGTGAGGGCACGCCC
>NW_008796165.1:12148649-12162488 GCF_000699145.1 Aptenodytes forsteri | reverse complement strand
AGGCCACCCCTTGCTTCCAAACCCGGCAAACCCGGGGAAGATAATCCAGATTAAAACCTCAAAGCAAAACGTGACTCTGGGCAGCTTCACCCTTGCTTTGCCCGCGGCTTCCGTCAGCCACGGTGTGTGGATCCTACCTTAGCAGAGCCAGGCCTGCCTTGTCCCGCCACCTGCAAGTGGGAAGGGGAAGGTCGGGTGTCCCCTGCTCCTTCCCCCGGCTTCCTGGTCACCTCCATAATCCCAGAGGGTTTTTGGAGGAGAAGGGAGGAGGCAGGCGCCATGCTTCCCGGGTAAAACCAAGGGCACATTTCCCACAACCCAGCTCCTCTGGGGACACCATCAGCATCACCCCTCGGAGGCTGTCCTGAGGGCAGAGCCCCGTCTGCAGCGGGTCTGTGAGGTTCACAGGGTCCCAGCACACTGCAATTAGCACAGAGGTTCTTCCTTCTACCTGAAGGAAAGGGTGCTTTTTCACGCGACCGAGCAGATGTCCCACGGGAGACAAAATTTGCTCAGTAAAATGGAAGCTAGGCAGGTGGCTTCAGCGTCGGGGAACATTAATACACAAGGACAGGTCTTCGGCTGATGTAAATGGATGAACTTGCACTCCCTTCACATGCTAATTTACACCAGCTGTTGGCTTGGCCTGGCCTGCTGATGGTCTTAGAGGTGGATGTGCTTCGTCCTGCTTCCCCCTTCCTAACCGGCCCAGTAAGGGCAGCTCTGATGACTTTATTTAGCATGGTCGCTAATGCCAGTAAGGGTTTCAGAGCAAAAAAGTATTTATCTGGTTGTTCGGTGTTAGTGTTTTCTGGTTTTAGCTATAAAACGTTGCAAACTCCTGAATAATCACTGCCTGTTACCTTATGTCTATCACCTTTTTTGTTTTTAGCCTGAGGAAAACGATCCCTGTACACTGGGAGTGTTGCTGTGAAGGACGTTTCCTGGTATTTCCCCAAATGACGTTGATCTACGTACAAGAGGTTGTAACACTTCATGTTAGAGGTATAGACGCATGTATATATGACTACATTGGTATAACCACCCATGGAAATGCTAATATTGATTTTAGAGAGCAGGCAAATTCTGCACCTCAGTGTGTGCGTGCACAGATTTGAGTGATATTTTCCTTGGGCCTTCTGGGATCGGTTTCCTGAACCTCAGTAGAAAGCTTTTACACCAAATTTTAGGGATTCTAACCTGACAGAGGACTTCCCAACATGGGCCATATAAATGTTTTGTGGCTGCTTCTGTGGGTGACTCGCTTGCTGGTGTTCGCTGAGTGAAAATATGAATTTTCGCCCACCCAGACCATTTTTTTTTTACCCATGTAATAAAATATGACACTAGAGGGCGGCCTGTTAATGTAATTCAATAATGAAGTTGCAGCGGCCGCACATGGAGACGCAGCACTGACCCCTTCTTCGTGCCAGGGCTGTGGCTGGAAGCAGGCCTGGGAACGGCGCCTTCCCCCCCTCTGAGACAACCATCGCTGCCCCGAGACGTGGGGAGTATCCAGAGCGTAATACCAGAACCCAAAATAATAAATATTCCTAAAAAATGTGATTTGCCAGCAGACCGACGTGCTTTGCGTTGTCTCGCGAGCAGTCCCACGTTTAGCACTTAGTCCAGCTCGTAGGAGGAGGTGACAGGAGCTATCCTGTCCATTCCCTGATGCCAAACCCTTGTCCTGCCCCAAACCATTGCACCTACTTTTACAGCTAAATGACAGTGCTGCAGTTGCAGCCTGGTTTTAGGAGTCTGCACTGCAGTTCAGTGAATATAGTCCCCACTGATGGCTCGCTCTCAGTCTCTGCACAGTCTTCCTGTGACCGAGGAGGTCTCTTAGAGTTCCAGAGGCTGGTTTCCTTGTGTCAAATGAGGTTAATAGCTCCATGCAATTTAATTAATTAAAGATTGTGAATATTTTTAGAGCACCAGACGCAGTATGCCTCAGAAATACTGGGTATTATCTAAGTACGCAGTGCTGTCATTATTGATATTTACATTTTGTACTGCCTGGAAGCTAGGATTTCCTTGTGGTGGGCTGCCAACAGCAATACCTTTTCTCCCCAGATTTAAAATCTGCGTGTCAAACGTGAGCCAACAGGCAAAAGTGATGTCAGACAGACTGAGGTAAGACCAAGGACACAGGTCACAGTACCGTGCACACTGGCAGAGACCTGTGACACTGTAGGTTGTTGCACATGGACGATACCACAGGTGGGTTTTAAGGCATCCTTGCAGCCTGCGCTGCAATAGCTTCAGGAGGCTTTGAGTGCTGTGAGACTATTAAAGCAAATTCAGCATGTTCACCATGAAATGAGAACGTTTTAAGCTGAACTTCAGTGAGACTTTCTTATTGTCTGGAGCAGAAGTTGGCCTGAAGTTACAGATGGAAAGAACTTAAATTACTGGCCACTTTTCTGAAAACTGATGTTCCTTAGCGTTTAGCAATAACATGTCCTCAGTTTTTGCTAAATTGCAAACGAGCAATTAATTTTTCAGCACTTGTGCAGAATACTTTAAAAATGGAAACATGAAAGTCTTCCATTAAAATGAAGTTGATAGTATGCACCTGCCACTAATGTACTGTACACTGTGTCTTCCACTCATTATAGTGATGATTTGGGTTGAGATCAAGAGTCATATAGTGAAAATCACTTCAACACGTGCCTGTTCATATGCATAAACTCCTGTGTACCAGATGGCAAAATATAATGACATCTTAAACAGCTAATTGCATAAACCTTGTAATGCAGATAATTGCTGAACCAAAGTATGAGTTAATAATTTCCCACTGTATTGCCTGGCTTGACACTAATTCTAAAGGAAAGTTGTGACAATTCTAACACACTAAAGTTCACCAAGCAGTAATTAAAACTAGCACTTAAAATCATTCGACTTTCAAACCCTTAATTACAATTCAGTGGAATCACTTTGTAGAAATCTAACATTTATAGATAGTTACATGATAGCTGATATTTCATCATCATCCCTTTCATGGTGTTCTTCTAAGGCATGCTTCAGGAAGCGTGTAGCTCCCTCTGGAAGTCTAAGGTTGTAATGATTTCTGTACCAGCGGTCACTGGGAAACACTTGGAAAACAGTGGCCAGGACTAGGAGTGAACACACATACCGCTGTAGGTTTTTTCACAGTTTACGCTTAAAGCAGCATGGCAAGTAGTTGTTTTTAATCACCTGATGATATATGAATGTAAATAAGCAGCAAGGCACTACAATGAAACATACTGGTTTTCAAAGAGTGGGTTTAAGAATTGAATTGTTTTGGTTGGGTTGATAACACACATACTGACCTCAAAGGCAGGCCTCTAACACATCATCAGCTGTTATTGTATATTGGAAAAGCTGCCATGGGACTGAAATGATGAAGAATGGAAATATAATTAATGATGGTAAATACAGTTTTAGTAGAAATAAGCCTTATCAGACAAACCCAATTTCTTTCTTTGATGAGGCGAATCAAATAATATGATGAAGGTAAAGACTGAATGATAAAGGTCAATGAAGAGATGTGATATTCATTTTTTATGGAGATTAGAATTAACACTGTGATATTCTGATCAAAAAACATTAGAAATAGTAACAGAGCATGCACTAATTAGATTAGGAATTGGCTAACAGCCTGCTAAAAAGTAGCTATGAATCAGGAAGCATTACCAAACGGGAGAGTTTTACCAGGATCAGCATCAGGTCAGATGCTAGTCAATGTTTTCTTCAATGATTTGGATGTAAACACTGTAAATTCACAGCTGATAAATTTGAGGATGACAGGAACATTGGTGGAGTGACAGACAATGATGAGAATGACACTCCAAGTGATCTCAGTTGCTTGATGAGCTGAGCCCATTCAAACACAATTGGTTTTAATACAGACAATATAAGATTATGTGGTTTCTGGTGCTCGCACTTTTAAAAGATCATTGGAAAACTGGAGAGGGTGCAGAAAACAGCCACAGAGAGGATTTCAGAGCCGAAGAAAGTGCTTAATGGTGAAAGACGTAAAGCACTCAATCTGCCTAGCTTGCTGGAAAGAAGACTGAGACATGACGTGAGTATAATGTGTAAGTATTTAAGTATCTATGAGATCTGTCTGGAAGTGTCTGCTGGATACCGATGACATTTTTAATTTTTCAGAGAAAAACGGGTATCTGCAAGCCGACGTCACACAAACTCAAGTGAGAATTTAGGTGGGTTTTTTTAATAGCAAGAGTGTCTGAAGGCTAACTTTCAAGGCACAAAGCTGCTCACACAGCTTCCTGCCTCTGCGGCCGTACATACCCACCACTTTTTTTTGATATTTTCAAAGCAGGACCAGAAGACCTGCTGTAACCAAAAACAAGTTAGTGCATTTAATGCAGGGGCAATGGCACACAATGAGTTGTAATATATCAAGGGGCTTTCTCTAGCCTTCAACGCTGTGAGTCTATACACATCAGCAGAGAGATTTCATAAGCATTTGGGAGCAGGAACGTACACCTGTGCAAAGGAATAATCAAGTAATAACAAGTCTAACACATTTCATGGGCTCTCTAGACCCAGGCCAGGTGTGCAATATCACACATTCACCTATCTCTAATAACATATTATTTTAAAAGATAGAGACCAAGTACGTGCTGATGGAGCTACACGAAACCACCAAGAGGCAGTCCCGTACCAGTAGATTTGTCACGCCTTGCCTGCCTCCTGGCACAAAATAGCCGATTCCTCAGAGCTCTGTGCCTCTCCTGTCTGGTAAAGGAGAAGCAGTGATCCTACCTTTAGGCATCTTCTACCTGGAAGTCTGTTTTATTCACAGTGTGAATAAGACAGTCCTGGATCGGAGTGGGTCGCAGGCAGAATATTAGGCTGAAACTTCACTCCAAGCCTCTTTTTCTGAAGCAGTCCTGCCTCAGCAATTGATTGCCATAGGAAATGCTGACAGTCACTTGTCCTGCTGCTCACACAGCTTCCTGCCTCCGTGGCCTTGCATACGCACCACAGCGGTTCCCAGACATGTAGCCTCCGTGTTGTTTGCATCCTACAAACCTGTTCCTCTCTCACCCCTCCAAAAAGTTCAACAACTGTCAAAACCATGAACAAACACAAGCCGTTTCAAGACTCTACAATACCACCACGTGGTGCCTCCAATTACATCTCAGTGTAATGCAGAAGGAAGAGAAAGCAGGGGCCTCATCCCATTTCCTTCAACTCTAGCATGTTCTTGGGGGTCTCCCATCTACTGTCTTCAGACAAAGCACAGTTCAGCCTACCCTAATGACCTGCTAGCCCCTGATCAAAGCTGGGAGCTAAACTCTATAAAATCGAATAGCATAGACTGATTCTGTGCAGGAGGTCAGAGTAAAGGCTCAGCACAATCCCTTCTGCCCTTAAGTACATTTATTAGCCCATGAAACATAACTACCAGGTGTCTGTGTTGTTACTAATTTTACAGATGGATGTAACCAGTTCTGATACGAAATATTTTCATGCTCAGGTCTCCCCTACCGGTCCCTGCGGTCTTTCCAGCCACCCCTGCTGTGGATTGGCAGCCCTCTTCCTCTGTGGGAGCAGCACTGGCATGTACAGGCTTTTTTGCCCTAGAGAAAGATGCTCCAGGGAAGATGCCATTCTAGCCTGTTATAACACTTTCAGTCTATATTAAGCATCCTCTGTAAAATCTCAGCTCAGGTGGTTGAGTCAAACTCTGCAAAGTAACTCCATCCAGTAGAGCTCATGATGCTTCATGTGATGCATGAAGAGATGGCACTTTTTTTTGTGTATCCATCTCCTAATTATTTACCTGAGGCAGTCTCTCAACTGTCTATAGCTAGCTGGGGTTTACAGCCTAAGGTCTGGCCTTCCCTTATACTCTCCGCCAACTGCAAGGTAAATGTGCCTCCAGGTGGTCCTGGTGGTTTCCCTGAGAGCACTGTTCTTTAGGGCAATTTCAGTACAAACCTCTATGAAATGCATGCATGTTATTCATCGGCTGTATATATAAGTGAAGAATGTAATTGATGGTATTTCAGTCTATGTGTCTGCACCATAACTACTACAACTTGTCCATACAAGAGACACTGATAACTCAATAACAAGCCAAAGCAAAAAAGACACTGAACAGCATTATTCATTGGTTACTCAAACGCCAAAAGGTTGGGGGACATTGAAATTGTCAGTGATGGCAAAGCCTGGACAGCTAGATAGTCTCAGGGACTTAGGCAGAGATCGATCCAGGGGCTGGTGACCTGCCTTTTGGGCTTGCAGTGATGCTGATAATCAACTCTAAGCAGGAAATTGTCCCACTGATCAACTCAGCAGCTTAAAATGAAACACGAGCTAAATGATTTGCTGGGAAGGATGTAATCTGAGGAACTTCTTTATCTTTAAAATAACTGATAGATCCAGGATGTGGTGATATGATGTGAAGGTGACTTATTTCTCGAACTGTGAACATAAATTGGTCTTCCTCTTTTCTTTCAATAGAAAGAAGTCTGATGTGGGTAGGTTATCTTCCAGAAGCGGAAATCTAGAAAACAAGACAAAATATGTTGTCATATCTCTTTACTGCTCTTTGCAACATTATTTTCTGCTTAGGATTTCTAGATACTTACTATATCAACGTACATATAGAGTAAAAACAATTTCTGATAATGGATTTTATCAAAACAGACTTAAGAAACAGTTCTGAAAACATCACATGCATTTTGAGTTTTAATAATAAATACTGCTTAAATTGAATCTATCTATCTCCATCATTCCCTTTCTAACCAGCATTCAGTAACATTCAAATAGTGCCAATATAATAAATATTCACTAAACGGGAACATAACTCAGAGTTCTCCTACCTGGCTGCGGCTGTCTGGTACTCTTCAGAGGAGGAGCCGTCTTCTCATCTTCTCTTTTCTTCAGGAGGTTTTCAGGAAAGAGTCAGCCACCACATTTTAGCTTCTCCTAAAACTGCATGCCTGTCTTTGCTATGCATCGTATGTGTCCTGATACCCAAAAACATCAGAGACAGATTGAAGGATCTGTTGGTAGGTAGAGAAGACACTCTGGGAAGAGTGGGCCTCCAGATTCTGTTCTCTGTGGAGCATTTGCCCTCTGCCACTAGCCCAATAAAATAGCCTTATAAAATACAGTATCATCTGGGAAGGGGAATCAGCTCCCAGAACTGGTGAAAATCACTGGAGATCTATCACTTTTCTAGATGAACACCTGGCAACTGATTTTCTTTACCTTGCCTAATTTGCCTTTGATTTCTAAGACCCTAAGGCACTTAGAGATCAGAAAATAGCACCTCTCTTCTTAGCATTGGTTCTCAAATAGTTCTTTCACACACCACTATCGCCATGTTTAATTACTTGCAGGTGTCAGCTGGAACATGGTGTCTTTTGTCTTCTCAAGTGCTTTGGCCAGCAGGGACCCAACAAGCTTTGGTTTACCATGATTAATAGGTTGGCTATTGGTCTAAATGACCACTGGAAAAGGACATCTTGTAAGATAAGAGCTTTCATTGTCAGTCATATGGATTGCTTCACCTCGGGATGTTCCAGAGCAGTGTTGCTGGAATGGTTTGGATCTGGGTCTGAAGCCAGTGACACGTATCTACAAGATACGTAGACATACAGGACTCCGTAATAACTTGCAATTCAGGTGGTTGAATTCCACAATGGGCACCAGAACAAGGAAAGGAAACCAGTGATCTTGATCACAATTAGACCTGATTTATAGATGTTATTTACTTATTATCCACTCCATATCCCAACAATTTAGGTTCTTATTATGGGCACTTATCACTGTCTTAAACCCCTCCGGCAGTGATTGCTGTCTGCTCTGTTAGTTGATGATTTCATTGCTCACTACACCTATTTATGTGCAACTGTCAGGAAAAGTTTTGTTGCTTCAGCTATGCAAGTATAAGTAAGAAGAGTTCTCCAAATCATGATGGGATTTTGAACTAGGCAGTGGCTTCAGGGAAAAACCTGAAGATTGCCTGCAAAAGAGAACAAACTCTTTAGAGATTTTTGTTGTCCAGCAGACTGGCTGCTGGAGGCCTTTCTGGTAGCAGGAAACCTTTCTCAGGGAGCTCCTGCAAGGCTTTGACCTTTATAAGGGTGGCTGTCGGTGTTGCATAACCTCAGGAGCATCATTATCATTGACCTATTGCAGACCTGCCACTATTTCACGTATCGTGTTCTTCAACAGAGCAATGCTTATCAGTGCCTTTCTTAACTCATGTCTTGTCAATAGCATCTTTTTGCTGTGTCCCTTGTTTCTATTTAGAATACAGAGCAATAGTAAGACAAAGAGGCTCTAAAAATTAGAGAACTCAGAGTTATGAGCCATTTTTGTAAATTTTGGCCAGGGTTAATTTCCAAAAGCTAATTCTCATTTACTATTTAGTTCAAAGAATAGACTCTAATGCTGTTTTTACTTTGTTGTTTCATTTTAACCCCCCATTATTTGTCAATTTCTTTAAATTATTGGGTTTGTTCACAGCATTCTTTAAGCCTTCTCCCCCTAGATTATTTTATCTTGGCGATTGAAGTGATCTCTGTATAGTCAAACACTACTTTATGCAGCTCCCATTGGGGCTATTCACATATGCATATGTGCATGCAGCTCCCACTAATGCTTGTCAATGGGACTTAACATATGAGCATGGACATGAGTATAGACCCCTTGCTGGGCACTTGACTACATGGTTTGGTTTTTTTCATGTTGATCCAGATCACTCACAGCAAACATTGCTATTAGAAATCACTGCACTTAACAGGACCACTGAATGCAACCTCCCTTTCCTTTGTATTCTTTCACATGGGAGCTGCGTGGTGGGTTTTGCAGGCTCGGGGTAAATTCTTCATAGACGTGAACTGGAATCCAAGTTATTGCATAAAGTAGCATTATTTTGTTTATTCCCTTCTGTTTGCCTTGCAACAATATACAGTTAAGCGTCTCTACTGAAGAAAGGGCAGGTTTTTTTTAAGGCATGAATTGGGACTTGGATGTTTGGGTTCTGTCTGGGGCTCCATCTAGGCAGGATGGTTGGAGCTTTAACATTCAGTACTTATGAAAACAAATGGAAAGCTAAAGTAACTTTGAGCATTTACATTTTATTTCTGTGTACCTGTTTTTAGCATCTTCAGTGGTTCTCAACTGCGGACTCCCCACTATGCTGGTATTCATGTGCATATAAGTTAAGTGATGACAGAACACTTTCCATCAAGAAGTTGAAGTCTTCAATATGTTTTGTAAAACCGATGCATCTTGTACCATCTGTAACCCCACTCCACTGCGATTCAGGGACATGCAAATGTTGAATCATTATTATTTGCTAACCATATGAAAATAATTACTGATTTCAGTGTAATTTGTAATGAACGTGTATCCACATCTCAAAGGGGAAATGACCAAGTCAAGATGTGTTCTCTCAATCTCTTTTCTGCTAGGAGGTTTTCTGCCTTTAAGCCACACTTTGAGATTTGAGAGGTTGTTTGTTTTTGGTTTTTTTTTTTTTAAATGTACGATCCTTGGAGATGTTTGCTGAGCTATAATTCTGGGTGCACTAGGGACCAATGAACTAAAGTGAAGTCAAACATGGGCAGGAAGCACTGTGTTTCAATACCCAGCCTTTCAGGAATGAGTTTACTTAGTTTAAATCTTCACTTTCTACTTCACTCCATGCTTTCAAGGCTTTCCCTAATGGTACTAGAAGCATGAACAAGCTGATAACAGAATACCATGATACAACAATGTCTGTTTTCCAGAAGATCTGACTCCGATCTCATCAGCTACATTTTAGGCAGAACGTCGTATCAGGGCAGAAGTCTTGAATTCAGTCCTGTGGGCACTGGGACTCACTTCTGAAGGCTAAATCAGAGGCACATCTCAGGACAGGGCCAAATTCAATAATTTCAGCAAGCAGTAACTTGCACTGTTATCCATCACCCAAGGTTGACCAGCGCTTCCTGTTTCAAAAGTTGATTTTCAGTGACCATAACTTTGCCAGGTATTAGCCATTAGAGGACATTTTCCAAACTTCATGCTTTTGTCAGGCTGACTTCTTTCTGGAAAATTTTTATCCAAGCTAATTCATCTATCTCTAAGAAAGGTGCTAGGAAAAAAAAAAGTTTCAGTGTTACCGGTAGTTTGTCCTTGAAAAACCCTGATAGCATCATGATTTGAAAGCAACTACTAGGAAATTGGCCTACATCATCTGTTTCTTAAGAAAAGCTTTACGGTAGCCTCAAAAATCCGTCAAATCTGAAAAGCCTTTACAAACTCAGAGTTTACACATGCTCAGCAAGTTTTCTAGCATTAAGCTGCTAAACTGAGTGCAGGTTTTATAGGGAACAGGCACCATTTGGGCAGAGTGCACAAAGCCTGTCTCACCGTGCAGGGGGTTCCTGAACACCACTCAACAACCTTCTTTCAAACATTTGCTAAGTTTTAGGTGCTCAGTCTTGCATTCCCAGTGGTGTCCTGTGAACATCCCCTCTTCATGTGCAGTTAAATGTCATTTTACAAAGCAGGTAATGAGTTAAAATAACCGTGCCCCTGTTGCCTAGTAGGAAGTATGTCTCTTAACTGGCACTAATGGATGGCAGCTATTAGTTACTCCTACATTAAGGTGCATTCATATTGAAATTTTGTACTGACATTACAATGCATTTGATTAAAATGCAGAAGAATTACACATTAGATATCGTGGCTGGATGGAAGCATAATTTAGCTGAGTCTGCAGATGCAGTCATGCAGGTGTTTCCGTAATTCTGATTCAGTTGATAAAACTGTCTATGTTCAGTGGCCCTCAAATCACATAACCATCTGTGGTTCAGTTCCTTGCAAAAGAAATTCCTTTGGCCTTTTATCAGATACAATCACTGGATTTCTGAACAAAACTTTTGTGAATCAGGCAACATTTAAGTGTCAGGTGTTTTGGGGGGAAGGGAGGTATTACAGACATCAGGTATTTCAGCTTGCATTTGCTAGTGTAAGAAGAGGATAAAACCTGGGCTCTTTGTGGGAACATTCCCTCACTCTAAGGAAGGGTTATGCTTTCTTACATAAGAAAGAATCAAAGTCTGGATTGTGTCTGATCTGCAGTTTTTGAAACTAGTCTGGCTTTATACATCTCCAGGTACCTGAATAGTCAGGTACCTGAAAAGCACTGTATGCCAGAGTTTTGATAGGTGGATTCACGTTTTCTACTTAGGCCTATTGATAAATACAATCTTAACAGCTGCAACTATTGCTATTTTTAGTTTTCACAAGCAACAAGATGATGCCAGTTAGTTTCAGTGCAGAGCCAGAGTCCCGAGCCCAACATGCAGATGGGTCCACAACTGCCAGCAAAAGCTCCTGCATCCTTAAAGATGTGCACATACATAATTTCTTTGCTAGACTGATAGCTTCTTGAAGGCAGGAAGCTGTGATTGGGAGCAAAAGACCATTAAAAATAGGCAAGGAAAGCCGGCACAGAGCTTACAGGGACAGCGCTCCCTCTGCAGCTCTGGTTCAGCATGTGGTAGGGCTGTGGCATGGGGGGGTTGCAGTGTAACATAGCTGCTGCCCTTCCTACAGCATTTTCCATCCCATACGTCTTTCCAGGCTAGGAACATCTAGCCCTTTGCTACATTTGGAAGCGTGCTGACGTAACTTTTGGAGGATCACAGACTTCATGTCATCGGAACGCAGCGTGAAGCGATCTAGCTAATGTGCAGTTTTGTCTAGAAAGTCTTTGAGGCTTCAGCACAGTTTGAAAGAAAAAAAAAAAAAGGCAAGTCAGTCAGTTTCCTCTTTACCTCAAGGGTCACCATGTTTACACATTTTGAAAGAGTTACTGAGCTAATTTGTAGAAGACTTATTTTATATATTAAGGAAAAATAAAGACCTCACAAGAATTTTAGTCCGTCAGCAACATATGGAAACAAGAAAAATCTGTCCTCAGTTAATGAAATATTTATCTATCATTGAAATCCCAGACATTTGCATCCTATGTAAGGGCAAGACAAATCTTATGCATAACCTCCTAGAGAATTCAGTTAAAAGCAGTTTTGGATACCTGTAAGTAATTATGCTATCACATTCTCCAACGGATTTAATTCAGGCCAAGTAGCAACTACTGTATGTCCAAAAGATAATGAATTAAAGCAATGCTTTGGCATATCCCCTTTCTGAAATGTTAGCAGCCGCTCAAGTGACTTGAAAAATGGGCTTCAATAAATGGACAGGAAAATATATGCAATTAAATTCAATCAATAAAGCTGTCCTTGACCAAAGTCCAAACATTAAAAACAACTCCAATTGAATTATGAGAAATCCTTTTCTGATTTTAACTAGATTAGTTTAATCACATGTGCACCAAAGTTGTGTGCCATTCCTTGGTAAGTTTATGGAAACAGAAAGAAACGTACTACTCCCTGTCTCTCGCTTCAGCCCAGCTCTGGCTTTTCCTTAGAGAAGAGCACTGTTCTAGAAGAACTATTTTCTTATTAATAAGGTCACTCATTCAGAGGAAAGTGGCAGAGCAGCATCCCAGGTGACAGCCCTAGTTACCAGCCTTCTCTCTTTCTCCTTCACTTTCACAGAACTCTTCGTCCCCATAACTACATGGGCTTTTTCTTCTTTCCTCTTGACGAGGAATAGAAATATTTCTCAAATCCTGAAAAGCTACTCAAAATGTGAAAACTCTTCCAAATCTCAAAGTAACTGGAAGGTTTCAATTCCCCCTCCCCCCCCTTTTTTTTTTTTGAGCTTTTTTCTACCATACTAATATAGCTGAGGATAAATACACTAACAAAATCAGAAGTGCTCCAAATTACTGTGAGAATACACATAGGTACAAGCTACAGACATAAGCAAACCTAGAAATAGAAATCCTTCGGAAGTAAAAAAAAAAAAAACAACAACAAACAATTAAAAAGTCAGAGGCTTCTAGAGATAAGTTTTTTTGCAACAATCAGATATTACAAGAGGCCTTACAAACAAGAGTATGCACATATTCAAATCCTCACTGAGAAGTCCAGCTTGATACATGCCAGCTAGAGCAAATTCAGGGATTTAAAACTGTGCTGAAGTACCTACCCCAGCTCCCCATTACCTCAGAGAGAACAGGAGTTCACCTCTTCCCTTCCCCAGGGACGCAGGAACAGCTGAAAAATAACTTCACATAAGCCAAACAGCCATCAGCTGGGAATCACTACACAAGTCTACTTGCCTGCAGGAGATCTGAACCAGCAACACCTGTGAGATAAACATTGCTCGGCTGGTTCTCCAAGCTGTCCTGTACAATGAAAATATTCTCTTAAATTCAGAGGGAAAATAGAATATTAGGTTATTTTAGATCTGACCTTTCAACCATGAAGCACTTAAGATATGAAATAGATGGAGCTGGGGAAATAATTCGTAAGTAGCAAAGTGTTTGTTGAATTTTTACTCTCTGGGGACTTGTGGATTTTCTGCAATTCTTTCCAAAATCAAGGCTGAATTATGACAAAATGACTTGCCTCAGATAAGGGACAGTGGATCAGAAGCAAAGTTATTTCCTGCCCTATAACAAGAAAAGTAAAGCATTGCAACCAGAAAGAGGGAGTAAAAGTGTTCATGGCAAAGGCTGCAAAGTCCAAGACTTGCCCTGGTTTTCTTTCTCAGCCACCTGCATGAGCTGGATGGAGAATAGCTGTCCATCTAGGTGGCTGTGCTCACCTCTGCTCTGTGACCTCTAGAGCTCTCACAAGGATGTAACTTTGTGACTCATCTACAAAAGAGACTCTCTCATGCTCAGTTCACCCCCCCCCCCCTTTTTTAAATCAAACAACTAGGAGGCGCCTGGAG
>NW_008796165.1:12085330-12148627 GCF_000699145.1 Aptenodytes forsteri | reverse complement strand
AGACCCCTCCTCATGCTCCGTTCCCCCCCCCCCCCCCTTTATTAAACTCAAAGCATGGCTGGCTGCAGAACATGGAAATCTTCATATGGCCATAGCAATTGCACTGAATTTCACAGTTGCTGGGTCTGCAGGAGATCTTCCTGTGAATGTATCCCCACAAAAACTGTATCCAGCTCTTTAGTGGGATACAGAGCCAAGTGTGACAAAACATAACCATATAATAATATGAAATATTACAATAAGAATAATAACACAAATAAATGCATGGTGCTGCAGTTATGAGATTGGGAAAACTTGCGCTGATTAAGTCTCCTCCTGACTTCGTTTTGACCACATTGGCTGATACTTCAATAATGTGTCGGGAGATCAAACTGAGTTGGAAGACACTTGAAAAAGGCAAATACCTTCCTGCTGACAGCAGAACCTCTGCCTTGGACAATCTTTAGCTGTTTGCACACATACTGTGAAGCCCAAGAAGCTTGTATTCCCTTAGCAACCAAAGTTGGCACCTGTGATATTTGTTTTCAGCGACTGACACCAAGAGTTTGAACTTACATCTGTTTTACTGAATTATGGTAAAACAGTATTAGTAACTGCAAAAAGCAGCTCTAATTTGGACAATACTGTCCAGATCATTTGCAGCATGCACTGCCTGTAATTTCATTTCACATCCCACCCACAAAGTAAGGGAAACTGCATAGCAGAAGAACATGGCAAGTCTTACACAGCCTGGGTCTTGACATCTTGACCTATTCCCAGCTATAAAACTTACTTATGTAGAAGTTTTCCTAATGTTTTTTATAGTTCGTTTGTGAAGGATTGTCCACCTGGTGCCTTATCACAAACCGTGGAATGAGTCCAGGAGATGGCAACAACATGAACTGCTGTGGGGGATAACAAGGACTCTGTTATGACTGGGAACGTTTGCAGTACTATAAATAACTCTATCAATATTGTGATAATGGCACTTTAAAGAGGTCTATTTTACAAGTGTTGAATGTAAGAGAGACCACAGCTGTGCTCATTAATTCTGAAGTATGCTCCTCTCTACGTACAATTTGCAGGTGTAACAATAGGAGTGTTGACTCAGTGCAGGTCTAGCTAGTGTTTGGATTAAAAAAAAGGTCACAGTAGCATGATTAGTTCTTAACGAGTCTTTATTGTGTTTGGCAGAGGGAAAGCAAATGATGATAGTTTAATTGAAAACAATAAAAGTAAAATGGAACTTTGTTACAGAATTTAACTATACATAAATAGCTTCTCCCCCCCCAAAGAGCAAGTACCGTAATTGACAGCAGTAGATCTTTTGATAATTAATTGCAGTAAATTATCACTTGGCACAAAGAAGGCATAATTCTAATTAATTTGCAACCTTTCCAGCATAACACTGAATTGAAAATGGCACTGCTGTAATTTTTTTCAAGCTAATATAGAACTGGAGTACAAACAACATTGTGATGCTTTCTTGTGTTTTCCTTGTTTGGAGTTGAACTGGGGTGATTCGGTCCTTTCCACACAATTACTGTACCATGCAGAGATGACCCAAATGGGCAGGAGTTTCCTGCACAGTCAGAATTAATCTGCCACAGCATGGGATAATATAATTACATACAGAGATCCAGGCAGAGAACTGGTTCAGCTGGGGCTCGTCTGGGACATCAGTGCCTTGATTTGAGGACAGTCAGGGCTGTGAAGTGTCCCTTTCATTCTCCTTTAAATCTAGATTTTATTTGAAAAGAAGGTATGTGGTAATGTGGACAGGCCAGACTATTTAGGCAGAGCTAAAAACTACAATATCTGTCAAATTCATCAGTCTCCATCTCGTTAACAACTTACAAATGAATTTTCTTTACCTCTGGGAATGCAAATCCCCCTTGGCAACTGCAGGGGAGAGCTACATGGCAAGTCCTCTTGAGGAGGTGTGATGGAGGGAGATCTATTGAGGCAGCCAGCTAACAGCACAGATGGCTTTTAGCACTGAGGACTGCCTGGATGCAATGGCCAACAAATCCATTTTAAGCAGGATGTTTCGTGAGTGCTTATGGATGAGGTGCTGTTCCTCCCTTATCATAACTAGACTTCACGGCGAGGCTCCCCAGCTAATGCTTTGTTAAAGATCTGGGCCCCAATCTGTGACTTTGCACGCAGCCCACAACTTTTCTATGCCCCAAAACTTCTCTGTGTCCCTGGGAGATAATATTTACCTCCTGCACATCAGTGTTGTGAGAATAAATTAATTTTGGGAGAGCACGTTGAGCTCCTTGGAAAACAGTTACTAAATAAGTGCAAGTATTATCATACATTAAATCAGATCAGCTATTAAAAATGAGAACAAGTCCTCAGATCTGTAGCCCTCGCTACATCAGTTTCTCCCTCCTTTGCTGATTACTGTTAGCCTTGATAATAATGAACTCAAAGACGATATTAGCAGCCTAACCTATACTATGATTTAATCTTGATTGCCACAGATCAAGGTTTGATTTAATTGCTCTAGAATTAATTAGGAAGAGAAACAAGTTATAAAAAAGAATTTTTGCTCTAAATAAAGAATCTGTTTACATTCAATTGGAGTTCATGTTAGAACAAATCATTAAGCTATAAAAGATTACATCTGGGCTAGAATTAAAGTCAAGCCGATTCATTAACCCAAATGGTAGCCCAGAGATTACCAACATGGTATTTCTGCTTTGGTGATCAAAGGATCAAGGGATACATGACCGGATGACCCTAATTGAAGCAATCTCCACTGAATTTTGTAAATGAACTTGAAAGTACTAAGAAGATAGTCTCTAACTTCTGTCAACGTGGAGAATAAATTTATCCTGGTAGCCTTACTTTATACATAAAGTAAGGAAAAGGAAAGAAAAGATAATGGCAATCCTTTATGCTGTACATAAAGCAAGAATATTTTTCTTGAGTTATGGAGAAACCTTATCCAAATTGTTCATAGTTGTCTGTTATAGCTTTTGAAATATAGGGAATTTACAGTCAAAAACTTCATCACTATTGCCCTGTCAATGACCTCATCACACCTGACCTATAGGGAGTATCTTCTGTTGGGTTAACCCATAAATCAGCCTGCATGCAAAGCCTTTCTCTCAAAAGCTTGCCAGTTGTGCTGAATTAGGTATGATAGTTTTATTGTGTGAGCTACTGTTCACCAGGGACTGAGTAGAAATTGCTGACTGTATTTCACTTGAGAGTGCAGGATGAATTTGAGCCTTGATCCCAATGATGAAAGGCCAAGTCTGTACCTCACTGAACCTACAGACTCTTGATTCTGCGTTGGGGAGAGCTGCAGATGCTTTCGCAAGGTGATAGTCGGAAGTATAAGCCTAGTTTGTGTTTCAAGTTTTAAATAAGAAAAATCCACCTAAATGCTGGAAAATAATAGGGGTATGACTTCTTTTGAAAGCCTGGTATAGACATTAGTGAAATTCTACATATCCCTCTGTGGAAAATCAAGAGTCACTGAGCATAAGAACTTCCTGAAGACAGAGACTGTAATTCTTGTTATGAAAGGGGAGGAATTGGATGTGATAACTAGTGATGGACAAACTTCAAAAGGTTCAGGGCTTGTGCTTGGTTTGGATAACCAGCCAGGAGCTTTGACGCATATCCAAAGCTTATCTGGACCTCCTGGGCCTGTAAATATTGGGATGCAAATCTTGCAAGAACAGGCTCTCTCAAGAGGTTTTTCTTTTTTGGTATTTTGGGCAAGTATTTTCTTGTCGTGCTGGAGATACAACAAAAATAGTAATGACAAGAAATAAGACCTGTTCTTAAAGAGTACTTCATCAAGTCTAAATCAAGAATAAAGAAAAAAGCTTCTCTTAAAATGCTTTCCACATCTCCAGACCTTCTTGAGGTTAAGAGGGGCAAACTTTTAAAGTAAATGGGGAGAAGTATGTCCCAGTTCCTTCTGAAGCTTAACTGTGCTACAGTCATTTTGAGTTGGACACTTTTTAAATTTTATCTATTTTGGTACAGTTGCTTCTATGTATAACATACATAAAAATGCTGTGTAGATTTTGGATAAACGAGATGTAGATCAAGGTAGCAAGAATACTGGCATCTTCTGAAATGTGGTTTGTGTATATGGCAATTAAATAAAGTAAACCCCAACTTCCAAAGGCCAGACTTCCCATGAAACCTCACAGGTGTTTGAGAAAGTTTTTGTATGTGTGTGTACCCATGTAAATTTTCCTAGTTCTCCATAGGCACAAAGTAGATTATAGCAGCTGAAACTGTTTTGCTTGGTTTTGTAGTGGAGATTATTTGGTTTATTTACCATAAAATGTAGTTATACAGAATAAAATTTTCTTGGATGATAAGGAGTGGGTTCCTGGAGCTGGTAGAGGTGTATGGCCTCTCTCCCAGGCTGTAGCGACAAAAAGCGGGTACACTTCTGAGAGCTGTTTTCATAACTGGCTGGAGATGAATTAGTAGATTCAGTTAGGTTTGTATTTGGAAATGTGACCAAGCTACTGAAGCCAGGGCTGAGCTTCCTGTATATTTGTTTTACCATTGGCAAACAGTTAAAATACACGCCATGCCTGAAACACCAGCTTAGGCACTAGAGTTTCCTGTGGCTGAGTAGCCTCGGAGGACACGTAAACCTGTTGTCTCGCCACGCCACACTCGGGCATGGTGCCAGGGTGTGGGGCAGCATCTGCCCCTCCTCAGCACTCTGGGCTAGTAATGGGCACTGAACCCGCTTTTTAAAACCATGCAGTATTTTTCCAACCTGCAGAGAATGTTCAGTAAAACAGATCTGTTGATTAAAACTCCACCACTGTTTCAGGTACAGGTGTTATTTTCAGGTCTCGTGGGTAGTAGGGGAAGAGGTGTCCACTGCCCTGCCTCTCAGAGGAGGGGTAAAACCAGCAACACTTTGAACTTGGTAGCACAGGCTGGTGGGATAGGCTAGAAGAGAAGGTACCCCACCATGGTGACTGGGGGAGAGGAATTCGGTTCCTCTGGGTAAGACTTTCAGGGGCAGGTGCCCCAGATGATGTGCTGCCACTCCTTTTTCCTAACAACCAATATGAAATAATGATGGGGAGAGGTGAAGGCTGGAGGGCTTAAAAATTCTGGTTAACCTGTGTGCCAGCTCATTTAGGTCCTGGAACCATAAGTGTCAAGAGCAACCACTGGCCCAGCCCTCATAGCTGAGTCACAGCAGCACATAGCAACTAGTGTGGTAGCAAGGGAGGGATTTCCTTTGAAGACCAGACTGGTCAGGGCCAAACTGACTTTTTCACAGCATAATAAAAAAATCTAGCGTGACTTTCTGTGGGTTGAGCTTTAAAGAGGTCTGCTGAGGACCCCAGCTGGTGGGGCCGAGCAGGAGCTGGGAGCTGATCTACAACAAGATGAGGATTTGTGGTTCCTCAGTGCTGGGAAAGAGGCCAAAGCTCTTTGGAACCCATGGTTGACGTCTCCTAACCTGTAGCCCAACATAATCCCTAAATGGACACAGTATCGCTTAACTGTGGGTTAGTTATTTTAAAAGTTTTTTAAGAAGTTGTAGTCTGCTATTTCAATCCACCTCACATGCTGAAGTCGTTGCTGCCTGCATGTCTGAGCCAGCAGACCTGGCCACGTTCCTCTCCCATGGCAGCTCATGGCCTAATCCAGCTCCAAGTCAATGGAAGTGTCTCTGCTGACTTCAGTGGAGGCTGGCTGGGGTTTTGAGGAGCTGGCTAAGCACATGGAGAGCAGCACGCTGGGCTCTCCCAATAAGCATTGCAACTCTTGCATGCTGAGGAAGATGCTGTACGCCCAGTAAGCACAGTTTAGGTGTTGCTACTATGATGGGGCCAAATTGACTTGCAAATGAATAGCATTAAGCATCCTTGCTGTGTTAGCATGGGATGTCAAGTAAATGAGCACATACAAACCCAGCCAATGCACACAGCAAAAATTACCATCCGTATTCAGGAAGTAACAAATCAGGTCTCACGCCATTGTCAGAACTATTTAAATTGTTATTGGCCATGTCACCCTGTCTTTTTTTTAGCTGCTCAGTAAGCCACATTTTGGCATCTTTGTACTCGGATATATATTTTGTCTTCAATAGTGCATATGAAATCTAACGTATTAATAGCTTGCGGAATAAATTTGCATCCAAGACTCCATTATTTTTATCTTGTTTTTTTCTTTAACCAAGTCACAAAATGTATACATTTTAATCTCCAAATATTCCAGAATGGTACAGCAGAATTAGGCATATCAATTACATATTGGCATAACAGCACTAAGAATAGAGATCTCTACAGAGCTTTGCAAAAGGAGACTTTTCTACAGATGGAAAAACTTAGACACAGAGTTAAAGTTGGTCCTGTAAAAAAATAGGAGAGGGAAACAAGTAGTTTGAGTGTCTGCTCATGCACTCAGTCTTGTTTCCTTGTTTGTTTTTTCCAGTGTTGGCCTTTGGATGCCCCAAAGTTGCCAGAGTATTGATTAGACACTGCAGAAAAGGAAACTGGTGGAGTGGTTAGAAGATAAACCTCGAAGGGTTTCAGGCATTCAAGGGATAAGGCTGGCTGAGGTGCTTAAATACTGGATATAACCAAAATGCAACTGAGGCCTTTAATGGCGTCAAGGTAGCAGCTCATCACTGGGGAGGCTTCAGTTTTCTGCCATCCAAGAACAGGCGCAGAACAGAAGACCACCCTTGTCCTTGCAAACCTCCAAGCCCAGGCAGTTTAGTGAAGAACGAAGAAGACTTACAGAGCCAAAGTGATGCATGATATTTGTTAATGGAGAGATTTTAGATTTGCATGAGTGGGCCTATTCCTTATCTTGTCTTCCCCTGAAGCATGCACTGCCTCAGGAGCCAAGGTCCTGAGAGAGCAGAGACAGCAAGCGGGGTGAGCTGCTCACTGCCATTCTCACCTTCTATGCTAAATTATACTCTTCATTTTAGGTACTAAATGGGCAATCTGAATGAAGTTCGTGTCTACTTATTTAGTGCTTCTGACCTATTGGAGACGCTGGAGTTCCTTTTGCAGAGGGGCAGGTAAAGCACCCACCAACTAATGAAGGGTGCCCAGTGAGGGCTGCCATAATCTTTTAAAAAGAATTCTATTAGTAAATATATAGACAGCAGAGTCAGTGGGAGGACAAAACCATTTGATCCGTACAGGGAACAGGTCTGTAGAGATGTTCTCTGTATGGAGGAGGATAGGTCAGTCGCAGTGCCTCTTCAGTTTTGGCCCTTTTGGAGAGCTGTGGTGGGGTTTTGTGAGGTGGGAGTCCCACCACCACATTTCACACCAGCCACTGACAGCTGCAAAATGTTGGCTGCATCTTTCAATGCAAGCCAGCATACAGCTGGGCTGTATTCCTTACATCTTTCTCAAAAAAATCCAAAGTATCTTGGGAGAGGAATCTGCGTGCATAGCTATGCAGGCAGAGAGGCAGGGGTCTGCTCTGCCTGTCTGCCCTTGGAGCAGCCATCTTGCCCAGAGCCACCTCTCCACGCACAGCCACCCTGTCCCAGCAGGGCTGGGGATACTCGGTGGCTTACAGGGTTGGTGGCAATGTGACTATCTCTAGTTCTGGCAAAATGTGAAGCTGGACAAAGAAACTTTCCTTTTGCCTCAGGAAAGCCAATCTATGGCTGATCTCAACCAGAGTGTCTGGTGACTTTATTTTTCAAGGCATGCCATTTCCAGGCATGATAGAGGATTAACAATGTTGGATCAAAGTTTTGCAGTTCTAATTTCTGAATTAAACATTTTGTAACTTCTATCTCATTACTTCTGTATATAGAATCATAGAATCATTGAGGTTGGAAAAGACCTCTAAGATCATCGAGTCCAACCGTCAACCCAACACCACCATGCCCACTAAACCATGTCCCTAAGCGCCTCATCTACGCGTCTTTTAAATACCTCCAGGGATGGGGACTCCACCACTTCCCTGGGCAGCCTGTTCCAATGTTTCACCACTCTTTCAGTAAAGAAATTTTTCCTTACATCCAATCTAAACCTCCCCTGGCGCAACTTGAGGCCATTTCCTCGAGAGTCAAGAGCTGAAGGCAGATGTAGGTTGGGAGTGTTAGTAGTGAAGAAAGTCCAGACTCCAGAGTTTTGCAGCTGCAGGCCTTAGGATTTTATACAACGTTAGTAACACAGTTCAGGGGAAATTTGTGGCTGAGGGGAACAGCAGGCTTTTCTGTATCCAAAGGGAGATATGTACCAAATATCCAGTCGCTACAACTGATTTTAGGAAGCAGGATTACAGGTTTTCCAAAGTATGAGTTGTGTTTTCTCAAATATTAAGCATTTCTTTTTAATCAACTTTTTGAAACACCAGTAAATCGTTTATGATGATTTTGTTACCTGGCCTCCAATGCTGCTAGGGGAAGATGTGTATACAGAGACCTAGAGGGCAGATAGCAGGAAAAAGGAATACAAACTACCCAGGAACTCTGCAAAGAAACTCCTTTTAAAACTGAAGCAAAATAATTTTTAAAGCTATTTTAATCAGAATTTTTTAAAATGATCATGGGGAACTTGAAAAATCAAGCCATGTATTTTAGCACCTGCAGGAGCTTTTAGACCCCACGTCTAAAAGACCTGGCATTCATTATGGGTATCATCTGATGAGTCAATATATTTAATCTCTTGTCAAAAGGTCACTCAACTGAATTCCAAAACACACATACTTTTTTTTTCTTTTTTTTTTAGATACACATGGAGTATTACCATAACTGTTACTCTGCTCTTCTGAATAGCATCAATTGTAACGCTGTAACAATCTGCGGGAGTTGAGGTTTTGCAGCTGTCTGTCTGGTTTGAGCTACTTGGAGCCACAGGCCTGCAGCAGAGCCAAGTCCAGGCTCTGCTGTTTGTGGAGGAAGATCTCCTTGAGGGTGCACCAGTGTGGGGACTGAGATGGTGCAACTGGGTGTGAAAGACAGTAATGGATGTCTGCAGACAAAATATAGGTGTCCAAATAATAATAATAATGCACCTGTTCTAAACTGATTGCTTCAGTCCTTGGAAGAAGGCGAGATAATGCCAAGGGAGCGATCCTGCAATGGGCGAGATGAATTGCATCCTGAAAGTGCCCCTCACTTCCTTGACTGCCAAGGCAGCCTAATAACTTTTTCAGAGTAGATGTCTAGTTTTTAGGCAGTAAAATGTAACTGAGGTGAAGCCACTCTTCATGCTCAGATATGAGACATGCTGTTTTCAGTAGCTATGGTATGTTTCATGTCAAGATGGAAATTTAGAAATTAAGTTGAAGCACAGACCAATAATTAAAGGGATCGCAACTCCTAGGATCTGGATGCTGCCTCTCTCACACCCTTGTCCTGTGAACCTTGGAAAAATCACCCTGGGAGGGATTTTTAAAGATGTTTAGGTACAAAATCCTGTTGGTTTCAAGTGATTTGCCCAGCTTGTAGTCAATGAGAGTTAGGCATCTAAATGCTGCTGGGATTCTTGCCCCTAAATCTCTGTCTCAGTTTCCTTGTTTGCAACACAGGGATAATACCTACCTGCCAGACAGGATTACTGTCTGCAGCGCTTTGAGATCTTTGGGTGGCTGATGCTGCCGGTGAAAAGTGCAAACTCGTCATGAGTTTCAGATTGCCTTGCACATCGTGTACTGCAGACAGCATAGCCCCCGGGCCCCACGGTGCTGAGCACCACCGCAACTGACCTCAGATTTCTGTGACAAAATTCATAGCACAAACTGATCTGCGAGATCAGCTGCTCCCTTCCTCCTGGCTTCTTACTGTCTTCTGGTGCTGCGACTCAGAGGTCTTGGTAAGGAAGCGGCATCAAGGTAGAGAGTACTTATTCTGGTCTCTATTGCACTAGCACTGAAACATTTGCTATATTTCTTAAAATGCAGCTTCTGAACTACCCTGTTTTCCCTGGATTCCTGGAGTCAGGCTCAGAGCACTGCAACAGGAGCAGGCACGCATATACGAGTGGGAGCGTTTTCGGCTGCTCGAGCCTCCCAGTCAGTTGCCTGTCTCTCCCAGTAGATGATGCTAAAGCGCGATTGTTTTGAGCAATTTTAAGGAAGTGGAAGATTTTATCGGGGGAAATCTGAGGTGGTAAGAAGGCTTCTGGGGCTCAATGCTGCAGGAGGAACATACAGCAAATATCCTGAAGAACCTGGAGACCAATTTTCTCCTGTCTTGTGTTTATTAACAGCTTGAAAAGTAATTGGATTAGAGCTTATACAGGTTTTCATGATTTTTAAGCAGACCATGACATGCCAACATTTACACGTGTGTGTCTGCAGTTCTTACAGCTGAAGTACAGTGCCAGCATCATACTCTCTTACCATGCCATTTCTTGTCTCTATTGCCATCAGAGAGCTCCTCAACTTCATTTCCACACCATGTTACTAATCTCTGTTCAGTGCAGTCAGACCCATTCAGGGTAAATCATTTGGAATGAAATATTCAGCAAGAGTTGTAGCTTTCTGGTTGCTTTTGAAACGTGCAGTGACATTTACTACTAGAAACAAAGCAGCCTTTTGCCTGTAGATGCTGCCAAAGTTCAGATATGTTTAAGCTCCGGCCACTCTCTGGAGCCAGGAGAGGAAGTGGTTCTGGAGTGCGAAGTGTAGGCTCAGATACACATTTCCCTGGAATTTAGGAAAATTAGAGGGAGTTTGGCCTTGTCTTTACTTCCATTAGAGCTTTTCTGAGGACTTCTAGGGCAGCCAATATAATTCACTCTGAAATGAAGTTTTAAAGTTCAAAGATTCATCTGGAAGCTATTAATAAAAACAATAAAAATATAAACTCAAACCCAGTACTTTTTAGTGAGGAAAAATTGCCTACATTTTTTCGGTTGGATACTTTTTGTACTTCTATAGCTGAAAAGTCTTTTTTTTCCCTTTTAAGAAAAAAAGACAAGTTATTAGTCTATTTATGAGACTTCTGGGGTCTGCTGTAAAGACATCCTTTAGTTTTCAGCATCCAAGCCATTAGTCCTGGACCGTTGTGTGTTAGGAAACATGCACAAGGTCCCTGTCCTCACAGACAATTTAGAACAAAGCATATTTTGGGAAAAGTATGTACAGAAAGACAAAACTATTTCTCTGGATCCCATGTCTGGTAAGTGGAGGGGCTCAGAGAAGGAGTACTTGATTCCTCATCAAGTGCCTGCTCTGCTGGACCATTATTGCTTCTACATTCATACAGTCATCAATTACACACTAGGGCTGTATATATGATATAACACCACCACTACCACCCCCTTTCCTAAATTCCTGTACGCAAACATAATACATGTTGTCAGAGATCCAGCACTGATGTTGCCTTGTCCCTGACTGTATACGTCTTCCTTGGTCAGAAGTATATCCTGGGACAGTCAAGAATGCATCAAGATATATATGGACGGGTTTGTTTTCTTCAAAGCCCTTGGACTAGAATCAAATTGCCTGAAGGAATCTTTTAAGAGCCTTTTAGTCTCTCTTAAGAAAAAAGATTCTGCAAATATTACTAACTGCGTTTGCAGTTTTCTTGCCACTGACTGTATTTGGTTTTCTTGAATTCTCTCGAGATATTGTCTATTCAGTGCACACTGCAAGCAACCACAGCCGAGGCTGTTTAATAAGTGGAGATGTTTTGTATCCCCTGCTCTCTGGAGATCATGCTCACCAAACTGGGCTTTCTTCTTCAGCCACCTTGGAAAAAGGTTATCAATGGGAGTGGGACAGATGGAAGTTTTACAAGAGGTAGTGAACAGGATGAACTCAGTTGTACGTAGGCTTTTTTAGTGATAGATGATGTGGAGACCATCCTACAGCAAACTGTAGGAGAGCTGGAAAACAGCCTGATGGGCTCTTGGATCAAATTCTGAACTAAATGAGCAGTATTATTCTCTTGGGATTTTGTCACTAGGGGTGGACAACAATAAGGTATGCATGGACAGAATGGATGGTGAGATTTGTAGAGAAACTCCATGAGAAAGATCAATAATTATATTAAGTGGAGATGAATGTGAAGTACAGCATTAGAAATCTGAGACTATTATGTTCTTTCTACCCTAAGTCAGGCAAAATATGAAATACGGTTTGTAAGAGCAAAATGGGATTTTTCTCAGTTGTCAGTGACCCCCAGTATTTTTTACAAGTGGAGTTATTATTTAAAAAAGGATGGCAAGAGCTTACTTCACTTTGGGCTTTTTCACTCTTTGAGAGTACTTGGTAAAGAAGGATAAATGTGGCTGATAAATACTCTAAAGCAGCTAAAAGCAATTGCAGAATGAATTACTTCAGGGTTGCACGCTGTTATTAGAGTAAGTGTAAGGTGCTACCCTTTTAAAAATGGCCAAAGAAAATAAAATGGGAACGTCCAAGCAATAGTATTCTGACCTCACCAAATGCCTTTGTCTAATTTAGACTGCATTAGCAATTGTGTTCTTCACAAAATCCTGGGTAGAAGAGGGGAAGGATTTATAGATAGCATTATGTCCTAAAGGGTTTCATACAATGAAATTATAAAATGCATTTAAAAATACATAATTAGCACTTTTCATCCATAAATTTCCAAAGTGATATTTTTAAAAGGAGGACATTACCTAACTCCATGTGAACTAAATAACTTTAAATCAAATGAGACGATTTATGTGTTTGAAAGATGTTTATATTTGAAATAAGAGCATCATTTAACATCTCTTCGCCTTTCTCTCATGCTGATTTATCTCCCAGATTTCTGGAGGTCACTTATTGGTAAAGTCAGCATTTGTTGTGTTTTGCAATGCAAAGATTCTTTTCATTCCCTAACACTAGAACAATATTTCATTGAATTGCTCTGGTTTATTAGACTAGTTGCACAGATGTCCTCTCTTCCTGAGCCAGATGTACAGAGCGCTGCTTCCAGCTTAGCCCAAACTGGAACATGTTGACAGAATAACGTAACTGAGACCAGACATACTGCATTTTACACTAAAGGTCATGCAAAAAGCACAGGCTGTGTATAGCATGGGCTGTTTTACATAAACACACATTTGGTTCAGCTTTGGTATAGGGATTACTGAAAGAATGCTTGGGGAGGACAAGCTATAAAGCAGTTGGAAAGATCTGACAGTTGTTGAATGGATTGCCCCCAAACTGGTACATCTCCCTAAGAACAAGTGTGAAGGGCTCTCTGCAAAAGGAGGCAAGAGAAAACATTTCTGCTCGGGATTCTTCCAGAGAGACAGAAGCTACTTTGCAAGTTTAACAAGAGATTTCCCGAGGACTTTTTCAGTACAGTGGGTTTGATTCAGCAGTGTCCTTACCTTGCTAATACCTTTCACCAATATAAGAGGAGTAATTAGAAGAGAAGAAGAAATCAAATTGCCTAACAAGGAAGTTGAATGAATGCAAGCAAGGCCAGAATGTTTCCAGTGGCTACAGTATCTATTTGGGCAAGAGCTTGAGAGAAGCATATATGGATCGAGATGTTACAGATGAGGAAGGATGGTCTTGCAGAACAGCTACAACTTCAAATATTTAAATTTCACACCCACATTACCTGAGGAAGCAGACAAGGATCCGGAGCCAGATTAATTTTAGGATGAGGGTGCAAACCCAGATCAGGGCCAAAATTCCCAGTGTTTCTTTGAACCAGGTTGCTCTCGTGTGGCAGAAATCTTGCATAGTACATGCCATGCTGACCTCAATCCTGCTGACAGAGGAGGGGGAGCAAAACCCTTCTGAATTTTGGAATTCACCTGTGACTTGCAGCAGGCTTTTTTTCTTTTTGCAGGAAATGTAACCCTTCTTGGTTTTCTGATCTGAAAAATGGGTATAAACACTAACCTCCTGAGGATACTGTTCAGTTTAATTAATCAGTGTTCATAAAGTCTTTGAATTAAAAGACAGTACGGACTGTAAGTGCCAAGTATTACTGGTACTATGAACAAATGCACAACAGCAAATGAATATAAGCACACTGCAAAGGAGGAATGTCATTAAGGAAAGAGGTCCCATTTCAAGCTGCCAAATACAAAGGAGTGAGTAATTTATTTTCAGTATGAAAAAACATTTCAATGTTGTTCTTTAACTGATTCTGCTTATGATCATTAGTCCTTAGCTAACTGCTATAAATATTTCAGAGTGGTGACACGGTCTTCTATTCCCACCTAGAAATGTGGAAAATGAAGAGTGGAAAATAGAAAAATAAAAATAGTTGAAAAAGGCATGTCTGGTTTGCCACATGCTAAGTACAGTTATCTTTGTCTTATGCATAGCTTTGCCTTTTTTTCCTGAAGACATCTGTGTGTGGGGCGACTGTACTGTCCCATGCTTTGTCATTACAGTCTTGACCAAGATTTATGAGTTGCTAACTGTCTAAATGCTGGATCACAAAGCATCATTTTTGTTCTCTCCTGACCTTAGCTGTGACTTCTGGGACTGCAGGCAGAGAGAAATGTGTGATTTCGGTACAGTCAGGCAGGGTAACGCAATCTGCTGGCACTGCTAAAGCACAGCTTCACATTTCTGTGACAGAGAGTACATTAAATTGGCCTACAAAGGAGCTGCAAAGGGTACAAGAGGTGGTAGGAGTTTCTCTCTCAAACATTTTCAAGCAGTGCTCTGGCTCCCTTGGATATGCTCAGTACACCCATTGACAAATGAGCAGTTTTTGAGTTAATTATCAGGTTAGTTTAACACACAATATTCTGACCATTTTTAGCAGTAGTTGTGATTTGAAACAAAATTGTAGAAATTTATGGTCCCTGAGGTTTTGGAGCAAAATATGTGTGTGGATACATATACCTGCTTATTTTATTCCTTATAATGACTAGTGCATTTGCTGTCAATATTCTGTATAACAAGGTGCACAGAACAGGCTGGTGTCTCCACTCTGTGCTCTCACCTGACTTCCAGACCACCCTGCCCTCCTGTACCGCAAGGTCTTTTCTTGCACGCTGCCTTGCCTAAACAGTGGCTCTGTCTGCTCCCTGCAACAGAAAGTCTTTTAATATACACTTGCACATAGCAAGCGTTATCACCCAGAGCCTCTGTCTCAATTAGGGCTTCCAGAAAGTGGTAAAAGTGATGGGAACTATATGAAGATGAACCCAAGTGCTCCTGCATGTCCAGTCCATTGCACAGCATGAAGATTTTCAATGTGCTCAGCACGTTCAGGTGTGAATTTGCCCATATGAAGTCTCATCAGACAAAGAGCCTAAAATCCAGTGCAACACTGTTCCCTGAGGTACAACAGGATCGTGTTACTTCAGATTGTCACTAATGTAAGGTTATTGAGATATTTTAACTCTCTGAAGAAGAATCTTCTTCCAAAGAAGTCAACAAAGAGACACTTGTTTAAAACTGGAGTAGCACAGTGGCAAACTGGACTCAGATCCTCAACAGCAGTTGTCTCTGTTCCCTCCTCTCATGGAGGCAATGAAAAATGGCAGCTGAACCCTCTGGACGATGCTGCATGAATTGGCTGAGGCAGGATCGTTAGGAGAACATGAGTTTGCTGAGCTCTCTAAGTGACAGGGCTGTGTAACTTGTGCAGCACATTCACCCAGCGGGCATTACTTTGGTAGCAAAGAAAATCTTTCCTGCTCTTACAAAGACCGAGATTATGATCTTCCCTTTGGAAAAGAGGTGGCAGCATATGGCAGGGAAGTGGGAGCTCGCAGAAACAGAGGCGGCAGAAAATAAAATTTCAGGGCTTGCTTTCTGATTAAGTCTGTTATTTACTCTTTATAAAAATTTACCAATCAGTAAAATTGGTAAAATACCCATTTAGAGCATTGCCAGTTCTTCATTTGAATTTAGCTATGCATATCTGCTGCTGGAAATTCAAAGTATTGTTGCAAAAGCCAGTGCACTTTTGATGGGATATGTGGCCTTTTACCTTGCTGATTCCAGACGAAAGTTGGCACAGGTTATTAGTGATTAATTTTTCCCAGCTGATAGTTGTTTAGAGAAGATCAAGAAATGACTTAGGACTCTAAGTTAGAGATTCTTGCCTCTGCTCGTCTCAAAGCTGTAATTCTGGTCCTATCTGGAAGTGACAGAGGAGAAGCCAAAGACTAAACGGATCCTGCAGAGGACAAGCCCCTTGCAGCACGGGCATCTTTCTGGCAGGTATGAGGTGAAGATGATTGATGAGGTCAGTGTGGGATCCTTGCTCTGTCTCTACCAACTCCTTTAATGCATATAAAGAAGAGAAATTCTGGTCTCCGGTTCTGTCACTCAAAGACTTTGCAGAGCTATGTTTATTACAAAATAATTATAACTGCAAATTAGGAATGGGGGTGTTCTAGCACCTCCTTACATCTCTCTCATATGCATCTAAAATAAAATTAGCGTTGCAAAACTATTGTAACCTTCTGTTATAGGTTCAAGTCAGAAATGAAACTGAGACACTCATTTAGTTAGGCGCAAACGTGTATATGTTGGCTTTACTGCCCATTTTCTAATCCCAGCAAGCCTATTTCCTGCACTAAACAGTCCAGTGTATTTGTAGCAACTTTAAATAAATGTACAACTCAAATAAAGCACAGCTGATCTTATTCACACCAGGCTTTTGTTACACAGCTTTTGGTCCTGTGGTGTACCATGTCCTCAGCTCCTCCTGATGGTGACGCTAGCCCTGAGAGAGGAGGACGTTCAGGGGTGATACCCACACAAATCGATGGACATTTTTCCATTGCCCTCTATGGGTAATTTTGGTTCAGACCAGTGTTTCTCAGTGATTGGTGTGCAGAAGCATGCAAGCCAAAATTCATTGAATTGGGTGAGTCATGGTTATGTTTGCTAGCTGCAGGGTTTCTATTTTATCAGTAATTTTGCTGCTGTGAAGACCTCTAATTACAGCAGGTTCTCAGTCAGGTGGATATCCGGAGACAGACAGAGCCTAATCTACTGAGCTAGCCTTCCCATACAGGCTGTAATTTCTTTCTGGAGAAATTATTTTCCAGAATTCAGTGGGCTTTGCTCTTATTTAAAGGTATTTCATAGCAGCCTTTTTAAGAGACTGGTTCTCAAAGCTCTAAAATCTCCTTTTGGATGTTCAGCTAAGTTATAAAAATGAGGGTTTAAAATCAAGGCAACAAACTCTTTCCTAAAACAGTGTATGAGTCATTCCCAGTAATATAAATACTATGTGGACACACTCAGGGCCCAAATCTATAATGCCTGGGTCAGAGCAGACCAGAGCCTGAGATCTTGAGATACCATTTAAACATATATAACAATCATAATCTCCACTTTTCTAATGATTGGAGTCTTCAGCAAGGAAAGGGAGAAGTTGAATGAAAACAGCAGGTTCTCAGTCAGGTGGATATCCGGAGACAGACAGAGCCTAATCTACTGAGCTAGCCTTCCCATACAGGCTGTAATTTCTTTCTGGAGAAATTATTTTCCAGAATTCAGTGGGCTTTGCTCTTATTTAAAGGTATTTCATAGCAGCCTTTTTAAGAGACTGGTTCTCAAAGCTCTAAAATCTCCTTTTGGATGTTCAGCTAAGTTATAAAAATGAGGGTTTAAAATCAAGGCAACAAACTCTTTCCTAAAACAGTGTATGAGTCATTCCCAGTAATATAAATACTATGTGGACACACTCAGGGCCCAAATCTATAATGCCTGGGTCAGAGCAGACCAGAGCCTGAGATCTTGAGATACCATTTAAACATATATAACAATCATAATCTCCACTTTTCTAATGATTGGAGTCTTCAGCAAGGAAAGGGAGAAGTATTGAATGAAAAATATTACTGTCAGGGTATATTTTACTATCTGAAGTATTTTGTTGACTGCTTCAAGGGAAACAATGCATTAAATACGCATAACTGCATTAGGAAAAAAGAGAGACTCTTATATGCATTCCTATGTTTTAAGTTCATGCTCTATGTTTTATGTTATATGCGACTTGTTGAGCTGGTTAGGGTTTAGGAAACTCTTGAGAAAGGAAATGTTCTTGACATTTGCAATTTATTTGTAAAACAGATCCAGAAACTGAAAAAAAAAAAAAAAAAAAAAAAATTTGTCTAAGTATATGATGACATAAAATTGGAATAAAATGCTAAATAAATAACAGGGACATATATGGAAAGTAAATATATTAAAACCAATTTAAAATTGTGAAGAATAATTCAAAAGGAGAAAGCAAAAGCAAGACTAGGCAACACAATATATACCATGCATGTGCCTGGGCCTTAAGTGTAGCCATGATGGTTACGTATATCTGCACTTTGCTGCAGAATTCATCAGGACAAGGACCTAATCACAAAACTTTTGCACAGGTTTAAGCAGGGTACAAAAGGATTATGCTTTATGCATTTTAGAAACCACACAGGTACCTGTTGATGTTTCGGGTGTGTATTTATGTTCTGACTTGGTTATTGTGAATTAACACATATAAGACCTACTTATTTCAAATGATTGCATAATCAGAATTTCACCTTCAGCTCCCTATATTATTGATGACATCCTTAGCTTAGCATTGTAGGTATCTCAATGTAGATGTATATGTTTTAAGGACTTCTAGGTCATCATATAGTCAGCAATGATTTTCATCCTGTGATTAATCCCTTGGATGCCATGCTATGTTAGCCTTGAGGCTTGTTTTAAGGTCTTGATTAATGCCACCACTCCATGCCTAGTTAAGCTGGCAGAAGCCTGTTCTGCAACCAAAATGGGTTTCCTGTCCCCTCGTGCTCTCCAGATGGTTGTTTGTGCTCCCTCCCCCTGTGTCGGCACAGGTGTTTCTCTGACCATGCAGTGAGAGATCAGAAAACTGTTCTCAGTGAAAACTGACCTGGTTTAAAAAAGAAATGCCTAGTTTTCAGACAGGCCATTTCCTTGGCTGAGTTCACTGAATGTCTGTGAGGGAGAGTGACGGCGAAGAGCGAATAGAGTGGGCAGCCAGGGTTGGGAAAAGGAGGATGGGGCTCCTGCTCTGGTCAGCTTCTCTGGAAGTACGGGGAAGTGTAGTCTGAAAATATTTAAGCAGTATCCAGGTACCAGTATCCAGTTGGATCATGGGACCTCCCTACAGACCTGCATAAGGAGAACACTTCACCCACCACTGAGCTGCTGAAGAAGCAGCTCCCTCTGAGAATATCGGCCATAAGAGCAAGTCCCTGTGAGGTTTGCAGCTGTTGCTTGGTAGAACTTGCCTGTGCATACGTGCTTCCCTCATGGTAAGGGAATCCTTTATAATTGAAATCAACCAAAATCCTGATGCTAAATACCTTCTAATTTTAGACATTTAAAATCTGAAAAGGTTTTCTCACTGGTGAGGTTATAGACTGCAATAGTATATTGTCAGCTGCATTAGGAACAACATGATACTTCCACACTAAAATCCTAAACTCATAGGCTCCTGCAGTTCCTTTTCATTTCCCTTAAGTTAGGAATAGTCAGTTTATCCCTTAAAGGCTGGATTCAGCCCACCAGGAAAGATCATCAAGTTTGAGAAGTGGATGAATTGTTTGGTGGCACCAGCTTGCTTACAGATGCCATTTTTCATGAGCACAAGTGATCTTCCCACCTTATGTCACCTGAAGTGTCCACCACAAGACCACAGTAGAGTCCCTCCCCATTACATGACAATGACGCATCTACCCATGTGTTGGCATCACGCAGGAAAGTGGGGTTGTACAGCCAGATGCCGACTGCATTTTCTGTTACATGATTGATTACATGGCAGCAAGTAGAAGCTACATATGGTCATTTGACCTAACTTTTCTCACTCATTCAAAAGGACAACTGTCATGTTACACTGGATATGAGCATTTTAGTCAAGTGATAGCTACAGCTTTGGTCAACTGTAAGAGGCAGAAGCCCTATGGCCCTTGAGTGCCATCATGAGCAGCCACTCTGCCTGCCCCAGCCAAAAGAAGCACTATCCTGTCTTGTTCTTCTCTAAGAGATGGTTGAGTAAAAATGATCCTCTTCTATGCGCTAACATTTAGCAATAGACGATGCCTTTGCAATATTACACAGAATCCTGCTTTCACTCTAAGTTGTGGCTTCTCTATGTGGATGTGGTACCCACACATCCTTATTGTGGTTTGCTACCTGAGTTAGGTTTCAGCGAGTTTTGTCTATGAGATCACATTCACTCTCAGATGGCTTGGCACAATGCTTTAGAAAATGAGATAGGTTTTGGGCAGGAAGCAGCATCTCCCACATACAAAGTGGTACCAAAGCTATTCAGATGACTGGCATTCCTGTTGAAATGAAAGGAGATGAAGATGAACTCCATCCAAATTATTGGGTTGATGATTTGCATTTTAGCTGGATCCTATCCCATCTCTAACAGTAAACTCTGTATCTTGACCTGAAGCGTGCCTAGTAAGTTTTTAAACAATGATTTCATTAGTTTGTGTAAAAGAACCTGTTGTAGAACATAGCTTTCTACACCAAATATCAATGAGGCTTTTATGTGTGAGAAGCTTGGTTCTCTGACAACGGGAAACAGTGTTTCCTGAACACCACACAAAGATGGTAGAGGAGGGGCTGGCAGTATGTTTTTGGACTCAGGTGTAGTCCAAAATACTCTTCTGGTCCCTTTTACCCCTGTTTTTTCTGTAGGTCCAGTAGATGATGCACACTATACCAATGACACAAGCTTCTGTTGTTGAAACTGCTCCTATCCTTGGCAGCAAAGCAGTGTGTTTCCACATCCGCGGCACACAGAGGACATCCTCTGCAGCTCCTGCTGACAAGGAGCGAGACTCGAGCAACTGCGGTGTCCTTTGTGCGGAGCTCTCTGCTAGCCTTGCACTCATTCTGCCACACGGAGATGCATCGCTGGTATCTGGAAATGATGCTGCTGTGGACGGTGGTGGAGCCAGAACGCAGCCAGTTTTTCCTCTGATAAATTAATGTAAGATGTTTTGATTAGGTGTGTAACAGAGACCTCTGCGTATTTACTCCCTAACACAATGTCTGAAATACACTGTCAGGATGACCTTGGCCCCCTGCTTCCAAGATGCTATACTTAATTAAACCTCACTTTTTTTTCTTAAAACAAGCAAAACTGCAACAGGGAAAGAAGGTAAAGCAACAAAAAATATAGAAGTATATCATAAGATGGAATGGCCAGATTTTAACAAGTATTGAGGAAAAAATAACACTCTTTAAAGTCTTTGAATGAACTTTTACAAAAGAGAGTAAAGGCAAAATCAATCATCCAGACTACAATAACTAGCTTAATTTACAAGTTTTTGTGGAAGATTTTTTTTGTTCAAACAGCTATTTTGGAATTCAAATTCTAATTTTGCTCTTCTGTTTTACCTGCGTTTGAGGTAAAGCGTGAAAATTCCTCTAAATGCCACCCCGTAGTAGTTCGTCCTTAGGATATTGTTTTAAACATAATTGAATTGCTGGGGTACATTAAACATTGCAGTGGTTTAAGCAGGGGAAATAATTTAATGATGTGGTATTTAAGACAGTTAATTAGCCTGCCATGTATGAAAGTGTAACAAGAACACCACCTACTGTAAAAGTGAATGTTCTACACTCTGGAGCACTAATTCCTTATAGCTTTACCCTGCATGGAAATCATTAACCCTTTTTTTGTCAAATGTTTTTAGGCAAAATTATTGAGTTCGGAGCTGGTGATCACCAACATTAGCCAGAAGGAAAATCTGACAGGTAAAATAAATCACAATCGGTTTAAACATCAGGAGCGATCATTTCTGAAAAGATTATTCTGGGGTCTGATGCAAGTAATTTTCATAATGATGATGGATTTTTTAGCTGGAAATAGTAAGGATTTAAATAAAATTTCTGATGATGTCAGCACAGTTTTTAGAAAATTGCTTGTGGTGACCCTGCTGCAATATTGTTATATTGTTGGCTTGATTTATCCACCGTAAGATGGACTGTAAATGGTAACATCTAGCACTCGCTTTGTCGCCTTAGCGGAAGGTGGCGTAGATCATGGTGCAGGGGAAAACAGTGTGGTCCCTCCATAGCTCTTTATTTTTGAGACAGCAGGCGGGATCTGCGTCTCCTGTGCAGCCTGAGCTGGTGGGCAACTCAGTCCCACTGACCCCCTTGGGGTCCGGGAGCTCTCAGCACCTCACGGTGAACTGCCGGCACTTCGCAGGATTTGCCCACTTGTCGAAGTTTTGCTCAAAGCAAGGCAGGACAGAGGCTTCTCGAAAAGGTCCGCAGGCTCGGACTGCCTGGAATCTTCAAAACACAATCGCCAGCTTTTATCATAACATACAAAGTGTGGTGTATCTTCATCTTTTAAGCTTTTCCTCTTTATCTTGCAGTAGCAAAGCCATGATATTTACTGACTGTAATAACACTCCAGGTTTGAAATCTCCAATCCTCAGAGATCTTTTGCCCCTCCTATGGAAGTAAAACAACTAGTTATAAAAGACCACAGAGTTTCTTATTTTCTGTATTGCTCAGTCAGTTGTGAGACAATTCAATGAGATGATAACGTCTTCCACTAAAAGGATCAAAAAAGGAAAAAGAAATCTGATGGGGAGAAATGGCAAGGGAATTCTTCAAGGAACAAAGCATAGTGCTGGCCTTGTTGAAGGCGATAGAGATGTTGCTCTCACTTCCAATAGCCCCCGATTTTACTCAAAGTCACTTTCTGCTTTTATGTCTGCTGTTGAAAGTGTTTAGCATGGCAGAATTTTCTTTTCCAGTCAGAGAGCAGATTTCGTGTTTTGCAAGTGACGTTCAGCGCTGGCAGGGACGGGAGCATTCCTGATTAAACAAACTCCCTAATAGACCAAGTCTTGCGCTGCTAAACTCGCATGCATTATTGCGCAGGAGGCCAAGCATATTTCAGCCACAATGATGGAGTGGGCAGCACTCTGTCAGATCAATTATGTACAAGGCCCATCTTCTCTATGATTCCCTCGATTTTTCCTCCTGACAGTTCACCTTGTGCCCAACCTTCTGTTCTCACGGAGAAAAACCTGCAGACAATAGAAAACCTAAGGCTGTTTTTCCTTGCTGCAAAATGGCATAAAGTAACTCTTTCCTGTCAGGTTCCTCATGACTTTTCACACAAATTTATCTTCCCCAGTTTAGGGGATTTATAGCCTCTCTATTTCTTTCTTTCTTTTTTTTTGTTCTCTTTGGTAATGTCCCGAAAATAGTGAATGCATGCTAGTCTGCTGGTTCACAGCCACAGTCCCTGTACTGTTAGTAGCATTGCAGCTGGTGGCAGGTACTCCAGCCTGCTCCATCTTCAATGAGGAGCTTCTGTGTTAGAGCTCAGACGCTGCCTGTTTCCCATTCCAGGGCAGGACACCTGGTCCACACTGGGGTATGGCCTATTCCACATCCTGGCCATGCAAATGGTGCTGAGACTGGGGTTTAGCAAAGGTTTCATTTCATGACAGAGCACGCCACTGCCCAGGGGAGATGAGTCCTAGGAGAGACTGTTCAGTTCCCAGTCAATTATCTGATGCAAGTGGCCTCAACCATTTATAAACAGTTCTGCCCTGCAGTATTTAATTTAACGAATGAATCTGAATTTACTAAGTGAGGGCCAATATCAGGCCATATTGCCTGGACTAATTCAAAGCAGATTTCATAAGAGTGAGGCGCTGAGTAAAAATGAACTCAGTGGTGTGAGCTGGGGCAACTTCAGAGAAGAGAACTGGTCTGAAGCTG
The DNA here is from genome assembly GCF_000699145.1 of Aptenodytes forsteri. NCBI lineage: Eukaryota > Metazoa > Chordata > Aves > Sphenisciformes > Spheniscidae > Aptenodytes > Aptenodytes forsteri. The sequence continues at coordinate 12,125,035 of NW_008796165.1, read as the reverse complement.
GTGCCTTGTCTTTCTCCATCCTATAAGTCAAATTGTATACCTGGGTCAGCAAAACAAGCTTCGGTGATACCTAGGCTGAAGACAACCAGGAAAACATGGCAAAGAGAGAAGAAGGAGTTGAATAGCTCAGGCAAAGTTTCTATTATTCCTTCTGTGCAGAAGGAGATACTAGAGAGCAAGTTTAATTCCAATGAACTCAGTTGCGTGCGAGCAAAACCAACAGAAAGCACAATCAAGCACATTGTTATAGGTGGAGTTAGATTCCCCATATATCATAAATAGAAGTAGTACCAAACTGAAACAAAGCTCAGACAGATGTATATGTACAAATGCGAAACAGAAGTGATGGCTATCAGGGACCTCCTGGAGTCCTTACAACACACTGGTGGTGGGAAGCTTGGGACCCTTTCTCTGCCTTTGGTGGAATTGTCTAAGCCATCCCTGCAGATGAAACTTCAGATGAGGAGTTTTGGCTTAGCTAAATTGTTCAAAACGGACAGCGTTTGTGACGTGCATAAGGGGAGAGAGCCCCATGCCTTCCCGCACAAGATAGGAGCTGCCTTGAAGTTGGTGCAAAGAACATTAAATGCAGCCGGAATGACTCCGGCTGCTGACCGCAGCCCGTGCCCTGAGGGACTGACACTGGAGAGATCGCTCCAGCCAAGAATAAGAACACATTTTTTTGGTTCAGATTGATATCTTCTGCAGATGCCTTGTCTTCCTAACAAACTAACTTCCTTTTCTAACCTCCGTCTTCTCTGATCAAAAGACTGTTGTCTTTGATAGGGTCAATTAAGCCGTTTTTCTACTTGCGTCACTTGAACCTGGGGAGAATTCAAGGTCCTGATAATATGGGTTTTCCACATAGTCTTTTTTTACTTCTCACCATTTTCCCTTTCACTTTGATCTGACCAGTTCTGCTCTCACTTTCCAATCTCACTTGCCTCTCCCTCTGTAATGAGAATACTGATAGCAGATACATTATGTGATATATTGTGTCAAGCAGTCACAACACTCTAGGATCACTGTGTTATGGAATAAAGACTACACATGGCAAGTGGCAAGATTCATCCATGAAAAGTCATTACATTCTTTGATTAAGAAATAATACTCTCCAAGACAATCTTAGCATTTTTGGTCTCTGATACCCAAATTGATTTAAAAAGGGAGATCATGCATAATAAAAATTCAAGCTCCAATAGCTAAGAAATCTGCAGTAAAATGTTTTCAAATGTACACAAGTGCCATTACATGGTATAAAATGTTTTTTATAGCTAATTGCTTCTCCTATCAATGACTATAGCAGAACCTTTCTAAAAAAGTGTCCTGGAATGAGCAAGATTACATCTTTAAAGATCCCTCATGTATCTTTAGCAACAAAGAACAATTAGTCTTTTCTCAGTGGAAAAGGTCAGCACTTTATATGGTCTCTGATATTTAAGGTTTTAATTAGAGATCAACTATGTAATGATGGTGCCTGATGGTGTAGTGCTCTAGGTGTTGTTAAGGCTGACTGCAGACAACCTAAGTCCTTGAATCCTTTTACTTCCTACTTGGGCATATTTCTAGTAAATACGTAGAAATTTTTGACCTATAGGTGAAGTTATGAGCTTTAACCATGATCCAACCCAAGGAGAACAGTGAAAAAACAAATCAGCTGGAAGCTGGTCCTGAAACAGAACATAGTTCGCCTGAAAATTTTCCCTTTATCAGGCAGTGATTTGAGAAGATTTAACCCCATTGCAGAACCTTGTAATTCCAGCTCCTAACACTACTGCTTTTCTGCTGGGTGCACTTTTGAAGGAAGGGGCCCAATAACCTAGATTACTAGCGAATATTTCAATCTGACAGCTCACTATCTATCTGACAGCAGTGCTGTGACAACACGTCTGGGTCAGATTCAACACTATTATGTAAGCCACCAACCAACCCTTTTTTTGAATACATTAAAGACTGCTTAAGTACAAAACCCACCCATGCAAATCTTAAAATGCAGGGAAATATTTGTCTAAGGAGAGCTTTTGGACACCCCTTTGTGCCCACACATTATAGCAAGCGATCACACTGAGAAACAGCCTCCACAAGAAACTCCTTTGCATTTCCAGCATCCAAGAAATGTAACACATGCCCAAATTCTGCTGGCAAGAGGAATAAACCTTAACTCTGACCTCAGCTGGAAGTTGGCAATGCCAGCTTTGGAAGGGGAAGCTCTGACTGCCGGTACCTCTTGGGTGGAAGCAGGCAGAGGAAGGAAATCAGCTCTGGGAAAAAGCCTGCCTGGACAATGTGCTTTTTTTCCAGTCTACAGCATGATATCCAACATTTCTTAAATCACTAGTTTGTATCCAGGACTGGAAATGCCATCTTTGGTTTCTGGGAAAGGGATGAAGGTGGTAGGACTCAAGGTGAGAGACCCCTGTCCCTTTTGGCAGGGCTTGGGTAAGCTTTGGCCAGTGGTACCAGACAGATGGTTGCTGTGATTGGAAGCTCAGCCATTTCTTCTGGGTCGAAATCCTTTCTCAGTGCTTCTGGAGCCCTATCATTTCTAACGCAACCATTTTGAGCTTGATTTCACAGAATCATAGAATCATAGAATAGTTTGGGTTGGTTTAAATAGGGCAGTCACAAGCAGAAAGAAAGGGCTTCGTAGCACTTTGAGTTGTTTTATATTAGCTCTATCTGTGCAGTCATTGTTTCATAGCTCCCAAAACAACTTTTCATGTCACTGGTTGATCCTGTGCTGTAGCCATTTATCCAAACCAGACATCAATCTGTCTTGGGCAGAAGTGAGGACACAGTGGAACCGTGAGGGAAACGGCACTTGGAGGTGCCACCTTCAGAGCTGCAGGTTATGGCAGTGGGACTGGATGCTCTTGGGTTTGAATGGCATGTGGCAGGGCTGGCTCCAGGCCAGGCACCGGGATGGCCTGAGAGACACGTCCCTGCTAAGGCAAGGGCTCTCAGCTCCTGATGAGATATCACTTATGAGGCATATTTCATGCCCTCATGGTGGCCTCTTTCACCTGAATGTCATGTCAGTGTCACCGGTTCTTGCTGAATTTGGAGCTCAGCAGTTCCTGGGAGCATCTGCCTGGAGGCAGGATATTGCTTATCAGCATCTTGGTTCTTTAGAAGGCTGATTCTCCAAATTCCTGCTGAGCTGTTACCCAAAGGCTTTCATCTGAGAAAGAAAGAAATGCTTTGCACTCCACTCCGAAAGGACTGCTGATCCCTGGGCCACCAAGTCAAGTAACCTAGAACAGCCTGTGACTCTGCCTGTGCTCCCCGGAGGCAACAGCAGAGCTCACAAGGTGCACAAGACAAGAAGACCGAGCACAGAAAACTACTCTAGTAGGAAACATGGGCAGGAAGGGACTTCATGCTGATGAAGTGGCCTCAGTACCATGCCACAGTCATTAACAGGACCATCAGCACTGAAAGAAGATCAACCACGTTCCTGTAATGTCAAAAGGATGCAGTGACAGGGAGCCCCTCACAGAGGGCACAAATGGATATGTCTATGAATATTGTACCAATTCCTCAAGTTAAAGCAGAATTTATTTACTAAGGTCTGTCCTTCCTTTCCTTAAAATGTGACATGGTGGCAGATCTTGCATAACCCAATTAGGGTTAGTGGAGGTACTTTGGATTTGCAGACTGCACATCTAAGCAGACTTTGGCCCCTCTGGTTTTAAATGCTTCAGGAAACCTACACTCATGCAGAAAAAAAAGTGAGCACAATACTAAACTTCATCATTTCCTCATCATTCACTGTGTAAGCAGGCAAAGAAAACACACATTGTGCTGTTTTAGAAAGGAATACTCTCTTTGGGGCTACCAAGTAAGAACATCATGTTTCATATATATGATATGCAAGGTATTTGATTATTTGTAAAAATCCCTGTGATTCAGCAGCACTGTGGGCTATGTGAATCGGAGGGTGATGTGAAGGGATGTTTATTTGAAAGTCTTGTCTCCCTTAGCAGCCCACATTGTCTCTAATCCTCAGCAACCTGCTTCCTCTCTCCCAGAAATGAGGTCTTTCCTGCACAGCCTGGTTCCTGTACTCCGCCAGCCTCCTTGCCTTGGATTTTGAGGAGGTTACCCATGGGTGTAGGTGAGATGTATGTTACCTAAGCAGTTAGGTTCAAGTATGAGTCCTCTGACAGGGGTGTAAATTATCTGAGGTATGACTTACACATATGAAAATACGGTTATTTGTGTTGTAAGATCAGCTAGTGCTGCTGATGGTTAAGAAGAAAAACTTGCCCATCACCTGTACCAAGTATCTGCAGTTATACCTGATTCAGACTGAGAAGTGAAAGTCTTTCTGAAGGAGACATTCCCTGAGTCATTGATTGTTACAAGAACAAACAGGACCAGTGTCTGAACTCCTGTATAACACACATGTCCACATTGATGCCTTTTTAACCTCAAGCTTATCTTTTAGAGAATCATTTGCTCCTAGTATCAAGCTAGATAGATGAGCTACTTGTAGACATCTCATATCTCCCAATAAATCTATGAGGAAAGGAGACCTTGTCTCTGATTTTTAAATACATAGTCAACTTTCATTTTTAATGGACACCCAAATTCTTGTTCTCTAAGCAAGGGGAATGGATATTGGTACAAAAAGAGGGAAAGATGGAAGAAAATAATTTCATTTCTGTTACTTTAATTTCAGTAATTTTATTAGGCATTGCCCCTGTGCAGTCACATACTGCTTTCTATTACCCACTTTCCTGTACTAGCTGCACTCGTAAGAGTAAGAGGCACAGTGGCCCATGACTGAGTAGGTCAGCATTTTTTATTTCCTTTCAGCTCACTCTAATGTAAAGCACATGCGTCCAGTAAATCTTGCCTTTTCCCTTATTAAACCAGTCGATGTTCATTACTGAGGTCTGTGCCTGGCTGGGTGGGAATCAATAAGATGATCCTTTTAATCGCCTTAGTAATCAACAAGCTATTTCTTATTTCAATCACAGCCCAGTAGTCATTGAAATCCAATGATTTATCTGCATTACACATGCACTCACACACACACTTACAGAGTACGAAGGTTTTATATGTGTACAAAAGAGAGAGAGAGAGAAAGGCTAAATTTTGCAATACACTTTAAATTATTTTGCCAGAGAAATACCCCAAATTTTATTATTTACTTCCTAGTAACCAGTACACGCATGCCCGAGATGACTGAGTGGGAGTTAAATGATATGCCAGTGCCTGCAATGCAAAGGATGAAACTGCAGAAAATAAAGGGATTTTAGTGGAGGGAATGGCCAAGAGGTTCATTGTACCTGCCCTAAACCCACCTTCCTGATTTTTCCTTCTCATTCCTGTTTCTGCCTCATCCAGGCAGACAGCACAGCCCTGCTGAGAACACGCTGTGTTATGAACTGGGTGAGTACAGCTCTGCTGTGTAACCGTGGACAATTTTTGCCCCTCCTCATCTTCCCCAACTGTAAAACAGGGATAGTTAGGCTGATTACCTTCATAAAAAACTTCAGAGAAAATTATTGCACAAAAGCATTAGTTCTGGATTAATCATGACTGTGTTTCAGAAATAAATGCTGCTGTCCCCTGGACTCTCCCTGAGCCACACGTTCTGTCCTATGAGCCTAACCTGCACTACGAGAGGCACATTTGGATAATTGCACACTGAGAGCCAGGTGAATCCTGTTTGCACTCTCCTTTACGTGCCTGTATTTTGAAGGCCTAAGTGTAAAAATATTTTACTCTCTCTTGGTTTTGCTTTGATTCATCCTGAACCTGTTGTGTGCGGAGACATCAAGGAAAAGAGCCGCAAAACAGCAACAATAAGAACTGTAGTTTAAAAACTTCCACAAATGGAGGGGTTGCTCATGCAAGTCTTTCTCAGCTGAGAAGCTCCTGAGATGTTATTACGGCCGGTTGTCTGAGTAAGGATTGTTTGCACAAGTGAGCTAAGCTGAGCATTGCACTCTGGTGATGTTTCTGTATGAAATTTAGTTTGACTGTCCAATCAAAGTATTTGGGCAGGAATGGCAAAACCCTGACTGTGTTGAAATAAACAGCAAGTCTTCAGTTGATTTTAGTGATTTTACCCCCTATTTTCTTACTGCTGAAAGATCATTATAGTGTGAATTATGGAGCGTGTTAAAAGATGGAAAATTGGACACAAGGACTTTTTCCTGCTAATTTATAAACTTTGTTTTTGGGAGAACAAAAAATGAGAGGAGAAGGAGAAAGAAAAAAAAGTCAAAGAGCAAGTGCATCAAATACAGGCGTCGGAGCATCTTTCAGCTGTGCCTCCTGTTACGTAAGGCTGGGCTGTGTTTGGGCTGCAACCTGACACTGCCCCTTTCTCCCCCAAACAGAGCTTTTTCTCATAAAATTCACTCAGGCACTTCTTCTCAAGTTCTTCATACACTTTTCACAAGAAAAAAGAAATCATTCATATCTCTCAAAGAGAGTCTTGGATTCTTCAGATATTTTCCATTATAAGCTTTTGGCACCATTATTACCCACAGATCGAGTTACTTTTCTGATCTCCCTTCTTTCATCTAGTAAAAATGGATTATTTCATTATTAGCCTGGAACCGTTACTGTTCACAGAGATCAGGTCTGTATATGAACAATGCCTTCCCCAGTATATTACTGAAAATCCCATGGCTGTTGTAAGGTTTCCTTTAAACAAAACAACTCTATTTTTTGTGAGATCAGTGTGGTCACGTAGTCTCTGAAAGGACATTCCTTTTCTCTGAGTGCATCAAATACAGGCGTCGGAGCATCTTTCAGCTGTGCCTCCTGTTACGTAAGGCTGGGCTGTGTTTGGGCTGCAACCTGACACTGCCCCTTTCTCCCCCAAACAGAGCTTTTTCTCATAAAATTCACTCAGGCACTTCTTCTCAAGTTCTTCATACACTTTTCACAAGAAAAAAGAAATCATTCATATCCCTCAAAGAGAGTCTTGGATTCTTCAGATATTTTCCATTATAAGCTTTTGGCACCATTATTCCCACAGATCGAGTTACTTTTCTGATCTCCCTTCTTTCATCTAGAAAATGGATTTTATTTCATTATTAGCCTGGAACCGTTACTGTTCACAGAGATCAGGTCTGTATATGAACAATGCCTTCCCCAGTATATTACTGAAAATCCCATGGCTGTTGTAAGGTTTCCTTTAAACACTACAACTCTATTTTTTGTGAGATCAGTGTGGTCACGTAGTCTCTGAAAGGACATTCCTTTTCTCTGAATTGTACAAAAGCTAGCTGTGGTCATTTTCAATAGTTTATGGAAGATCTTAACTGGTGTTAATCCTATTACTAGTATGTTTGTGTATACAACATATATATATATATGTATATATATATTTCCAACGTCTAGGCTAACATTTATTGTAATTTGACTAAATTTTAACTATTAGTTGTAATTTAATGTTGCTGTTATGTCAAATCTGTCAATGTATTAAAAGAAGTCCAGTGAAAAATGGCCAGCCTGAGTCACTCTAAAATTTCCTATTTGAACTGTTCAGACGATGGAAAACAATTTTGCCTTTTGTGTTCCCAGTTTCTATTTTTTCTATTCCTCCACTTCCATTGGAAGTGAATCTGTCCACATGTGGATCTCAATTTGAGAAGCAGGGAAGTCTCTGGAAAGAAAATGTAGACCCACATCATGAACTGAAAAGGGAATGTTTTCAAGTCAGTGTTAGGAAACAGTCCTGCTCTCCTGTTTTCTGCCCCATTTGCCAGTTTCTATGGTGAAAACCACCCCCAGCATCAGAGATATCACGATTGCAGAAATCTATGAAACAGGGCAGGAATCTTGATCTTGCAGGTCCCGGAACAGTGCCCTTGACCACAAGACTCTTCCTCCTTCTCCCTCCGAGTCCTTGATGCAGACAGCAGCAGTTGTAAACTCTGATCCCACTGCCTGCACCTCTGCTCCATCTTCTCAGAGCAAATCATCCTCTCGTGCCCTCAGAGCATTTTCCTGCAGGAGAGCACCTGTCCTCTGAGAAGTGGGCTAAATCCATCCATTAATTTTAGCAAGGACCACCAATAATCCTGAGCCGGTGACAATGTCTAGATGCCAGCAACATGGACAGCGGCAGAACAGATGGAACGACAGGTAGAGTGCTCGCTTCCCATCCCCACTCCTCTGAGAGAGCTTGAATTCTTTATGTCCTCCATGTGCCTGCTAATTAAAGTGTCTTATCTGTTTAGACTCCATCAGAACCTGTTTTCTACTTAATATGAGACAAATGGTTTACGTAAGTAGAGTCCTGAGTTAGACACTCGGTTCCTACACGAGTGGGGGTCATTTCAACATTTTTAGGATTTATTGTATAATGACCTGTTTCCTTCTGTGTTTAGTTTAACTAATTTAATTGAGCACATGCCGCCTTTTTACTTTCTTGGTACCTCCTTTCTATGCGTGCCATTCCCATTTTCATTCAAACCCATGCCAATGAGGCAAGAAAAAAACAAAACCCACCATCGATTACAGTCGCCTAGGTTTGATTCTGAATCTGGAATTTAGCAGGAATACTCCATTACGCTGAATTATCGCACAGAGGAGAGCATAACATCTTTGTGGGATGTAGGCTCTTCCAGACTCTTTGTCCTCCATGGTAATGTCCCAATCACAGTGAAGTGCTCCCAAATGTGCGAGGACTATTTAAGCTTTGTAAATGCCGTCCTCCAAAAATCACTCCACATAAATGTTTCATGTCTCTCCTCTGCGATGCACAGGCCCCAAACATTCAGCTGTGAGGGTGTTTATATTTGTGGAACTCTCTTGAACATTTGCTGTGGATTTCAAACAGCTGCTACACTGAAGCACTGGGAATAGTAAGATCATGAATATTCAGGTGAAGCCACTGGAATGAACAGCCGTTAATAGAATAAATGCCTAAACAGTTGTGTAAGGCTTATTAAGACCTATTGGGGCTGAGATAATAAATTCCCTCTTTGACATGTCGCAACTACTGTAGTTTAAACATTTTGGACCACCTCTTCAGAACTGAAAGAAAAAATTATGTTAGTTCTGTGTGATAACACAATGAAACACCTGGAAGCCTTGGCGCTTGTATTAGATTTGGCAGAGAGATTTTAACATGCTAGCTCATCCTCACTTAAAATCATGGCACTGTTTATTGTGTTAGTTGTCAAGGTTATCCAAATTACATACAGTCTGGACTGAGCACAGTTATCTCGCTAGAGAATATATTTTTTTCCTATGTTCCCTTCAAGTTTGGAAATAATCAATAATGTTATACTTTTGCAATGGAACAGTAACATGGACAAAACTCTACTGCACAAAAAGACAAACTAAAAAGAACATTAAAAATAGAAAAAAAAACCCACATTCAAGGTTGTCTTATCCCACTGTGGAAACCCAACGAAGTTCAGGAAACCTGCACCAGCAGTCTGGCTTTGTGCGTTCAAAAAAGATGGGCATTTCTGCAGTTGACATGCCTGCTATGGGGACACCTTGGCGGTTGCAGTAAGCACAAAGCGCTGGATTTGTGTAACCGCTCAGAGTATTGAGAGTGGTTAACTGTTGCAGAAGAACTGGCTTCTCCTTTGAATTTAGCTGTCACGTTGCATTATGCTGTGCTGTATTGCCTAGTTCTGGCATACTATGTCACGAAACATAAAATCCGACAGGATGCAGTGTAACTCTTGCAGGTTAAAATTTAAAGGCAAACTCAGTAATATTTGATCAGTTACCTGCTGTCAGTTCAGATAAAGGGCATTTGATCTACAATAGCAGGGCTAACTTGTTAGAAGCAAACTTGCACATGGCAACACAGTGCTGCATTCAGCTCTGCAGCAGCTGTGAACTGGTGAGCGTCAGCAAGGCAGCTCAGGTGCACTTTGAACTTTTAAAAATTAACCCATTTGGCTCTTTCTTAATGTTTTAAGAAAATGATCAAACTATATCCCTATTTACTAGTCTCTGTTGGCGACAAGCAGATCTGGCTAGTTGTTTCAAGAGGAAGATCACAGGTTACTTGAAATATCGAAAAGAATGACTTCATTCCACTGAAATTTGTACAAAACCCCATTTTAACACATTGCACTTTCTGAGGCCTTTCTGCAAGCAGTGATTAGCTTTTCTGATCCGGTTGCATGAATGATCTCAGATGTGTTTGTTGTACGCCCTCATGTATGCAGCATACTGTATAAATCAGCCGTCTGCATGAAAGAGTCAGAAGCTGGTTGGGATGAAATAAAAGTTAAAATCCCAACATTTCCCTTCATCCCTTTCCCTGCACTCCTGTTTTTCTGTGACCTGTTTATCAATATGAGAACCAAATCTGTTTCGGAAACTTCTGTGTCATGGTTACATTTTGGGAGGAAGGAACAGATGGAATAGATTAATTAGTCAAACTATGTTTAAGTAGAAAGGCATTTCTTTCCATGAGTAGCCAAAGGCTAGAAAGAACATATAAGGGACAAGGAGAAGTGCCTCAGGACTTCTTGCTTGCTGGAACGGCTTCCCAGTTTAAGACTTTCAGCAGTATAAAGGGTCTTTGATTTCAGCTCCTATTAAGAAGTAGGTCAGGAGGTGCCTGATTTGCAGGGAGGCAACTGCTCCCTCCAGCTTGTTAAAAGTAGCCACTCCAAAACATTTTCTGCATGTTATTTTTATAGGGACCCTGGTGTATAGTGATTCCTACTGGCTAGTCTAGCAATATGAAAGGAAGCAAGTGTCCCTGCTGCTAGTATCCATCAATGCATGCTTTTGCTCATCAGCAAGTGCCTGCCTAATACGATGCATCATCATCTGTCTCCAGTTTTCCAGAGCCTCAGGCGAATACTCATTTCATCACCTCCCCATTTTTCCTGCTTGGAACAGAAGACTTGCCACCGCACTTCTGGCTCCAACGTTGCTAGCTGCCATGAAGCTAGGCCAGACACGCCACTGCTTTAGAAACTTAACACAACTTGGTTTAAGGTCAGTATTGATCTTTGACTGGCGATACCACCTTATGTGAAAAAACAAAGCCCGCAGTAGCAACTGTTTTAGAAATCATGTTTCAGTAGGTTTAGCATAGCTAACTCAAGTCTGGTACCACGCGCTGGGCATCAGCCGCAAAGCTTTTGGCTTGGATTCAGTTATCCTACCTAAGAGTAGATACTTAAGCAGACACATACATGAGTATTGTGGTCATAGTAATATCCCTTGCTAGCCAGTGGAGAGAAATATGCCCATCTTGAATGCAATTTAGCTTACTTTATGGGCCTGTTTTTTACCATGGACTATAACGGGGGTCACTGACTGACTTGACTTAGGTACTCGTCAGCTGAGCACCCGGCAGAAGAATTCAGACCCTTCCTTTTGCCGGTTTGGTTTCAAAGGAGCAATTCCCACAAGTAATCATATTTACTAACTAAAATGTGTAATTCCCCCTCTGACAACTTTTAGAGAATGTGTTTTAGTGTTGTTTCTATTTTTATTTTCTGTCACGGACAGGAGGAGAAGATGGGAAGGAGTCTGGGACAGAAACAGTTATTTCAAATAACTGAGTCAGGAAAGATTTTGGCCAAGAGGAAGATTTAAATCTAACCCAGATGCAGCTCACTGGTGTCTGGAACAGGAGAGATGGTCCCAATCATAGAGTAGCACCCAAGGCTGGCTCAGGAAGCAAAGGGATGTCTGTCAGTTGAGGAGAAAACTGTTTGCCTAGCCCCCAGCCAAAGGAAATGTCCTGGGACTGCAGCTGGGCAGTGCGGGATCAGGGAAAGGATGGAGCTTTGAAAACAAATCCTGCTGGCTTCTTTTCTTGTTGGCAGAGGAGTAGGGCCGATACAAGTAATAGCAGGGTCTGAGGAGGAGGAAAAGTCTTTTACTTATTGCATGGTATCTGAGCAGAGGTCTCTGTGCCCAGGAGTGAGCGGGGACAGTGCACTCTCCCTCCCTGGGACAGGCAGGTGGATGGACATGGTGCCCTGGGCTGAGCTGGCATGGCATCACGCTGCTGACACAGCCCAGAATAAAACTGGTGTAATCTCTTGCCTCGTTGTCTCCATCACCCTGAAACAAGGAGGCAGTCGTGTGTCAGAGGGGTATCACCAAATGCTGGAGGCTGTTTCTGAGATGACAGGTATGCATGCAGCTATACATCCAGGTACATATGTACAGCACTCCTCACGCAGAGCTCTGGTCAGTGCTGTAAGCTAAACAACAAGGCTACAAAAATTAAACTCTGAATGAAGCTTAATTCTGATCATTGATGGGAAAGTTGGCAAATGATGGCACAAGCCAGCAGGTAAGAGAAAACAGACAAGATGCTATGTAGGACTTTCTATAGGCTTGCCTTTTTTTAAAAGTAGCTTTCTGAGATTGGCTTAAAAAAAATCCCTTTAAATTCACTGTATTTGTCATGTCTTTGCTACAGTTATGAGGAGAGAGAAGGTAGGAAAGCAAGCAAGGAAGCAAGAAAGAGATTGCTTTCCTGGTTATCTTGCAGTAACTCTGGGCACTAAGATCTGGAATAAATCTCGCAGTACAGAAAACACTATGTTTACTGAAAAAATGCACACTTTGTGGGTTTTAGTCTCAGCAAGACAGATGAGAAAAAAAAAAGAAAGAAGAAATCACCAGAGGTCTGTTTAGTAAAGCAATATTCGAAAGATCAAAGAAACAACATGTAGATTGTAATGATCCTTGTAGATAATAAAATTTTTTCTTTTTTTTGTAAATATTGCTAACGTGCTGAGAAAACCTGGGCTTGCAGCTCCCCCTTATCTCATTCTAGTCACCTACTTTTTAAGAAAGTTGAAGTCACATTGTTCACATCGCTTGGCTCCAATAGTAACATCTTATCAACAAGGTGATATATAGCAACCAGGGCCCTGTTGATTTGTAGCTTATGCTGCAAAAATTTTGACCTGGATTCAGAACATCTCAAAGCCTTTGGATGCCAGGGCTGAGACGTGGGCATGATCTCATTACAAAATACAGATTAACAACAACAAAAACCAGACCTGCATTAGAGGTCTTTAGAATGAGGCTGTGTATTTATGTAATAATCCAGCTTGAATTCAGATCTTGCATAGAGCTGGGAAACGGTTTTCAGCCTTTTCTTACTTTGATGACCTCCACTGGAGGTGCAGATCCATGCACAGGGAATTTAAGCCCATGGAGAGTAGGTTTGCTTTACTAGTGGCCTTTCATGGACTTGTTAGGAATAGTCCATGAACCCTTGGGAGCTTTCATCCCAGAAACTGTAAGCCATGGTTGTACAATTTTAGGATGGGTGTGTGGTTATTTGATTCATAATAGCATTAACTCATTTCTTATTGTGTTTTTCTTTCAAGGGAGGAATTAATGGAAGCAGGATTATTTTCAGAAGGGGGTTCTTTGGGTGATAGCAAGTACATGCTTGCTGGTGAGAGGGTTGTTGAAAGTGGGGATACAGGGTCAGGATCCCAGGGAATGCAAGAGTAACATCCTGGCAGGAAAGACATGGAGCTCATCAAAGTGAAAAATGCAGCTTTTTTGGGAAAGAACAGTATAATGACCTGGGTATAAAGTTCAGGGAATAAATATGCTATTACATGGCTCCTAACTTCAGTACTACCTCTGCACATGCGTCTTTCCAGGGAAGGAGTGAGCATAAACCTTTGCATGGTATGAAACACCCTGGGAAATGCCTTGTTTCACACAGTGTTCCCACTAATGGTGCCCCTGGGTGCTGCATGTCTCAGCTAAGCAGGGTCAGCTAAATGCGGTCGTGACTGAGGAGTCTGCAAAAGATATTGCACAGCCTACTGCAGCCACTCTGGAAGGTACTGCCATTTCTTGAAACCACTGTAACCATCAGTAACCACTGATTTTAACAGTTTGCTACCACTGATATCTTTCCAGCACCTATTCCAAATGTGGCAAGTCTCTGGTGCTGTTGTTAGCTAGCACAAAGCCAGCATGAAGAAACCCCATAGCCGAAAAACCTGCATAATTAAAATACATACATAAATAAATGTATTTCAAACATACTTCAATAATCACATAAGCCTGGCTGTTTTTCCTTTCTCTAGCAAAGGGGTATCCTTGCTCGTGATCTGGGTTCCATGGATACCATGAGCAACTCCAACTTTGTGCCTTTAATGCTTGCACTGTAAAAAATGCTGTTTAAATATTCATGCTGACCTTAGAAAGCTATCCACTTGGCCATCTGGAGGACTCCCATACCCCATCCAGTAGTATTTTATTTTGAAGGATATATTCTGATCACACTGACTAGGCTAAATAGACTATTGGTCCGTTTGTTTTGTAACTGCCATTTAGTTACCCCTCAGAATGTCAGCTCAATTTATCTGGGTGGAGGCGAACGAATTCTCCAATAAAACTGTAGATAAATATGACCAAGTGCTGTGGATGGTTAGGAGGTTACTCACTCCCACCGTTGCTGCTGTGAATGGAAGTGACCTTGTCTGTAACTATCTAACCTTGCACCTTGCGATTCACATGAAAATTCAAAGCAAAACCCTGCCAGGTCAGAGTGAGAACCCAGCCTTGTGTTTAAGAAAAAAGAGATTTGCTTGTAAAGGCAGTGCTGGGGCTGTGTACCGTACAGGGACAGAGAGTGCACGATGCCCTGTGCTAATGGGAAAATGAATGGAGAGGGAAGACACATTTAATTTGAAGTGGGAAGGAAAATGAGCGTGTGACATCGGAGAGGGCCAGGAAGAGGAGAAAATGCTCATCAGAGCAGACCACCAAAGGCAGAGGCGTTGCAATCCTGCATGTGGTCTTGCAAGGAAGGGCCAGTTCCTTGGGGCTGCCTGCCTGTGCCGGCTTGAGATGGGAACAGAAAAGGGCCCCGGTTTCGTTCCCCAAATTCCAAAAAGGCACTATTTGGAATAAATGAACGATCATGGCCAACATGATTTTCCAAGGGCAATTCCACTGTCCAGGGATCTGCAAAGTCACCCGAAACACATGCGCTAGCCATTTGCTATACACTGTCTTGTCCCTGAGACACTCCATCCGTGTCACTAACGAAAAGTTGGATGAATTGTTCACGATTAACAATGTTTATTTTGGCCTTTTCTCTCCAGTTTGGGTGTGGGGGCAGTGGCGATGGTGCTATCTGGCTGATTTATTTATATTAGGAAGGAGGGTGGAGGAAGGGGGCGTATATCCATGGTCACGCTGACTTTTTCAAGCTGCTTTGGAAGAAAGTGCATGCTTAATTTGCATTCAAACTGCATCTCTGGTTCCTATCTCTCGGTAATGCTTGAATAGATTGTGGTGTGTACAAACCTGGCAATAACTCCAAGCTGGACTGACAAGAGTTAGGAAACACTGCTTAATTCTTCTATTTCGTTTTACTTTTTTGGTCTTGGAGAGAATTTTATTCTTTGCTGCTTGATCATTTTCCCTGTGATTCATGTCCTTTCAGGAAACAGTAATTGACAGAAATAAAGCACTTTGGTTGTTATTTAGTGAGCTCCAGCTGAATTCACACAGTCCTGCTTAAGAATCTATGCCCTCCATGCCGCATTTGTTTTAAGCTTCCAGCCTCCTCTAGACAGATTTTTTTTTCCTGTGCAGGCACAAAAGCACTTTAGTCAGCACAAATTTGGAGGTAGAACAAAAAGCCTGTAATAGCATATATCACGCTGCTATCAATTTTCCACCGGTGGAGCACTCCGGTACCTGAAGTCCTTTGTCTATATTCAGAAGTCAGCTTCGGTGACATTACATGACCAACTACAACATTATAGTGTGTTCCACACTGTTTTGAATTGTAACTTAAAAAAAAAAAGAGAATAAAATAAAGAAAGGATGTCTTGGTATGTGGCCAGGGCATAATGATTTCAATTCTGAAGAAATCCGACAACCAATTACACTAAATTCAACATTTTCATGTACTATAAGTTTAAAATCTCCTCTAATCAAATAGGGAAACCCTTTTTCCCCATTATGCTATGGTTTTAGTTACCGGTAGGCCTCTCAAAATCTGGTTCTGCTTAAAAAGAAACCCTGAAAGGTTATATTTACTATATGTATGAAAAAGGGTTGAATCATACAATTATATATTTTAGAATACTAAAGCGATGTAAAAGAGACTAATCATGATCCCAAATTCAATTTTCAAACCTTTAATTGATCCCATCCCAAAGGTAACATTCTATCTTAATTGCCATACTGAAATGGTTGCAATTACGTAAAATAAAACTATTCATTGGTAACTGGAAAAAGTCTTCTCATTAAGCACATGACAGCCAACCTTGAAAATAGTTGATTGCAAAAGGATGCAACCACTTTGCTTATATTTCCTTTTCTGGTTAAACTCTCCTTCACATATGTTGAGTTGGTTCCAAAAAACCACACACGCACAATAGCAAATTGAAGATAGTACCATGACGCATGTCTGTGCTCCCTGCACCTTCTCCAGGCAAAGCTGCTACCTTCGGAGAGGGAAGAAAGGGCTAGAAGGCAAAGTGTCCTCAGTGCTGATCTGCGCTGCTGGCAGATGCCGGTGAGCAGAGCACACTGTGTTGTCTACAAGGTGCTCCGTGAGAAGGGAGCTCCTCTGGAGATGCTTTAAATCCTGCTCTGAACAAATTCAGGAAATAATAAGGGAGAACTTAATCCCCAGCTAAAATTGGAAGTTGTGCTATGGGGTACACAGAGGCAGTCCTGCTTTTATAGGTGTCACACAAGGCAGGACTAGGAAAGGTTGGTGTCTTTTCTGTTTGCTTGTTTGGAAACCAAAGTAAAAGCACAAGAAACATGGTTTTCTGGAGGTGACAGTAGATGTTGGTGAAGCAAGAAGACTGGCAGCTTTTTTATTATTGCCGAGAGACTGAGCCACTCTCAATTTGATATCAACACCTGTGTCACTTGGAACACTGCCTCACTGGATGCAGATATCATGTAAATAGTTACAAGGTGCTTATTCATGACTGTTGCTCTTATTATTCAACTTCTGTAAGATGTAACTGTCTAGCAGAGACAAGCATGTCCATAAGAGTTCACTAGAATTAGGAACAAGGCACAAGACATTCAGCTGTGAAGGCAGCAGGTCACTGGCACAAACTATTGCAGAGACGAGAAGAACATCTTTTTTTTCTTTGATCTCATCTTAACAAAACTGGATGCCTTTCCAGAAGTTAGCCTCCAGTTGAACATACATCACCCTCCTCCACTTGGGAATAAAAGGATGAATGTCTACAGTCTGTAGTATACAGGAGGTCAGACTAGATGATCAAAAGCTCTGGCCTTAAATACCTAACAGAAACATCTTCCAAGTAACTCTCCAGGTAAATCCATCACATGGAAGTATTGAGAATATTCCCCTGCTACAACACGGAAAGTTTCCACAGTGAGTGCCATCATCTCTCTGTTCAGGTGCAGGTTTGGAGCTCTGTTGTACTTGGGACTGTATAAACTCAGTGAAAGGACAGCCCCTATCCCAAAGAGCTCATGTCTGAGTGGAAGATGAGAGACAGAGTAGATATACAAACAGATGGGGAAGCACAAGGTAAGATTGAAATGATTATGTGTTTAATAAGCATCATCTGCAGCATGCCAGCTGTAGCTTCTCAGTCAAATTCTTGTATGTATGGATTGAATAAGTACTCTGGTTCTATACCAGCAAATTTCTGAGTGCGGAACAGGTCACTGCACATGCCCATCCCTTAACTTGATATGCATACATCTATCCATGCTACATATGCTCATTATGGTCACAGAAAATAGATCCTTTAAATGTCTAGGAGATACAGTTGAAGTGATGTAGGTGCCTGAAAGTTAGCTATCAGAACTCAGGTTTCTGTTTCCCTTTAACAAGAGGACTTAGACGCCCAATGGGACTTAGCTGTCCAAGTCATTTAGGCATGCCAGTGCAAGCCAAATATTGCCTATATATATCTTTAAACATCTGAGCCTTTGAATTGCAGTGCTATGTAGTGATGAATAAATGCCTACTTGGACATAGAACAAAGATATTTGACTAGCTGAATAGGCAGCATTTGAATTGTACAGAACATACAGATACTCTGCTAAATGAATGGCTGTTCACTCGCTTGATCAATAGAAAAAAATTGCTCTTTCTCTTTCTGAGCACACAGTATTTGCAGTAAGAAGGACATGTATATAAAACCAAAAATCTATCTCACAAGCACTTGAGCAGACTTGTGAAAATAGAACCAGTGCATCATTTTGCTGATGAAATCTTAAGTAGTGATTCAGACAGAAATCATCACTAGTCCTGCAGGCGTTCAGGATCTGCACTCGTCCTGAAGCGTGCAGGCGGGTAAAGCAGGATTCCAAGCCTGACCTACTTTTGTCCCTACCTCATTCCAATAGACCTAAATCCTGGTCCTGCATTCAGTCTGGAAAACTGTTGTGAATACCAATGATTCGAGGCAATGCTAACAGACTCAGAAGGAGACTGAGTTATGCATTTACTTGAACCCAGTGCACTTGGGAAATTCAGGGACTTTGAGGACGTGCAAAATTGTTCCTCTAGCAAAATCAATGCACTTTTTGCGTAAATCAGCTTTGGAACAGCTTCAGATTTCTGTGGAGGATTACTCTTCACTCAAAGAGATGGTAAAGCGGCACAAAAATTAGTATCTGTAACTTTCCCAAACTTTACTAAAATAGAAATGAAAGGCCATATTCTTAGCTAGTATAAGCTGGTGCAGATCAGC
This sequence comes from Aptenodytes forsteri, assembly GCF_000699145.1. Classification (NCBI taxonomy): domain Eukaryota; kingdom Metazoa; phylum Chordata; class Aves; order Sphenisciformes; family Spheniscidae; genus Aptenodytes; species Aptenodytes forsteri. Next base: position 12,106,370 of record NW_008796165.1, on the reverse strand, counting down.
TATATGACAATTACCATGTAGATCAGCAAGGCTTGCATTTATTTAGCTGGCTGACCCACCTCTCCTATTGATCATTTTCACAGCTGAAATCATCATGATACAGTTTTGTCTGACTCAAAAAGTAAACAAATGAAATGTCAACAACTGTAAATACAACAAAAACACAGATCATTATTCAGATTGGTTTCAGAGGACTTCTAAGAAATCTCTGAGCTGTGAATGTTGTGGGATTTGAACATCATTTCAGCTTTGCATTTCTGCCCTAGCACAGGGAAGACTTCCTTTGGATAGTGTGGGGAAGTCTTTGCTATCGGTGCCCTTGGTCCTAATGTCACTTACGGATGAGACAGCTGAGCCAGCGCCAAAGCAGAATTGCTTGAAGATGTACCCTTGTGAAGACGTAAGGGTTGCCTAAACTTCTACTTCTTTTGATGTCTGACTCAAACTAGTCTAATTTGGGTACCCAGTAATAGGCTTGCCTTCTCTGCCAGGTGGATGTTTGCTGTATCATTTTCATTAGGTATAGACTTTTATGAGAGTTTGTTACCTGATATCAACTGCAGCAACAAAAATGTGCAAAGCTCAGCCTCACCCAGTGAGAGGGAAAGCGGGGAATGCTGGTTGTGCATTCAGCAAGGTGCTTGACTTAATTTCTGTTCAAGTTAGGATTTGGTAGGCAATGGCTAATGAATACGGACCTGCAAAGAGACCAGATACTGTCTTGTAACAGAGAAAGGACTTTGTTTTTCATTTCAGTCCACTGGAATAATACCTAAACTGGAACCCTGGCAATTTGAATTTTTGTCACCTGACTGAAGTTTTGGTAAGTTTAGTAACTCACACATTGGACTGTGTTTCACTGCTTTCATCCTTCACCAGTTCTGTCCTTCTTCAGCTATCGTGAACAGAAATACAGGGAGTAAAAACAAAACCAAGGAAGACAGAGGAGAGGGGGTGGTTCAGATTTGCTGAGCAGCCTCAGATGTACGACTGCAGAACTGGAAGAGCAGGCCTGCTGTGTAGATGCAGCCATAAAAAAAAGACAATGAATGAAAACACTAGTGCACTACACTTCCACAAAACATTTGCCCGCAAACGTTATTAATCCCAGGTAAATGGAAGAGGGTCAGAAGCAGCAAGCGACTTGCTCACAGTAGCTGTGGGCAGCAAAGCACAGGACTGTAGCACTTACCAGAGGCGGTGTAGGAAGTCAGTACACAGCTGGGGCTAGACCTCAGGTACTCTAATTCTCACCCTCCTTGTCTTAACTGCTGTGCAATGCTGAGTCTTTCATCTTAAACCCTCCTCAATTGTCTTGAAAGTGCAATCTGATAACACTGCTATGGAAACTTTGGACCCATATGGGGTCATTGCATAAAACCCCACATAATAAAGGAGATATTTATGTCCTTTCAGTACAAAGAAAGTTAATAATCACCATTAGAAACACCATGAAACGAGAGCACACAAAACAGAGTTAGCTCCGCTTGGAGTGTAAATTGCATAGTACTCCAAGATGAATGCATGTTGTATTCTTTTCATGGTTATATTTAAATCTGTGTTTTCTTTAATTTAAATCTGCTCTATAAAGATCTCAGCAATTTGAAACAAAAGTAGCCTTTAAAAAAAGAAAAAAAAAAATGACATGATAGCATCCTTCATGCCAGGCTGGCCCTGTTGTGATTTTACATTGAGGGTGCATTTTAATTGATGAAATGTGCTACACAGCACAACTTGAAAAAGTAACAACCTTTAGTTACCATTTGGAAATGTGATGGAGGTGCCAGAAGTTAAACTCTTAGGACTAAATGAAATAACAGAAGCTCCCTATCCTTTCTTGAAGACGCTCATTAGTTTTCACTTTCTCACATTCTGTTTGCCATGGATTTCATCCAAGAATGACGGATGTAGAGTTATTAAGCAAGTGATAGTTTCAAAACTCCAAGTGTCAGTGCTGAATGTGGAAGCTCAGTTACCTTGCAGAGGACAAGAGGCTTAAGTACCAGTACCCCAGAGCTGGCATCGTCACAGAGGGAATGATCACACGGAAAGGTACTGTCAGAACAGTCTGAGAGATGCAAGTCAGTCATAGGAATGGACAAATAAACAGATGAGGAATGTTTGAGGAATAATCTGGTATTTGAATGCTTCAGCACACACAGGAAACCGGAAAAAAAAAAAGGAAAAAAAAAAGAGGAAGGAGTATTAATATGCAGAAGGCAATGAACAAGTACCTTTTCTTAAATTCAGTCCAGGGCTGGGATGCAGGGATGTCTCAAATACTATAAGGCCTCTTTGAGGGAAGAGGCAAATCACTAACATTTCTGATTATGGGCTTGGAAGAGAAATCTGTGCGTACAGGTCACTCTTTTCACTCCTGTGGGCCTGCTGACCAGTTGTGGTCCATGGGACACGCTCCATGGGCAGGGTACAAAAGGCTCCACTAAATGAACCTGCTGGAGAACGCAGAGGGCAAAGCAGTACCTCAAAGCCTGGCCTTCTCTGACTGGGAAACAGAAAAGCAAAAAGTCCGTGTGGTCTCTCCCCATTTTACAAGTGACACCACTCCACAACTCCCTCCTTTTCCAAAGTTTTATCCATCCCCAGCCCTAGATGGACATTTCACCTGGCCCTGTTCACTTGTATTTCCTGCCACATGCTGACACTCTGAATGAGTCAAGCCCATGTGTCAAGCTAGACCCAACCCAATTCTGTTTGCCTTTTTTTATTGCTTTTCCCACTTGATGATTTTGCTCACAAACTAAAGCGGAAACAAAAAATAACACTGGGAAAAGCTGGTTATGTAGGTTTTTTTCTGTCCTACATGCAGTAAAAACCTAACAGGGGTCTGAGTGAAAAGCCTGTTGAGCAGTTTCTTATTTGATTTCCAGGCTCAAGTGACTTGATGTGTGTCAGCTTGAATCAGACCCTGCAGCTCTGGAAGTCTACCTAGTCCTGGCTGGCAGCTTGTTTCATACTCCACACCTGGAAGCCAACAGGGTCGTATCTAGAACCAAAGTCTGAACTCTCCTTCTGTAAGTGTTTCTCTGTTTAAACTACAAGGTTCAGCCTTATTTGTAAAGGTTTGATTTTACTTTTGAGTTAACTTAGAGACTCACTGTTAACGTCCAGCCTGGCAGTGGTTTAGACTGGCAGAAACCTTTCAGAGCAGTGGCTCTTACTAGGTTTCTGTTGTTGTCAGCTATAGAAAGGCTTGCAAGAATTTGGCTACATGCAAGCTGAGCCTGTTTTTCAGTTTGTTTCAGCCAAACAGCTCAATTTTAAATCTCTGTCCACAGCACCCATGCATCATTTCTTTCATCTCCTTTTAATTCTTTTTTATGCAAACAAGTTGCACCTGAATTTCTTATATTCCAGTGTCCCTTTCAGCTTCCTTTTCCAAGACAGCTAAAGAGGTGAAAATCTATTTTTGCAACTTTGTCTTCTGAAGAATGAGTTTTGGGCACCATAATTCAAGGGATGATATAGATTAATTCAAGATATGTCAGGGGAAAACAACAAGAATGATTGGAGCAGTAGATAACATGACCTGGTTAAGGACGGGAGAAGGATTTATTTCTTTCCTCTCTGCAGCTTCCTTTTCTCATATTTGCAGGCCTTTCCCCTGTTTCCTGTAGAACACTTCTTTTTGAGATCCTAGAGTCCAATGTGGATGAGAAGCAATGGGAGCTGCAGGCAGACTTTGGGGTTTGAACATTCTCTGTGAAGCACTGAAATAGGTTGTCTCGAGAGGTCACTGATTATTCATCACTGGAGGTCTTGACAACATCAGAAACCTGAGCATGCTTTTGGATAGCTGAATGTACTAGGTGACCTCTCGGGCTTTTTTCCAGCAAAATTAATGGCAAATCCAGAGCAATTTTTTCCTCCCAAAGCTAGAACTCTGTGACATTTGCCACCAGGCTGAGTAGAGGACCTTTCAGAGGTCTTTTCTGGAGGAAAAAAAAATTGATTTAAGCCTATTCAATGGTGTCTTGCATATGAGTTAGTAGCTAGTCCCTATTCCCACTTCTTGGAGATTTTAAAGCCCTGTTGCAGCAGGTACTATGATCTGGCAGTTCTCAGCCTTGGCTTTTGTTGCGGCTTTCCCACTCCCTCTGATCCTGTCTTCTTGATCTGCTCTTTTAGGCGCCCATTGCTAGGCCTTTTCTCTTTTTTGGATCCCTGCCTGCATCTCAAACTCATCACTATCCTTTCCCATGGGTTTACTGTCAGATCCTTTGTGTACACAGTCATCTTTCACTGAGGACTTCATATGGTCTCAATTTGTCTCATGCTGTCTAACATATTTTAGGAAGCCCTGACGGTATTCTCCAAATACGTATTTTGCTGGAAGTCCACACATTTATTCTTTACTGTTTTTAGTTTCCCTGTAACCTTAATTAGAAATGTAATTAGATGATGGCCGCTATTCCTTGGGAGCTCCCAAGCATGTACTAATTTATAGCCCACCATTACTCAGTATGAGTCATAGAAAAATCCATTTGCTGTAACAGCTGTTGCAGGGCATGGATGGGAAACAAGGTGGCAGGCCATTTCTAGAAAGGTCCAGAAGAAAATGAGTGTGATTGAACTGTCTGGGTGTAATAGAGTGCCTTCAGAAATGGATGAGGGCTGATTTATCTCCGCTTTACCAATTATACCATTATAATTCTTGCCAGTAAGAATTTTTAACATACGGTTTGCTGATGGGTTCATGAAAACAGGGCTGGTCTGGACCCTGAGAAATCCCCTGTGAGATCCTCTGTGCAAAAGCAGGCTTGTTTCTGGCAGAGGTTTGTTTAGCGTATTCTTTAGCATGCTCTGTTACAGCATCCTGGGTATGTCCTAAGGAGTTTTTTTTTCTGAATGAAAGACAAGACAGCAAGGTCTGGAACAAGAACAGGAGCAGCAATAACATCCTATTGAGAGTCAAAGTATTTGAGAGCCTCCAGTGGCATGTTTCTGATAGTTGCACAAGATGGTACAGAGCAGTAAGAATGGGTCTGCACCAGAGTTATGAAAACAGACGTGGAAGAGAGAATTTCTGTCTCAAAGAGCTTACATAAGTGATAAGCAAGTTTTGTATCCATTTCAGCTCGAGTTTTTCTTAGGCTTTGTGATTTGATTTTATTTAATCTGAATCAGTTTGTCTGTCTTTAGTATTATTCAGGATTATAGGAAGGAAATGCTTTGCAATGGTAGATTTTATTGAAAATTGCTAAATGCGGGCTGCAGAGTAACGCACTGATCTTCCTTGGTCCATGGTAGGATCATGTCTGCCAGTTTAGTATGATTCTGGGCTAACACTGATACCTTCAGACTGAATGTAGATGCAGATTCAGTTCTAACTCTGTTGTCATGCCCAGCTTCCGTAGAATGAAACTTGTCATCCCATGGTTAGCATTAAGATAATATACTTTTCAAAACAGCTCGCTAACATCTTCGCTACCAGTATTATTTCCACTGTACAGGTGAGACAGAGTGGACAGAAGGACCTCTTTCAACTTCTGTTGAAATACATCGAAAAACTCACGCTGACTTCATGAGAAGTTAGATCAAGTTCCAAGGCTGCATGTCAACATTTTTCTGAGTGGTCCTGGCTCTGCACAGGGGCCCCTACATGATGTTACATTCCTTTGCAGAAAAAAGGATGTGGGAATTTTTTACCCTTCCAGAGAGAGCCCTCTTTGGAAATCACATTTGTTTTCTCTGTAAGTGCCAGACAGAAATGGATGTGAAAAGCTCAACAGTCAACTCTAAACTGTCTTTTACGCTGGCATCATTTTTTGGAGGGGGGAGGAAGGGAGTGTGCATGCACATGCACTCACAGCTAAGGTCTTAATTCTATCTCCAGATGCTGTGCATAATCTAGAGGTTTATCTTAATGAATTATTTCTGTTATTACTGCAGGCAAAGTGAGATTTAATTTGATGTGTGATATATCCCTGGATTAACTACCCTTTGGTTTTATTTGCTCCATAATGGTGAATTTTTGTTTATAGACCCATTTTGTAATTACATCCCTGAGCTCAGAAGAGCTATGGCAATGCTGCTCCATCCTATAGGAAATCAGGATCCAATTCCCTTCTCCCAGTCCTGTTGTCAGCTGTGGCTAAAACAGAAGCTGCACAATATGATGTTCACCATTTTGTCTTGCTTAATAGCAGCTTTACAGGACAAAGTACGTTGAATCGAGAGACTCTCCTTGGCTGAAAAGACTGTGCTTACCACTTGAGAGGCGTATGCAAAGTGGCAGAGAAGCTTCACCTTGAAAAATGACAACGATGTGTGTTAGAACAAGTATCAGGAACAACCAGTTGAATCCTTCATGATCTCAACATGCTGAAAGTGTCACGACACCACAGAGGCTCCAAGGGTGGTACAGGGAGCTGTGAAGCATGGGAGCATGTGGAGCAGAGGTTCATTAATTCCTTGTTTCCCATCTGACCTCCTCTCAGTGGGAAGCCAAGCTTTCACCCCATGCTGAAAGATGCAGTGCAGGCTGGTGGTCATGGCACTGGGACACTCTTCTCCCTTCCTCCCTTGAAGCTCTGGATTTCCTACTCCATCCAGCCCAGCCCAACCCCTTCCCTCATCTTCTACCCAGGAGGTTTAGGACCAACATGCCTGCACTGGCTCATATTCAAAACATGTCTTTAGCACTTTTCGTGCAATACCACCAGTTATCAGAAGAGAAAGAGAAGCCTGCCCCAAATCCAGCTCATCTACTTCCTCAGTGCCGGTGTGGCAAAGCCATGGGGGTACAAGGGGGGAGAGGGGCAGAGGCACAGAGGGCTGAGATCTCACTGTGGCTCTGTAGAGAGCAGGACACGGCACTGGGGTTACAAAAGCTGTGACAGCACCTGTACCTAATCCCCTGGTAACATACGGTATTGCATACACACAGAATTGTGTTTCATTGCAGTCACAGTGATCTTAATTAGTACTGCTTATAACAACAGAAGTCAGCGTAAGTATGGGGAAAAGTAAGTGGAAGCAAACAAATCCATCCGGGCATTAGTACGCTCCTTGGAAAGGGTGGGTTTTTTTGACTTTTGACTCAAAGCAGCGTTGCCTCCAAGTCATACGCTCCAACTTGACCCTTCACTCATGAGCACGCACTCAGCTTGCTGGGACCGATCTCCTCCCTCCCTGGGTGACCCATGCTGGAGCAGTAGAGCTTTGCTCCTGCTGGAGCCCGGCGTGATGGAGCACTTCATGAGTGCCCTGGAGTGGGAACCTCCATGGGACAAGCCAGCAACTATGAAGTTCAAACAGAAGGTCATGCTTTTCAGGGGGGAAAGTGCTGGGTTCAATTCCTATTCAAAGAGAGTCACACTAAAAAATATGCATATTTTGTAGGTATACATCATGCTGAAGACGAAATTTTTTTTTACTAGCAGACAAGAGTGTTTGAGGCCATTAACTGCACCGAGCCAAAGCCTCCAGTTCGTAAAGAGTGCCTGCAGATTTACGTTATACAGCATGTATTTGTAATTGCTCCTGACGTGTCAGTTCTCATACACGTCCACTAAAAGTTTATGTCTACTTTTTTATTTCCAGCTAATAAAATAAAATGTTGGAAAGCCAAAGTGAAAAAATAAAATATGTCAGAGTCTTGCTTGGACCAGTACAAGATGGGATATTCAGAGCTGACACCAAAGCTGTCTTCAAAATCACCTACTGTTCAGAGAGCAGTGCACTAAAACTCAGCTTCCTGCCTTTTCCCAGTTAAAAACCAAACCTGTAGTGTTGTTTTACTGCCTTGGGAGTGTGAATTTCAAACGGCCCTTAAGGGTGGAAAGTGATTTAAAAATATTTTTCTAAGAAACCCCAAAACACAAGCAGCATTTTTATGAGTGAAAATCTAGGAGTATGCGTCAACATTTGCAAACATATCTGAGGGATGCAAGCAACATAAATCCTAGGACTTTTAAGTTGTCATGAGGCCAAAGCCTTGTTTCCTTTACCCATATGAGTAGTCTTGCTCAAGTCAATGACTTGAAACGGTTTTTGTAAATAAAAGGAGCAAGACTTAGCCTGAAGTCTACAGAAAATAATATGAACAATCTTTCTTCCCCTCAAGGAGGAGAAGCCAAGCATTCCTTGGCTTGATGTGTCCCCGCACAGCCCGTGGGGCAGGATCGACCATGCCTGCTGCCCTGAGTACCAGGCGCCCTCATCCCAACTTTCCGCGCAGCTCCTGGTTCCTCTGCATCACGCTGGTGCTGCAGGGTTTTGTGGCCGTTCCCAGCCACCCGGCTCTGTGCGCTGGCACGCTGCGTCCAGGGCTCTGCCCCTTCTCTTCCCAGTTGCTTTGCTGGGAAGGCAGCACTGGGATCCTCTGCCTACTCCTGCTCCAGGGCTTGAGTAAAGAGGACCATGGACCAGAGGGGAGGGGAGCAGCAGGTCAGAGGTTTACCACACTTCGTCTTTCTCTGCACGTTCAAGTAAGGACCGGGGACAGTCAAGCCCTTCCAGCATTGGCTTTGATTTTTAAGGCCAGAAAGGACCATTATGATAATCCAGTTTGACCTCATCCACTACTGAAAGGGACTGAGTAACCAATAAGATGCTCAAGAAATTTAGCAGAGCTTGCACAGATTTTAAAAGCTACCATAGAGAATTTATGCTGATAATTATAGCCCTGCTACAAATTTCTGGAGAAAAAATGTTGTGTTTTTATTTTTTTTTTCCATTCTAGAGTACTTTTATTTTTTTTGCAAGAAGTGGATGCTAGGTCTGCCACTTGCCTTCAACTGCAGCAGGTCATTTACTGATCCTTTTTTCTATGCTAATAAGATATAATAAATTTAACACCACTAAAGAAACTATAAAGACTTGAAGACCATTATTACAGATTTTGTATGTGCAGTGAAAGGCAAATTGTTTGCAGCTATTATTGATCGGGAAAGGCTAAGTTAATGTAATTGCAGAACATAAAAGGAGGAAATATAATAAAAAAATAAAATTAATATACCAGTCACAGAATCTGAACTCAAAAAGCCAATAAAAGACATGTAATAAAGCACTCCAGAGAAATGAAACTCTGTCACAGTGAATATCAAGCTATTTACCGAAAAGTGCAAATACCACTAAGGCATTCCTCACCACTCAGACATTCAGTTAAGTCCTGTCTACACTCACTGTTTTACAAAATTACTAACTGCAGCTAAAACCATGTTTCACTGATCGCAAAGTGTCAGCAAGGTCTTCACCTGCCCTGCTGTGGAAGCACATCTTTGAAGTCTTACTCTGGGGTGCAAAGTAAGGAAGCCGAAAGAAGTTGGTCCAGAAGGAAAATGCTGGTGTCATCAGCCTACGGACAGAACAGCTAAAAATGGAAAGTTTCACGGGGAGCTGGGGTCCAGTTACACAGTGATACAAGATGTCCTACAATAAAGTGCCCATTTAAACAGTACCCTGTTGTGAGAACAGCAGTGTTATCGATGTCAAAAATCATGAGTCAGACCCCACAAAAATCATGACATTGACTAGAGAATCAGGAGACTGAAGAGAAGCAATTAAATACGTCCTTCAGATTTGTTATATGACTTTTTTGGACTTTCTAGGGTTCGGGTTGTCAAGCTTTGCTCTGTCTCCATGAAAACTTGTATTGTATTTTATTCTGTGCCAAAGCTCAGATTAGTGACATGTTCAACCTTAGGCAGTTCTTGCCTTTGAGGAGTAAAGTCTGTTACAATGAGTACCTGCTTGCAGCATGGGCAGAGCCAGACGTTTGTAGCAAATCAGCTAAAAGCAAGAAAATGCTCTTACTCCTCAAGATGTGCAGACTAATGAACTTCAGCAACAGTAAAGCTGAATCTATTTTTTAGCTTATAAGTTTTGTTAAATATTATATGAAGGGAAGCAACATTTTTCCCTGTTTTCCATAATGCCATTTCTCCCTAAATCCTTGGGCAGGCTGGATTTCAGCAACTGTTCTGGTGGATGCTCTGGCCTCCAGAGTAGGCTGGAGGTGTACGTCTTATTAGCAATAAAAAAGGAAAGCAAAGCCCCTGCTAAATGTGCGCTTACATTTTCTTCATGTACAACATGTCATTTTCTTAGCACTTTCAATCCAGAGTGGGACGTAAGAATATCCTTTTAACGTGTCCATCCAAAAAGAGGTAAAATATAGATCTTTCATAGGCTATATATTTAAAAAAAGAAATGGTGCTTTTAAAATGGGATGTCCAATGTCTGGTGACTAATGGATAACAAAGAGGTTGTGGGGTACTTTATTAAATGTCTCTAGAGACAAAGAAGTCAATTGCTACTCACCAAGTTGATTTACAATGATAAAGATTTCTATTTGTAGGAACCGCTCTGGCTTCTGTCACCTCCTCTTGCGGCTCAGGGCACACAGAGATAGAAAGCTTTGTTTTTTCAAGGGGAAAGACTTTCCCTCTGAGCTAGGACTGACTGTTTTTTTCTGGTTATCATGACAATCCTATCATACTAATGGGCTGATGGCACCAGAACAGCTCTGCTATCTAGGAAGGGAATGATGCGACCTCGAAGAATCATTATGTCATATTTGGTAGGAGCTTCATTGTTTTATTGGTACCATTCCCTGTGCTGAAACCATTAAAAAATGAAATAAAATGCTTCTCTGCATTTATCAGTTGTGAAAGGGAAGAATGCACAATTTCAGCTGGATTGCTGCCAATGGAGGAGTGAAATGAAGCTGGGACAGAGACTAGGGAGTGCAAAGGAAATGCTCCCGAGTCACTGGCAAGATGTCCTTGGAAGCCTGGGTCAGTGACCGCAGCGTGTCTGTGTAGGAGATCAGAAGCCCCAGCCGGCCCAAGCAGAAATAATTTCTTGTTTCTGTGACACTACTTGCTCTACTTGAGCTTTGCTTTCTCTTCATAGTTTTTGGCGGCATAACCTACTTTACAGTGCTAATTCTCAGCCTGCACTTAGGACACCAACTCCCGTTTGTTCTGCTCTGTCCTGAACTCTCTTTTAAGTGGAGTGCTCCACATTTACTGCATCAAGACACATTGTCCTATGTCCAGAGTTCAGACTGAAACCGCTATAAGTGAATCTCCTGCTTCCCTAAACCCGATATTATTACCACCATGATTCTGGAGAGAGGCTGGCAGTATATTGAAGGTAAATTTGTAATAATCTAGGTCAGAAATAGAACAAAAACAGACCAGAAATACAGTTGCTGATTTGCAAAGCTGTGTTGTTCCACTGCCTCGTGGTGTGCTAACAACTAAGATTGCAGAGCGATATATTTGCTGATGCAATACCAAAGGTGGACAAAGCAACTGTACTTGGGGAAGGCTAAACAAAGAGGAATTGCAGCTTCAGTGGAAAGTACTTGCAACATGAAACTTGTGATGGGCTTGTGAGGGTGTCAGTATGACAAGCCCTGGGGTTTCCTACAGGATGCCCATTGAAAAGGAATAGCAAGGTCACGATAGATCTCAAGGATCCATCAATCGCTGAGCACAGACTGCAGGCACGGCATAGCTGGCGCGACACAGTCACTTCCATAGTGTTGGCTGAGCTGGGCTGCTTGGGCTCTCATGCCTTTAAATGAAAGCAAATTATTACAGAAGGACCTCGGAAATGTTCTAGCATGACAAAAGTGTGTTATAACTCATCACACCAGGTCTTGCATGTGCTTCTTCCTACAAAACCACAGAAATTTGTGAAGTAGCTGACTCATCACTTCTTTGCCCTAAATGGTTAGCAGTTTAACAGGAGGAGATATTTTAAGGCCATCATTTTATAGGATTAAGATATCAATTCTCTATCTTTCCATGGATAATCCTGTTACGGGATAACGTGATTTTAGGACAGTCCATTTCAAAGGCCAATCTTTTCAGCCTTGTCTGACTGAAGTCTCTAAGTCCTTCATAACTCCCCTCATGCAAAGAAAATGGGAAAATCTTAACTTTCTATTACAACTGTTGAGCTGCATTTCAGCTGATTTCACTAATACATTGCACAGCATCTATATAATTTATTGACATTCTCAGTTTAACTGAATTATGCAAATATACTGAAAGGGTCGTTACCCAAAGACGCTTACAGCATGCTGCATTTGCATACTGCTGTAACACATATCAGTGCACACCAGCCAGAGGTGGACCTGCTCACACCACTGTATTTATCTGCTGCTCTTCCTGCTGGTTTTACCTTCACAGCATCCTTACAGAGCAATGATGTGTTACCTCTGATGTTTTAAATGTCGGTAAAGTGAGGAACAAACAGACTAAATGGGTTCCGCAGAGTCACTGTGAAAGGCAAGAACTGAACTCACATGAACCAGAGCAGTGGTAAAAAAATCGCTGTCTCCCCAGTTTGCCCTCCTTTCATTTTCACCAAAAATTCCCAAGGAAGGTGTTTATTGAAGAGAAGGTTTTACACTTCTAACTTCCACCTAGTCCCCAAGCATTCATTTTTGGCTTGCTGTATGGAACATTAGCACACTAACAATGAAAGGTATTTCACTTTATGCCAAAAATTAACTAACTAAGGTCTTACAGGTCAATGGGGTTCTTCAAAAGCAGACTATCATTTCCACTTGGTTTGCTTTCTGGGAATAAAAACTTGGTTCTTTAAATCCAGACAAGTCCAGTTCTTTCCTCAGGAAGATGAAATACTTCTACAACTAATGCTGAAATTCAGTGATGTTATTTATATTTACTGCAGCAGCATTTAGGAGCCTGAGGAATGGACCAGAAGCCTACTGTGATAGGAGCTGTACAAATACAGTATAAAGAATAGTCCCTGACTTTAGTAATGCTGGGCAGGGAGAAAAGGGGGTGTGCAGCAAGCACTGAAACATTGCAAAATTCAAGAATGACTATATTTTCACATTTTAACTGGTAATGAGCTGTAATAGAAATGTTATGTTTTTAAGTTACATTATGGTATCTCAATACTGACAACTCCCTGCTCATTCTTACCTTCATCTTTCAAAACACACTTCTTGGTTGCTTACAAAGCATTTTCCCCACCCTGAAAAAAAAATCAATTATTTTCTTCAATCTCTGTGAACAAATGGTTCACTGTAGATTCTGCAATCCAGCAAGGTCAAAATCTATGTGTACAAATGATTTTTACTCAATGATAACATATTCATGTCCTGTCTGGGGAATATCAATGATATTTTCTGGAATAAAGCAGAAAGTGAATTCTTCTACTTCAGTTTATGTTTCAAACTATTCCCTTCTATTTAAATGTTCCTTCAAAGGAGAAACAGCTCATTTCCGTAAGAAACTGTATCCACCCACCAATGTTATTTCTCACTGTACATAAGTAATAGGAGATTTCCTACTTTTTGCCCACTTCTACCCCATAGATTTAATATGTAAACTGGGAACATGCAGAATATATTGCTTGGCACAAGCCAGTGAAGTTTCACCTGTGAGAACACAGTGTGAATTCAACCTTTGGCTGCTTGTACTAAACCACAGGGAGAATCTACACTTAAATGATGTAAAGTTCATAGATTAGACACAAACCCACAAAACCAAGCCCACAGAGCAGCGTTTAGGCTTTCAGAGCTGACTGACCCTCTGACTCCATCTTGTTTGAGTCGTTACGGAAGGAGAGAGGCTTGTCCCAGGGCAAACACAAAGGGAGCACAGTGCTCTCCCCTTGTTACAGGGGGGCTCCTTGTACTTGGGGGAGGATGCCAAGGCACAAATCCCTATCAAAAGACTGAACAGGAAAGGAAAATGTGATCTATTTAATGAAGAATGCAGAGAAAAGGTGATTGATGCTCTGGAAGTGAGTGTGTGGTGCATCAGGAGAGCATACTCTTTCTCACATTTTACAGTTAAACTTCCTTTTGTGTTCCAGAGTTATATTTAAATGTTCATTTAACCTTAATGCACAACGCACCTGATATTCCTTGCTATCCTCTGCAATGAATCCCCAGGATTCAGTTCCATAATCTCAGTGTATCACTGATCTCAGCGCCACAACAGGTGAGCGAAATTTATACCACGGTTTGCCCTTTCAATTTCACACGTTTCTGTGTGAACCTTGAGAGGTGGGAGGAGAATTATTCCTGGTTCATATGTGATTTCGATTTTCTTCTCTTTTTTTTTGGTCCATGGATTTGTTTCCGTGGATCAGTTTAGGTTCCAGATGATCCAGATCTTAAGCTGTTATTTTCTCTTTGTCACAGGCCAACACTTATCTTACTTCATTTTGAAAGTGAGGTGAGCTCTATTGCTCTGAATGTGGAAACGCAGCTCCAAAAAACCTCTGCTAGGAGTGGAGCGACAGCCAAAGTTCTGATTAACTTCACCTCTTTTGTGGGCTTCTGCAACAAATGCAAATGGCTGTGAAATCTTTTCCAGCAGGGTAATGGAGGGAGGAAAAGAGTTGGCTGTAAGTTTGAGAATTATTATTCCTATAAACCCATTCACACACCTATCACTTGGGACAAGTGAAGGGCCAAAGACATGCCAAGCAATTACACAGCTACATAGGTCCGTACACAAGATATTCCGCATCACGTTGGCTGTAATTTGTGCTCGCTACATTGGCACTAGCTCCACCTGTGTCAGATGGCAGCAGAGAAAACAACTTTTCTGGGAGACTAAATCCATCTCAACTGTGGCCAAGCCATGTCCTTGTCTTGGAAAGTCTGATTGGGAACAGCAGCACTTTTCAATTTGAAGTGGAAAAAAGGTTTACAAAACTCAGACTCCTTAGTCGCCGATTTTCACCTCACTCCCAGCACTCCCAAGCAGTATCAAGATGCTCAGAGCCCGTTGGTGACACCAACGTAACTGGCCACAGCTCCAGGGAATTTATGAGATAATGTTCAGTCCTAGTTCTGACCTTAGCCAGCTCTTTGTGTCCTGATGAGAAATGATTTTGGAACAGGTTTATATTTTCCCTCGCTACTCGTTTGAGTTGAGAGAAACTAGATGAATCTGTTTCCTAGTTCAGGTACAAAGACAGAAGAACCACCTTTCTCAGATCACTGAAGTTCGTGACACGAAGGATCTTGGCAAAGTAGGAAGAGAAGTCAAGATCATCATTCATCTTTTACAACGTGTTTGCAGATGCTTAAGGGTCTACAAAAGGGTTGATGTGGTGATGGAGTGAGTCTTTGCCTTGTACAGGCTAGCGTTCAATATCGAACAAATCAATTAACTCCTTTTTCTCTATTGGTAAACTGAAGACTGCCGTTCCCTGCCAAGCAGAAGTGGCTCACTTCATTATTTTTCCCAATATATTTTGAAGTCTTCCTTCCTTCAGTCTTGTAGAGACCGAAAGCCCACTGTTGCTGTAAAACAGACCACAGAAAAGGACACAGCAAGACAGATGGACCTGTTCTGAAGGGTTCCTGAAGTCTAAAAAATGCAACACTGACAACTAGATAGGTAAGGATTTGTTGAAACACCTTGATTTTGACCGAGGATTTTATTAACAATAAGAAGAGAAATACAGTCGGTTACCCTGGTGTGAAATGTGTGTTGACTTGACTCGCCGGAAGCCAAGAGACCAAGTCAGAAGTGTTAAAGGTGTCTCTGTTTCCTTGAGAAGCATGTCTCTCCAGCTGCAGCGACTGCATGCCATCCACAGTATCAAAAGATCCAAGAGATTTTGAAGAGTATCGCTATGCTCCTAAAGACTTACCTATGATTCTATTAACTGCCCACGAGCAGGACAGAAAAGCCCCCTCACTTTAACTGCAATATGTCCAAAACCTGTAACTCTTGTACAAAGATTTCAATCTTGGACTCTTAGAGCTGTGACCTTGAAAATCAAGTCTCTTGTTGGACAAGGCTGCAAAGACTGAGAGTAATGCGAACAAGGCTATTCTAAAAATTAGTTGTTGTAACCACATCATCCCACGGGACTAGTCTGGCATGGCACTGTAGCTGTTTTCTGCTATTTGCTTGCCCCAAGAGGACAGATAGTTCAGAATCGCGTCTCCCTCTCCCAGTAATACTGTGTTTTGTGCTGCTGCTTCTGCTTTGCCGTGTATCTGCCAAATGCTGCAGGTGCTGAAAAACAAAGGTGAAAGCACCCATATGGTGCTTTCGGATCCCGAAAAACCAACCCACAGAATCAAAAGCCCAAGAGGACCTGTTTTTTTTTCCCTCATAGGAAAACCTAACAGGGAATCTATGGAGTTACATTCAAGTGCCAAGGCCTATGAAAGGATTTATTGTGAATGTCTTTTACAAGATTCCTTCCTTGTTGGAGATAGGTCCTTTGGGATTCCCCTTCATGATATTGCTAATCCCATCTATTCAAAATTTATGACGCACATTCCCTAGAATACCAAGATGACTTTAAAAACACAGTGTAAATTGGGGTTTTTTCCTAGTTTTATTGTAATTTTCTTTTTCAGATTTCAGAACGCAGGCTTCCTTTGGCAAACACGAGAGTTAGAAACTCACTTTAATTTGTATGCGATATTATGTTCAGTGCAAATGTTTACTAATATTCTTGTACAGATCTGGGGTCCGGGGCTTTTCCTGGAATCAGTCATGCTGAGACTCAGGATCA
Organism: Aptenodytes forsteri; assembly: GCF_000699145.1. Taxonomy (NCBI): domain Eukaryota; kingdom Metazoa; phylum Chordata; class Aves; order Sphenisciformes; family Spheniscidae; genus Aptenodytes; species Aptenodytes forsteri. Next base: position 12,089,861 of record NW_008796165.1, on the reverse strand, counting down.
GATGGTAAAAGTAATTTTATGTAAGGTGTGGGTGTGCATGCAAGTGTGCATGTTCACACGTGTTTTTTTTCTGCCTGCTCCTTCAGTCACTGGTTTATGAATTAAAATTAGTTTGAATATGAATAGTTTTGAATTAGTTTGAACATTAGTATGTGTCCTTTCCACACATACAAAAAGTAACTGCAAATATAGTTTCTCTCTTACGTTTTAAAATCTTTCTAGTCATCTTCCTCTGTGTTTGTGAATTCCAAGTACCCGGAGATTAACTGGAGCTACTCTGCAATTCCCTGCTGCATTCAGGTAGCAGGAAGAGACAAGGACGTAGCCTAGCTACCCAAAATGTCCTGCCCTGGGAATAAGTAGCTTCAGTTCATATGTGCCAATTCCCTAGCCTCTGACATCCTTATTATTTACAGCGATAATATACATAAGGCTTCCAAACATGTACCTGACTGAGGCAAAAACGATAGGTCAGTGAGAGACAAGCTTTCCATTTTAGGCAATACTTCAACTCCAATGAAAACCACATACTGGGAGCTTTTGTTGTAAAATGTCGTATTATGTTTTCCCCTACCCTTTTCCTGGATGAGTTTAATTTGATTTGGTGTAATTAAGAAAAAATTCCAAACAACATACAAGTTACATGATGCCTTCTTTACGTCAGATTAGTGAAAAACAATTTTTTTATGAGCTTACCTTCAAAAAACTACAAATGTATTTGAAAACTAGCATTTTCTCTCCCTCTATTTGCTTTCTCCTTAAAAGAAAAACATTTTCTCTATGGAATATTGTCTCGTTTTAGCTTGAAAGCACAGATTTACAGCTCATCTCTGAGTCTTCGCGGTGCCTCTTGAGCACAGCAAGGACTAGTTCACAGGACAGTTCCAAAACAGCGTTTTAGAAATATAAACCCAACCTTTCTGATAAATAATCCATTCAATCCCTGGGAATATCAGGAAAGCCAGAAAATTGATAGCACTAATAATAAAAACAAGAGCTGCCGTTATTAATAGAGGAGCTATACAAAGTGCACATTAAACGAAGCTCATTTAAACATGCTCTGGTTTAATTAGATTTAGTTTAGCCACCTAAAAAAAATCTCAGCAGAACTTGTGGTGGGGCTTTCGCTGCTGCTCCCCGCTGTGAGCCCACCTGTTTCTGCCAGCCTCGCTGCTCTGGCAGTCATAAAATCCCTGGGTCGGCTCCACAGGCTGGGGCAGGTCGCAGGGACAGGCTTCCAGACTGCCTTGCCGTGATGTTTGGGGGAAAAAGTTTTTTGAGTGAAAAACTAACTTTGCCCAAGATTCTGCTCCCCGCTGTGAGCCCACCTGTTTCTGCCAGCCTCGCTGATCTGGCAGTCATAAAATCCCTGGGTCGGCTCCACAGGCTGGGGCAGGTCGCAGGGACAGGCTTCCAGACTGCCTTGCCGTGATGTTTGGGGGAAAAAGTTTTTTGAGTGAAAAACTAACTTTGCCCAAGATTTACCATGCAATGAAAACAGAGAAACAAATACTAAGCATCTAACTTTTTTCTGAACAGCAGGCTTCCAGGCAGGGAACAGACCTGTCATTTCAAGTGGTTTTTCATACTCTGCACAAAATCTATTAAAAAAACTACACTGTTTTAAGACAAACCCTCCCCCCGATATAATAATCTTTTTTATATATATTAGAAAAACATATACAGATACAGCATATATTAGGAACAGTGTCTCTGTGCTTTTGGCCATATATTTGGATGGGAGGGAGAATTCTCCTCCTTGGAATAGTTTCCTTCCCAGGGAGTGCTCGGAGCCTGACCGGAATCCCAAGGAAGCGGCGTTCGCAGCGAGCACCTTTGGTAGCACGGACCGGACAGGGAGGAGGCTCCCGTGAGTCACAGATGGGGAGCGACGGAGACTATTTCTATATAAACAAGCCCAGGATCAGCTAAAGTTGCTGTTCACTGGCAAAGGAAAATAAAGAGACAATTCAGAATCAAAGGTGAGTCAAAGAAAAAATATGTCCAATAAGAGGAGGCAGCCCAGACAATCAGTCAGATGCCAAAACATGTGACAGACCCAGAGGCAACTCCAAAACAACCAAACCAACTGCCTGTGGAGTCTGCCAAGGAGCCAGATGCTCCTGCTTAAAAATATCTTCCGCTGCCTTGGCATCTGCATTTTCTGCTTGCCGTCAAAAGAGGATGGGGGGGAAAACGGGAGAGGGGTGCGGGAGTAGGGGTGGAGGGGCAGCAACTAATAATATTTTTGCCATTTTAATTCTAAGTACTTCTGATTATTCATTTGCAGTTTGTCATCATGTCACCAGAGAGCAAAACAAAACCCCAGCCTGGCATAGGCTGGGAAGGGAAAAACAGGCAAAGCCCTCTATGCAGAAGGAAAAAAATGATGAGAAAGATCTAATAATTCCGCATTGCTGTGGGTGGCACATTCCTGTTAAGGTGATAAAAAGCTATAAGCTGCTGGAGTTGGCAGTTTACCACCCAAGAAAGCACCCGTGTGCCTGGACCCAGATCCCTGGCTGGTGGCAGCAGGGCCCTGGGGATGGAGCCGGGCACGAGATGCTCCAGCTTGCACACCCCCAGGGTGTCCCTGAGGTGCCTCACGCTGTGCAGTGGGAACGAATGGGGAATGAATTGTGCTGAATGAAAGTATTGCTGCTATTAATCATAGCAGCAGGTTTTGGTTCACAGAGGCTGCGGCTGCTCAACAGAGGCTTAAAACACACTTTTGTAATATTAACTTACTGAATGAAGATGCAGATTCTTTCTTACTGTAGTTGTTGATTAAAACCATTACATAAAAATATACGTTCTAGAAACATTAGATTATTCAATAGGAAAAGGTCAAAGAAAAGCACAGTCAAAAAGGAGAGAATTTGTGCAATTTCTGTTACAGGAGAAACTGTAATGCAAAAAGTATTATCACATTTCATTTGTATTGAAGGTCTTTATCTCTTGTATGAAAGTTTTCATAGGTGAATATGCCCCTTCAGAAATTAAATTGCCAAACAGTTTTGTTTGTGTTTCTTGATTCTTTGAGTGGGAGTCAGGAATCCCACATGTAGTCTGTCCCTCTGTCACCGATCTGATCGCGTGGCCTCGGTTTCTGCACAGACAAAACCTCCGTGCTTCTACGTGTCGGATGCGTCCCTCACTGCCCCATCCCAAGCAGAGCTGCGCTTCCAAAGCCAGCAGGTACTGAACAAGACTCAGAATACAACGCTCTCCGTTGGAGAGTGATTTTGCCTGAAAAGAGATAGAAATCAGAACTTTGTCTTTCTTCTGAGCTGCCCAGGTTGGGTTATTAGTCAGGAGGGTTTGGGACACTAAGTGCATCGGGGACTGCCTCGATCGACACGCTTCAAAACAAGAAACCTGGTACTAAATGAGAGACGTATCAGAGACCATCACTGCCTTTTAGAAAGCAAAGAGCACTAAAGGTCAGGTCGAGCAGGGCTAGGGTAAAATTGTGCCCCAATCCCAAGCTCTCGTAAAGAACAGAAAGATCTTTTTGTGATGTTTGACTTATTTTCCCACTCAGACGCGTGGTGAGGCCTGGCTCTATGGTGTTTTTTTCAGGGCAAAGTTTCACGACGGCTGGTTGCCGGCAGACAGGGCAAGCTCTGGGCTCACAGCTTCTCTCTCAGTCCCTCAAGCAATCTGGCACCTATGGGACTGCCACCACCTTTTCTGCACTGAAGGGTTGAACTCCTTGCTGAAAATCTGCGCTACACCTTGTAGACTAAATTTTGCACACAGAACTCATTTGCAGCGAAATGCAATCGCAGTAAATAAATAAGTAACGGGAGCCAAAACGGCAGTGTGGTGAATCGGCAAGCTTATTTCAAATAAATTGAAAGAACTTGCAGTGACGAGTGTTTCGTGTGAGTCTGGTACTGAGATTGTAAGAATTTTGCATGTCTACATAAACTGACTGATAGCAAAGGAGTTTCTAGTCCCCCTCACGGCACACATAAATGTCTGTTAAAGACATAAATATTTAAAAACAACAGCTAGACTAAGAGGGTTAGCTTTCATTTCATCTAATTTGGCAAGCATTAGATACACCCACCAGAAATCATTTTATTTTGTGTAATTTAATAGCAGATCTATTGTAGCATCCCAGTTTCTGACATACCGAAACAAATCAACGTGGCCCTTTCTTAAGTTCAGAATTAATATAATGCTGTATTTCAAATGTTAGATGGAAATCAATAAAGATTAAAACCTTTCTGTGTTATTCACTTGTTTTCATCCTCTGCTGCAAAGTTTATTTGCCTTCTTGCATGTAATACGGAGACTTTGATCCTTGTTCAAATATCTCTGATTTTTTACTTCCCTCATGTTTGATCTGGTTCTCAGGTGAGAAATATTGGCAAAACTTGTTAGAATTACACCTGCCAATGCTAGCATACAGGCTAGCAACATGAAATTATATAAACTGTACTATGCATGCCCTTTGGGTTCTTACACATCAGAATAATATTCCCACAGAAATCAATCTGAGATTTTAATTTATTAAACCCTC
>NW_008796165.1:12041371-12085228 GCF_000699145.1 Aptenodytes forsteri | reverse complement strand
TTGGGTGCTTCATCCTGCTCCTCCCCCCCCCCCCCCCCCCCCCCGCCCCGCTTAAAGGGATAGATGGAGATGCGCGGGAAGAAGTGAGATAACATCAAATTAAACCAGGTTTAGAATGGTCATGGATGACCTTCACAATATGCGTCTTGCAATTTTGGGTGGATTAGAGGAAACTAATGATGGCTTTGAAATGAGCTTTTGGATAAAGCTTGGGAAACTCTAATCATTACAAATCCACTACTTAAGAGAACAATTCTGTGTAGCACACTGCAGCTTTAAAGCATACATGTCTTGTTTTCTTTCCTCCTCTCAACAAGCTCATTTTGCTTTCACTTATTCTAGTCTTCTTATAGGAGCCCAGTGACTGTTTTCATTTTCTGCCCTGCCTTTTAATTTAAGGGAGCCTATTGTTTTTTGCCATTGCGTTGCCCTTACAGTGCCTTTTACATTTAGTTTAGGACTCATAGAGTTAACAGGCTGGGGAAGAGAGAGGGGAAAAAAAAAACCCACTTGCATTAAGCCTGAAGCCTGTCACCTTTTCTTGGCAATTACACTGCTAATGGCTGGGTCCCAAGCAAAGTGGCAAAGAATATCTCTTCTCACGTTCCCAACTCACAGTGCATTCCCAAATACCAGATGGTGTTTTTGGAATCCATTTCACTATGTTTGATATGACAATACTTTTGTATAATGTTAAATTATATATAACTATTTCAAATAGCCGATATCAGAACAAGGCAAGAAAAGGAATATTAGACGCAAGGAGGAAAGAGAGAAACTGAAGACTGAAGGTTCTCGTCTCCTCCTGTTGTATCTTGTGTCTCTCAGATTTTTGTGTCATTTGAACAAAAGAGGAAATAAAAGTCGTTCAACAGACTAGCTCTCGCAGTGGTACTATACAGAAATGGTGTTGTTTCCTTCCCAGAATTTGGTGTACATCTTAGGATGCCTGCCAGCTCTACAGGACGCAAGTGCAAGATAATAAATAGTGCAGAGAAAGCAGCAAAAAAGAGGAAAAAACCCAGTCATGAGTAAACAAGTCTCACCATTTTCTTTACAGACTATTCCTTGAAATCTTGGGAAAAAGAAGGCCCAGAAAATTCAGGAGGGGTAAATTGGTACATCTCCATTAACTTCAGTGGAGCTATGCCGGTTGACAGGAGCTAAGCATTTGGCCCAGGATCTATGTAGTAAGTCATCTATACATCTTACCGAAGACGAATCCAATCTCGCTTGCCCCAGATTAGCTATTCCAGTTTTATGTTAACACTGATGGACTTACGTTGGAAAATATCCACTGGAATCGGGCCTGCAGATTTAGTTGCAATACAATTCATCACGCCTGAACTGAAGAACAGAAGTAGCTTGGCCATTCCTCAGGAGACAACCAGGGCCTCAGCTTTAGGAGGGACAAAGATTTTCCTTTTGTTGGACATGCTACAAACAATTTTTTTAAGAACAGGAAGAAAATGCACTACCGAGGGCAAAATTATTCAGGATAACCAGTGTCCCATCAGTCTGCCAGTGATGCAACTTTCATTATCAGAATCCCATCCTTTAAACACTGGTTAGTTTCATGATTTCTAAACTGAAATAGTTTATTTTAATGTAGCCAGAACTTTGTTTTCTTCCATCTCAGTTGCAGCTCAAGGCACATTTTAGCAACCAGCAAGCTTTCAGGATAAATGCTTACCAACAAAAACACTTCCTAAGCTTAACTGTAACATGAATATTGAAACTATAAGGACACAACTTCACAAGTAATTTGTCTAGTTCAATCAGTTTTTTTCCTGCATATGCTGCAAACCTGTGGTGTACATATTCCAAATGAAGGTTTCATTCATATGGCTATGCATGAGCAACTTACCACATTAGTACTTACTTTTTACACAATAAAATACTGATTTTTCCCTCTTGATTACTTATACTGCCAATATACAGTAAAGATTATCAACCCCTAAAAGGATCATACAAATCCAGTCACTACTACATAATTAACAATAACTTGTAGTAATGCAATTTAAGAGTCTTTTTAATGGGCATAGATGGCAGAACGTATAGCCCATCTTTCTTTGTCATCCTAGAAAAGGGGCCCCATGCGGAGCTGCTGGTTGCTGAGTGATGCTTTGTAGTCTCTACCAGACAGTTGCACAGTACCAGCTGCATTGGCAGGTAGCCGAAGTGCAAAGAGATAGCTGCCAAGCTATGCTATACAAAGGAAGCAGTGCCAGAGAGAAAGGGACCTTTGCATGAAGTCACCTTTGACCCTGAAGCCAGCATGGATCCCATATTCATCAATTCCAGACAATTGCATCTTTCATTCCACCACAAACTATGATTAGAAAGGGCCCATTTGTGATAGTGATTGTTAGTTTACAGTTCCCAGAGATTGGATTATTTAATCTTTAGTTCTGTTGGCAGCAATATTTTCCCTAACCTTTTGTCATGGCATGCCAGTGATAATCTAACATACGTATATAGGGAGATATACACACATGCACACAGGCACCTCCCTTCCCCACCAAAACTGGGTGAACAGATAAAGATGCAAAGAAAAGGGAAAAGCCGCAGCACACACAATTCATGTTGTTTGGCAAACACTTTGCTAATGTAAATTTTCAGAACTCAGTCTGGAAAGTGCAGTGCACTCCATGTGCAGCAGTATCTCAACTTCTGGCCACAGACTTCTGACTTTCCTACAGTTCTTTCTGTCTGATAGGAAAGCTTTTGCTTTAGAGAATCAAGATATATCAGAGGCATTATTTTCAGACAACAGCAGTTGTTACTGTAGGATTTTAACTCCAGGTTCCAGATTACTTTTTTTTTCTTTTAATTTCTACAAATATTGACTGTTTGTAGTACATGCAAAAAGAAGAGGAACATTAAAGGGGTTTTAAACGGACTCATTAGAAAACCACCAATAACAAGCAAAAGCACTATCTGAGGGGTGTGAGGGGGAGACAGCGCACAGAATAAAAACAGCAGGGAAGCGTCTAGGCCTGGTTCCTGTTACTGCTCTCCTGTGTGTCTAGCTTTGATATTGTGAGTCCTATTGAAATCAGTGGAAGAGCTCACAAGGTGCATGTGTATGTCAGCATTTGCAAGTTTGGGATCTTAGTAAATGGGTCTTCAACAGCAAACTGCCCCCATATCCCCCCCCAAAACTTCACACAGCACTTCCTTGAGCAATAAAGCAAGTTGCTGGCACAACCAACAAGTAGGTAAAGAACATAAGACGTCTGCGAATATAACTCTTAGCAATGACTTTCCATAGTGTTCAGGAGAAAAAGGGGTAAAACCCCCACCAGAATCAAATGAAGAACTAACATTTGCAATTGGAAGCAGAGAGAAAAGTGGGGGGAAAAAAAGATGGGAGCCTATAAAACTTTCATGAAAATCTTTTTTGATCTGATCCTTTGGTCTTATCTCAGAGATGTTAGCTGAAGGGAAAAAATCCCTCTACCTGAAGGCTGGCCGTATTGTGCTGCACCTGACTTCTGGCTCACATGCGAGACCGTCTGTTCTTTATTTTCACTCTGTATGAAGCTAATGGAATTTGCAGTTGATTAACCTCAAATCTGGACTAATGATCCAGCCTGGGACTGCAGCTGGCAGTGCTGGGGCTATTTGTACTTCTTAACTGAGTAAGACAGCAACAAGTATAATGGCACAAAGGTAAAGATCCTGAATAGACGGGTAAATGTCAGAGGTGCATTAAAGGAGTTGAGAACATGACCCGAGAGTGCAGACAGTGTCTCCCCTCCCCACGAAGAGGTGGGAGCACCAGCTCTTAGAAAAATTAATCACAAGATAATACAATAAAAAGTATATGGCTACACTTACTCAATGATATTCTACAGGGTACACTCAAACCACAAGATTTACCCTTTCTGCACACTGAATCCATGCATTGGAAAAAGGGCACCTAGTGATGAACAGCCTCTGTAGAAAATTTAGGAGGCGCAGGGTCCTAAAACTTCTGTACAACTTCTGCTTGTGTGAGGGAAAGCAAAGTCTTCATTAGATCTGCACCGCAAAATAAAATTCAGAGTAGAATTACATTGTATTATTTGTATTTATTTATTTGTGCCGATTAATTATTCTGTCTGAAATACGAAAAATGGCAGCTGAATCGCTGCAGATAAACACCACCAGAAAGCAATTCAAGCATTTTTTTCTTAATAGATGTGTTTCTGTTTTTTCCTTCACAATTGTTCAAAGCTTCAATGAACAGAATTACACAAATGTGCACCAAACCTCAGAACTAATTTAGTTTAGCAAGTCCTTCACACATCCTCGTTTACTGAACAATGTTACTTTCAAATCATGACAACATTCTTCCTTCCTTGCCTCATGACTAATACAGTGTTATTCAAGCCGCTCCTCTTCAGACACGTCAGATCTTTACAAATCTTTTCCCCAGCTTTACCACCTGATTTCTAATTAGAATCAAACTGAGAAAGTTCCTTCCACTGATGTAAATCCCGCAACCCCAGGCCGGTGACAGGCACTGCTGAAAAAGGCATTGCACAGCTTCCCTTCCACAGCATTGTTTGGAAGAGAAACTTCTTCAAAGAGTTAAATAAAATGAGCAGAGAGCTGGGATGAGCTGTGCTTGGTCTTGAGCTCTTATACTGCTTATTGGATAAATAAGTCTTAATGTGATGTAGTGAAAACAATTTTTCAGTCCGAGAAAGATCATCCTTTCCATCCTATATAAGACTTGTCAAATTAATGACTACCAGTGGACTTTACTAACACTGCATTACTGTCTGTATTTTATTTATATATCGTGCATGTAAATATACATGCGCACACGCACACACACACACTGTGTGTACTATATGTCAACAACTAATCAAAAATTGTTTGCCCACAAGCATATGTGAAAAATTCATCTAAATAATTGTACATTTAATTTTTAATGAAATCCCAGTAATCCACTCAATTTACCAAACTCCTATGTAATATGGAACAGTGGTGTGCACAGAGATCTCTGTCGTACACAGTGTGAGCATACGTACCACTTCAGGCATCCTCAGTCAAGTTTTATTATAATATTATCTTGATTTTGAGATCACTGCTTTTACTTGCATGCAGAGTGAAGAAGCATATGCTATATGAGTAACCCATAGTGTTTGGCTTAAAGGCAAAATAAAAGTCAGCAATAAATAAACAGTAAAAAACAGACTGCTCGTAGATGGAAAGACTCCACAGCCTATTAGGTCTTTCCTGTCTTTAGCTTCTCTAATTCTGCAAAAGCTTATATTTTTAAGTAACTTTTTAAAAAAATAATGTAGTGCAATTATAGCATCTGTCTTCAGATAATGTTGGAAACCCATTAGTTATCATCTAACACCCTTTCTGAGGTAAGTGAGTTTTATTATTCTACTCCATAGATGGGGAGGATGAGACATAAAGAAATTAAGGTGATAGATTTGGCAGACCTCTACAGAAACGAAGGGAAACACATTGCATATCTGCTTGCAAGAACACACATTTAAGCAGGCACCTGCATTTTGCAGGTGCAAACACCTACAGCATACAAATAATAATTCTACGCTATGCTCGTGCACACCCATCCTGGAGTGTGCACCCAGAAAACTCGTTAGAACAAAGAAATTTGCAAGCATGAACACATACATGGAAGGCAGGTGTTTGAGTATTTCAATCCAAAGCACATGAACAGATGTTTGCATCAAATTGAAATTGTCACCATCCTCAAAACTCTGCAGCTCTGTCATTCCACCCTTATCGGTCTGTTTATTTCTCATACACCAGAAGGCCTCATCTCACACTGTTTTTCAGGGTACAACTTCCATGCATTTTGTCTCCAGCGTCTTATCCTGTCGAAAGGGAAAATAAAAATTCCCAGCCCACTGATCTTTCTGTTCTTCGGCCGCCAATCATTCACTTTTTGACTAGATAAACATTTTTTAGTTAAGGTTTTGTATCTCTGCATATCACTATTGTGAATATCTCATTTTTTTATGCAGGATCAGTTCCGTGATCATAGAGCAGATCTGAAAACAGATATGTTAGGACAAGCAACAGAAAACTGGACTGCACCATTCAAGGATGGGAACAACTAGTTCCATAAGGGCATGTGGCTCCCGAGATTAACGTGCTGTGAAACCACAGACTTTGTCAAGCTGCAAGTGGGAGACACCAGGATGCAAGGCTGTGGGTCATGATGCACAATAGAGCATTAGACTTTTCTGAATCCAGTGCCACAGGGGCACTTTGTCAGCTTGGTCTTTGCTCTTTTTTCTTGTTTTCATTTTCTCAGTTTTCACCAGAGTTTACAGCAAAGTCCCCTGAAATTTTGGAATTGAGCAGATGCAATCAAAAGTGGCTGCACTGCTGCTGATGAGGGATATCTCATGGAGCTGGCACAGAGCCTTGTTTTGTTTGGCCACTGCTGTTGTCCTATGGCTCTTTGGCTTCCTGCTATGGAGTTGCCTCAGTGCAGAAGAGTTTGGGCAAATGAGCTACTAATCTGCAATTCAAACCATGCCTCTGCATCTGAAGAGAGGAAAATAAACCCACAAAGTTATTTGTCTGTGCAGTGGTCCAGTTACTGGAGGACCAGAGCAGTTGGTAGCCCATATGTTACTGAATGGGATTTTAAGTAACGAAAAAGAAACAACTTCAGAGAGAGATTTGGAGGACAGGGAGAAAAAACCCTTGCGATTCACTGCCCCTACTCAGGTATGATCTCTTGGCCACTGCTCTTCATAATGCCAGAAAACATATTCTCATATCAAAGCCTGCCCTCCTTCCTCTTTCCTTTACAGTGCCCGTGCTGAACACCCATGCGTGGGTCAGTCCTTTTCTTTCTAGTCTTTAGACTTTCTCTTGTTGACACAAACTTATATTAGAAATTAGCAAATGCCATTGCTTGCCAGGAGCCAGGCCTTCATCAAGGACTTCCCACCATTTTAGGCCTATGTGCTCTTCCTACATGCCCACATACTTCTGTGGAAGGTATTTCCCCCATTTCTCTGTGGGAGACTCTTAGAAAACTTCATTATGAATGAAAAGAATGGGTGTCCATAGAAATGTAATAAGGATTTTAAAAAAGGGAATGTAGAGAGACAGACCTCTTCTCTAGAAATTTTTAACAACTCTGCGCAGTGAAAAATTTGTATCCAAATGCCATTGCTTGCCAGGAGCCAGGCCTTCATCAAGGACTTCCCACCATTTTAGGCCTATGTGCTCTTCCTACATGCCCACATACTTCTGTGGAAGGTATTTCCCCCATTTCTCTGTGGGAGAAAAACTTAAAACTTCATTATGAATGAAAAGAATGGGTGTCCATAGAAATGTAATAAGAAAAAGGGAATGTAGAGAGACAGACCTCTTCTCTAGAAATTTTTAACAACTCTGCGCAGTGAAATTTGTATCAATGTAATAAGGATTTTAAAAAAGGGAATGTAGAGAGACAGACCTCTTCTCTAGAAATTTTTAACAACTCTGCGCAGTGAAAAATTTGTATCCTATGAAATCAGGTGAGACAGTTATAATTCGTAAGAAAGTTACTATTTTCTTTTAAATTGTTTAAGAATTATTCATCAATTTTTGAACATGAGGGAATTCCTTGGGTGTGCTACATAATGTCTTACACTACAGTTTCCTTCATTGTGCATAGCAGACAGACAGCTGATCTGCTAAGCCTCATTTCCTTAGAAAATCAAGATAAAAGGAGAGGAAGCAACAAGTCCTAATGCAATGCTTATATGCATTGCAATTTGTCTAAACTGTAAGTCCTCATTAGCAGCAGATCACGAGTAAATTTGAGTTTTACTTGTGTTTGCTTATAATCCTTGAAAACTTGTTCTGTTTGCACTCTTGTAAAAACCTTGGTGATTCACCTTTCAGTCACTGCCCTAAATAACCCATGTTTAACCTATTCTTCTTAACCTATTCTTTCAAATAGCATCACAAAAGAAAATTTCTAGTAAAAAAAATACTGGCAAACAGAAGTGCACATGCATGTTGTTTCTATTTGTTCCTGAGAGCAAATATAAATGCTGACTGAATGAGCAATCAAATGGGACAATTTTTCTCCTTTCTTATTGAATATAAAACATTAATTTGGGTCACTTTGGAATACTCTTTATATTTCCTTAACGTAAACCAGTAAGCCATGCTCTATTTTCCATTTCCATTTTCTTTATCAGGGTAAAGATGACCAGTTCTGAATATCAGCATATTTCCATGCAGAATCAGGTCCATTTTCTCCAGCCTAATTGAATTCTAGATTTTAAAAAAATACGGAAAAACTCCCCTCTAATATACTGACAAACTCTCTCAGTTATGGATGTACTCTGCTAGTGACCACGTACACCCTGTGCCTTCTGAATTAGTCACGTTTAAAGCAGAAAGGCCTATTTGGGAGCACTATTTGCGCTCTTAATTTCCACACTGCTCCTACTGACAACCTCAATCCGTGTGTGCAATTCCAGTTGGGTTGTGAAATTAATATGGCTGTTTGCGTACATCAAGGGCAACCTGCATTCCTTTGAAAGCAAGGGCATTGCAATTATTGGTAGTAAAAGTCTACAAGCTTATAGTGCCATCTGTACTATCCAACACTTCCACCCATATCTAGTTGTATTGCTAACTTTGCGTTTCGCAGCCTCTGAAAAAAAAAAACAAACCACCAAAGAACAACAGACATGCTTATACAGGCAAAATATTTTGAATCTCACTCCATTAGCCAACACATCTATTTCATCTGTTCTAATGATTTTTATCTTATTGAGAACTACTCTTCAATAATCTACTCTATGGAAAATAGATCCAGAGATCTTCATCACAGTGAATGTAAGTTCTAAAACCTTTGCGCAAAAGAGCTATTGCAGGCTCGTACAGCGCCTGCTCCAAAGGCACCTCAATCAGACTGGCTCCTGCTGCTCTGAGATCAGTCAGATTTCTTGGGAGTATGGCAGGGCCTCTGCTTTTTGTGGGTGGATAAAGTATAAGTGTATTGCATACGTAAAGTGTGTGTATGTACATGTACAAAGAGCTCCAGCATTTGCAATGACTTCTGTAATTATTACCTGCAGTACTTGTGAAAGAGAAGTTCCTAGTGACATTAATGGAAATAACAAAGATATTATCAATCCAAAACATGCTATTATGAACTAGCATATTTGTCTTCAAATATCAACAAAGAAACAACTTGATTAATCCTAAAATCATCTTTAAATATTAATCAGTGTCTGTGACCACATCTGAGGGAGAGGAGTGAAGCATGCTTCTAGCAGCACAGCGAGATTCTTTTCACGCCAGGATTAAAACCCAGGGAACCTTTTGATAAACCAAAACCGTTACCTTTTTCCTTTCATATGAAGGTAGGGAAAGCAAATATTTACTTTCTGACTTATAAAAAGTTTCAGATTGGTTTTTTTTTCATATGGAAACTACTGGGACTTTGCCAGCAAAAAGTTTCAGAATATTCTTTTATTTTCACCTCCATTTTTGATTATTCCCAGTATTAGTGGAGGGCTTGCCTAATGTAGCAGGATCAGACTGCCAGAAACCATCACAAGCATCCCGATCAATTTAAAGATCCAGCCCCGGTGTTTAAACTGGAGTATATGATTAGTCTTGCAGCCTTTGGATTCAGATCAAGGTGATTCAGATCAAGGTGATTCAGATCACTACCTTTCAGGCAGTGTCTATCTTTTTCAGTTTTCTTGCATGGTCTGGTATTCAATACAGTTTTGACACCTTCAGATCTCAATCCAGTGTGTAAAATTAAATGATGTTGAATGGTGAGTGGTAGCACAGAGACACCTTAGGTATAGCACAGACTGAAGTTTTAAGTCCTCCTATTTATCCTTCACAAGATAGGTCCTCCAGATCATACTATTACTTGCTTTTCCCAACTATCACAATGATTTCATAACCAGGGGCCATGATGAGCTCTGGAAATAATACGTGGGCATCAACAGTGAGAATGAGCTGGCCCTTAAGGGTATAAAGCTGTGCTCTTCTTCATTCCCGTCCTGGTTAGACAGCTATCTACACAACGTCCTTCTCCCCTGGTAAACATCGGGTGAGGACGTCAGATCTCCAGCTCCTGGCTCAGAGGGTAGCACTGGGAGTCTAAACAAAGTTTTTTGGATAAACTGGCTTTTCTCTCTAGCCCTTCCTCAGGGTGTCCTATGGCTACACCATCATGTTACAACAAACGTGAAAGTTTCTGAGGGGAAGTGGGTTGAACAAGGGTTAACATGGCGCATTCTCTTACTAAAATGATGTCATTTTCCTCCCCCTCCCCGGAAGTATCTGTTGCTTGGTTGTTTACATACCGAAGTTAATTTAAAATATATAGACCTGCATGGTTTAAAATCAAATGAATTCTTATATCTGAAGACATTTATACCAATTTAATTTAAACCTACAGTGCTTCAGCGTTATTAAAAAGTACTGGGTTTTAGCCACAAACTACCCATTTTCCTTGTTTTCCGTATTTTCTCCAGAAAAAGAAAGACTAAGAAAACAGAAGTACTGATACATTGTAGAAATTGTCCCAATGAGTTTATAATCCAGTGTAAGTTACACAGTACTGATAAGTAAAGGAAGTTCAACCAGACAGTTTAATCCTCCAATTTCCTGTCTTCTAATCAGCCACTGACTCCTCTGGCTTTAAATTAGAAACATTCATGGCAATATTCAGGACAGGTGAAGGAAAAAGAGTAGAAAACAACTAGGGCAAATACTTTTAGGCAAAAGGAGGCCACGTATAGAAAATGCAGATACTATAAAGTATGTGAAAAGATGCACTGAATATATGTGTTTAAGTTATATACGGAATTTAGCAACTTTGACAGAGAAGGAATAATTTTATTAAAAACATTTATACAGCAGCTGAGCAGTGTATGAACATACAAGAGTTACTGTATAAAACAAAGAAAATCCATGCTGTGATGTTACACTTTGTTCACACTGTTATTTTTATAGAGGCAGGAGCAGGATAATTATTAATACATGTATGCTTTTTGATATACAGTATATTATAAGTAGGAAGCACAAATCAGCAAAGCCACGTATGGTTCAACAGCATATGGGGATTACTACGATAAACTTAGATGAGAGTATGCACGTATGTATAGATACGCTCAGTGATTTAAACAAGAAATACTACTTTTGAGTGTTTCATGCTTCTGGACTTTTTTAGCTTCGGTAGTAACAATTAGCTTTCCATATGATGAAATTAAAGATTTATTAGATGCACCATTATTTTTTATCTCATTTTCAGTGAGATTTATAGTGAGGATTCTATTAATTCTTAATTGACGGAAATGCTAGTAACATTTTGAAATTTTCATTTTGTCTAACTGCATAAATTACGTGAGCAATTTCAGCTATTCCTCTGAAAAAATGGAGCACAGAGGTGTGAAAGAAAAGTATTTACCAAGAGCTTCAGTGAAAAAATGATGTTGAGTTAAAAACCTTTAAAGTAACAAATTTACCATCTCAAGTCCAATCCTACTATCTTTAATAAATTATCTTTTAACTTACAGCATCTAAAGAAAATAAAGGCATATACACTGAACCATGGATTGATAGCTGGATAATAAAACTAGAAAACAATTATTTTGGAAAATGACTGGAAGATCTGTTTTAACTGTCACATTCAATAACAGCAGTTTGCATGCTAACTCATACATGGAGTCATTTGAAATGGCTTCTTATTTATTAATGAGGCTTTTTTCTTCAGACATTTCACAAAGGAGAACAGTTTGGGGTTTGAAACTGTTTGGACTGAGATAACTCAAATTATGGGTCAAAGTTGGCTCTCAGTCACTCAGGTAAGTAAACCTGGAGTCGCTCCACTCCTCTTAATGCAGTGACTCCAGGCTGATGGCAGTATAAACCTTGAGCAGAATTTGGCTCAGGGTCTTTAGTTTTGTATTGTCATTGAGAATTTTCCTCTGGTATATACCTTTGCCGCACATGTATTTCAGTAACCCTGTGCAAAGGAATTTTGCAGACAATCCCTTATTAAACATATATAATATTCACATCATATTGGCTTGCTGGAGCAAATAATTTAAAAAAAATAATCAGCTTGAAATAAATGTTTATAAAAGTAGCGCAGCTGCACATATTTGTTACAAATGCAAGACAGAGTACCGAAACTTTTCTATGACTAACCCTTTAGTGTCTCTATGACAGCATCAAACTGAAACAAAAAGTACCTTTGATTACAAAATAATGGTAATTTTTGGAACAAACTAATTAATCTCATATCTTCAGGCTGCTATACCGGTTAAAGTATTTGCTATTACATATATATTAAAAAATATATATAATTCCTTCTTACACAAATTTACAGCATTTTGGGGGAAATTTTCTGCTAAAATCTCACATTACAATATAGCCAAAATAATAACTGTTTCTGCATTTACTTGATTAAAGAATAAGAAAAAATAGTTTAGGTGTCAAAAGATTGTGGTGACAAATGCGATTATTGCTAAAATGTATAAATCCTGTGGGTTGTATTGAAATAGTTTGAAACATTTATAACTGTCTACAAGAAAGAAAAATAACATTTTTCTTTTACTTTGACCTCTTGCTATTTTGGCAAGTAAGATAAAATATATTAGCCATTCCATCAGATGGCTGGAGAGAAAAACTAGCTGCGATGAGGAAAAACGAATTAAAGGAGCATTAATAAAGATTATCTATGAAAGAAAATAAGGTCAAAATTAGAACTCTGCATTTTAAAGCCACCTTTCAAAAATGCAAGCTGCTTTGCCCAATGCTAAAATCCATTCATTTTACTAATCATGCAATCAACCAATCTCCATTATCTCCAGCTATCTAGCTATAAACATGCTATAGACTGGAGTGAAAGAGGGAGAGTGTGAGGTTGAGAGACAGAGAGAGAGAGAGAGAGAAAGAAAGACAGAAAGAAAGAAAGAAAGAAAGAGAGATTACTACACCCAGCCTTTTATAAAGCCGTTTCTTTCATTATAACAGGTCTTTTCATCAAAATGACACAGAACCTTTAAATTTGGGCATAATACTCCAGTACAGTACACAGCTATAGCTTAAAACGTATTTAGAACCTGCTCCAGAAAGAAAACAAACTCCCTCATTTGACACACAAATTGTTTACGATTCATTAAAAAGCAAAATTGCATATCACAGTGCTGGCAGCTGAGTCCATATGGGTGCAAGGCGTATTCACTCATCTCTTTGTATGCTGGCAGTACCAAACCGAAGTTTAGCACTGTGCAGCTGAGATTGTGTGCAGCCAGACGATGCATGAGGTAATTTTAAAAGCTTTATTTGTCTTTAAAACATTAAAATCTGCTCTCTAGCTTACTTTTGATTAAAAGAACGTGGCAAATGTGATGAGGTTTGGGGGTAAAAAAATAATAGATACCTACTTTTTGTTGTATGTTTTCGATTCACAGACTGTATGAAAAACTGCTTATTACTCCATCAATAATTGAAACTTTGTACAAAAATTATTTGCAATTAACACATCTATTGTAAAGACCTTGAATTATTCATTTCAGTTAAAAATAACATCTCTTTCATCTAGCACAACTTCTACAAAAAAAGGCTATTTTAGTGATTTTTTTTGTTCTCTTAGAAAATAAATGGTGTGACGTTCAAGTTTAAGGAGAACTTTCTGCAATGTTTAATCTAAACAACAGCATGTGTGGTTATAAAACTGTTTATTTTTAGGCAAGTGCATTACTAAATGTTTCCAGCATTTTTACATATTATATTCACAGTACTAAAACATCTGTGAAATAAATGTGACTGAAATGAAACTTCCTCCAACACCTTCTATAGGGTGATAATAACTGCCTAATAACATTTGAGGATACTTATTAAATAATAAACATGGACGTACCTCATCATAAAAGCAGCCGACAGACAATAAAAGAGGAGTGGTAATAAAATATACAAATGACTTAGAATAAGGCAAAATCACAGCATGATATAAATCGTGGTTAAAACAGGCACTTGAAAACTTTGCTTTGAAAATGATAACTAAGAATCAATAGACTTATTTACAGGGGTTTAACAAGCTAAAAAAAAAGTCACATGAATAGTCAACAGTTTATGTGCATGCAAATACCCCTTCCCCCTCCAACTTCCCCTGGCAGAAAGTCTAATTGGAAAATCAGTACTATAAGTAAAGTGGTTAGCCTTCCCTATTCCCATTAACCAAAAGCTGCATGTTACATTTCACTGACAACCGCTGGCAAACCTCTAATAGACAGTTAAAAAATTAAGAGTTTAGACAAAACAAAACGAAAAACCGAGCCCAAACACCTTTAAATACAAGCCACATGATACACACAATGGCCACCACCAAGCTGCAGAATAAAAACCTTCCGGATCTCACTTTTAAAAGTCTTTCAAGTCCTCAGAGGTCTTAAACTTTCCAAATGATACCAAAATTGGTCCGGGGCGGCGAGGGGGAGGGAAAGCCCCCGACTTGTTTCAGCGTATCATACAATGAAAGTGATCATGCCTTGTTTTGTAATTCCACTCGCTGGTCCTTTTTTAACTGATATCTATGTGAAATGAGCTGAGGTTCACGGTCCAGTTAGGAGCGGATAATACATTCATTGTCCTGGCAGCAAACTTTTCCTCTCACTGGAAGAATTCACGCTTGCCACAGGAATAATAATTACAGAAAACTAAAAATGCACTGCTAACGAATTAATCCCTAACGGACAACACACTAACGAGGGCAGTAATGATTTGAGGACTCTCTTCCTCACAACAGGACTTGCATCTTCTGCCACAATGGGCTATTGTGCATCCTCCTAACTCACTATACCTCTTATAGATTCAAGATGTCAAAGGTTGTCTGGCCCGGCTGACCATGACATGCTAGTTAACTCGTTCTACGGAGCACGTTGGGACTTTATTGAAACTTTAATTGCGCCCAAAAGCAGCTAGAGCCAGACTATGTGGGATCTGTAACACATGGCTGCAGGTCAGCACAGCCCAGTAACCTGTTCTAACATAAACAAGCGGAGGGAAAAGTTAGATCAGGGTCTCCGATGAAAGGCAGCACCTCGCAAACACGCTCCTCTCACACGTGATGATTTTACACCACGACACTACCGCACCATTCCAGGCTTTTACAGTAATCAACTTGCTTTGTAACGGACCGAACTTTCCACCTCCCCTCTTTACAAAATATTGCATGGTAAAAAATGCACATGCACACGAACGCTTGAAAGCAGCAGATAAAGTAAAACAAACTGAGTGTTAGGGAGCCGACTGAGACAAGTTACTCTGCACAAGGCTTTTTCAAACTACTTCTTTGCATACTTTTTTTTTTTTTACCCCCCTTAAGCAGAATTGAAAAAGCTTCTCTCTGGAAACTGTAGTGCACATTAACGGTCTCCTGTTACACAGGGGAAAGCACACAAGTGGGACAAGTGTGAGGCTGCTCTACTGAAGAGTGTGAAAAAAATCAAATGTTAATTTGATAAATGTGAGGTCTGGGACATTTTGTCAAAGAGGGAGGGAAAGTAGAAAAGGGAGAAAAAAAAAAGCAGCCCTGCTGCCAACTCACCATCCACCAAGTTCTGGCCGAGATGTCGTAGCAGAGCTGCCATTTGATGGAGCCGTCGGAGGTTTTCCCTGCCATTATGCTGTCAGCAAGCTTCATCTGATGCTAACTCACGGGAGATAAGACACCTAATTGAGAAAACATTTGCACTGGCATGTTGGGCAACATGTAGCCCGGTCCATACCATATGGAATCATGGGTAAAAAAAAAAATCTCCTTGACAATGAACCAATCTCTCACAGACCCAGTGGCAAGGTGAAGTGGAGATGAAAAGTCATCTGCTCCTAGCACTGTCTTCTCCTCTCTCTCTCTCCCTCTCTCTCCCCCTCTCCCTCTCCCTCCTTTTTTTTTTTAAAATAAGAACCCACTGCTCAACATCAAAGAGAGGCGGTCAAAATTAGGGCTTCATCACTCAGATGATTGTGGTCTGCAAGGTTTTTCTTTCCTTTCCTCTTTTTTCTTTTTTAAGAAGAATAAGGAGATTTAATAGGACAAAGGCAGGTAGTGGACTGCGGAGGGAGATCGCCACAGGCTATTAGCCTAAAATTTCTGCTTGACAGATGGAACTGCTTAGAGACTAACAAGCACGCGCACAAAGGAGGGGGGGGGGGGGGGGGGGGGTAAGACTGAGCAAAAGAAGAAAAAGATTGCATCTTTCTTTTTTGTTTGTTTCTTTCTTTCTTTCTTTCATAATTGTGCATATAATCATTTAAGCAGTGAAAGGCAAAACAAAAGTATAAGCTGCTCAAGTTTATTTCTCGATTCAGTGACAGAACCTTTCTTAAGGAATCAAATGCTCTTTCATTTTTTTGAGACATTAAAGTTTTGGCTCTTTGTTCCTTCTTGACTTTAGATACCAGATCTTATTGTTTAAATGAATGACTTTTCATATGAAGGGTCAAATGGCTAAAGTGCTCCCTAAGAACTGAACAATTTTCTTCTTTTCTTTTTTTTTTTTAATATAGTTTTGCTACCGTATTTTTTAAAACTGGTTTTTAATGTTACACTTCCTAATACCATCAGGTGATAACCACCAAAGCCTCAGAGGTTTGTTTCTCCCTCCTGCAAAACTTCTCTGCAACATTCAAAATTTACGTGAGGAACTGACAGATAACTTGGAAAAAGACAAATCCAAAACAAACAGTTTTGAAAAGTTATGAAATCCTGCTATTGTCCAATATTAAAATCCTTTCCTGGAAAACAAAGTAAAAATAATCATACATTTTCCCATCTCTGTTTCCCACTTCTTCTGGTGCACTGTAAAACCAACAAAAGTATTACTTTTATGACAGCTGACTATTAAACAGGCAGTGAATGCTTTCCGTTTAAATCACCCCGTTGTATCACACGGAGTGACGGTTGCTCAGCTATGACCACCACCACTTAATAACAGGGCACTTCAATCTGTAGAGTAGTGCCTTTCCTGAAGTGCTCGAAAAAATGAACTTCTGAACCGGCAAACGGACTCTTGCCAGGAATATTTCTTAGGTCTGTTGAGCTATGGCTGATATAACTTGCTCACTCAGAAATAACTACACTCTGCAAATCTTTTTGTGATTTGGACACAAGAGGAAAATGTATTAAAAATATCCACTCTATTTTAAACAATATCCATTTCTGTTTGTATCAAAAACAGGAGCTCGTGGGTGCACAATACTTCGTTTGATTGTTTTGTGTATTAACTATTGTTTAACTATTTGGCTACAGCAAAAATGCTAACTCCGGGCTGCATAGATTACAAAACTGTCATTCAATAGAGGATAGAACTAACTTTCATTGAGCTTCAATAATACCTTCAGATTTCTGTGATGCGCGAGATAATAAGCAAATGATTTAGGGTAAATACAAACTGCTAATGTAACATGCAGGGGTTAGTCTTTGCTTTTGCCCCAGCCTTAACAATGTTTGGACTGCACAAAAAATACATCAGTGCATGATCTATGCAACTACTTAGCATCCCAGTTTGCTTTTTTGCTCCAGATAGCAGGTACAATCCCACTGCGACAGGAAAGGGTCTGACTAGCATGGGAAGTGTTAAGTTTTAGTCCGAGTCCAGGGAAAAAAAAAACAACGGACACTGTGCCAGGAACTGTCCTTGCACTGGCTGGCCAAAGCATTTATCGTCTTCTGTTACTGCAGGTTCGTTAACACTACCTGTCCTTTCTGTGGCTTGCTGCTTATTGAAAAAACCTCCCTCCAAATAATCATGCAAAATATAAAGTAAAATGCTTCAGTAACAATCAGCCTTTGAATCGGTGTCAGATTCAATTTTATGCTGCGCTCTCTGCTCCTACCTCTCAAACCAAACAACTTACCCACCCTGCTTATTATTTATTTAGTATTCCATAACCAGTTGTGCTGCACGTCATTCCAGTCAAGTTCTGATAGATCTCTATTCGGTCTATATGGTTTTTCATCACCTGATATAGTTATAGATCTACTGACAAACTTTCTCTTGATCGCTGTATTAACCACTGCTTCGAAAGTATTTAGGTCTTCCTATACCAATATATAACTTTACTTCCCAATATTAGTTATAAACACACCGAATAAATATTTTTTTAGAAGAGCATACACTTTTCAGCTTATGAATGACAGAAGCATGAAACCATTTCCTTCCTGACAGTATAGTAGTTATGTGCAAAGTAATGAGGAGTGCTGTTGGTTAACAGTGTTTTAAATTCAGAACAATTAGGTGCAGTTAACTTTGCTATTGTTCTTTCTGATGCTAGGGATGGTGGGTTCTTACCCATAGAGCAATTATTCCTTTCATAAGCGGCTGTTGTTAATAGCATTAAAACAAGATTAAATACAACATGTTAAATATTGCAATTATTGTGGAAAATAAAATTATTTGGTGAGCATAATGGGGAGCAAATCAAGCATTTAACATGATCCAGGAAATGCTACTCCAAACAATTGCATTTGTTTTATGCAATTTTTCCCCTTTGATTGCTGACAGATGCCGTTTTGGAAACAAACATCTAAGTAGTTTTCCTTCAATCAGGAAAAAAACCACACACCAGAAAATGGCTACATGTTTTGAATTTAACTCTTGTCAATCAGCATTCTGCACAACACTCCCTGTGAATAGTACTGGGACAAAACGATGCCTTCCAAAGACTAATAAGCCACAAAGATGTTTGCTTCTAAATCAGATCTGTTCTGAAGAAAGAAAAAGCCTTCGTGTGGCATAGACATTTGTGCAGACACAGTTGCAAAATAAAAATGCTTGCAATATATGAGTGCTATTTCAAGTTGGAAATAAGTTAGGTGTATGTGTTTGTGGGCTATGGGAGAAGAGATTTGTTTTCCGACAGCTTTAGGCCTCAAGCAATGAATTGAAGTACTTGCCAGTTGCTTTCTGACTTCCTACTGGAGAACTGGCCAACTACCCAAAAATAATTTGCTTAATTGTTGCGCAGAGTTACCTGCCGCAGCACAAACAGCGCGAGCGTGCCCCTCTCTATCTCCCCTCGGCAGCACATTCAGATGAGGTCATTGATGCTATCAAGTGTATGAAACCAGGAATGAATGCTACAAAAGGCTAATAAAGTATATTAATTCAGATGACTATATCAAGCTGGCATTTTACAGTCTACTGGAAACTGAATGCATGAGAGCATTAGAAATGTTGGCATAGCGGGTTGTTTCTCCAAATGTTGGCTTCTACTATTCATGTCAGTAAAAGAAACGCGGCAGAACTGCGTGTAGCTCCCACTGCTAGACACATCTTTAGGATCTTAGTACTCTTTACTAGATTATCTATTAATTGCATAGTATCTACTGCTCATTAACCCTTTCTTTATTCCCTTTGCCTCCCCCTATTTCTTCAGTTGCAATTGCTCAGAACCTTTTCAGCTAATCGCAACAGTGTGATTTCAGATCTGTTCCTAATTTGGGAGGCATTTTCCTTGGGAAGCCTGAACTTAGATGAGTTACGAAGAGCATTTCCTTATCTTGAACAGTGACAATTAGTTCAAGTGCCACATGAGAGCAGGCAGTTGATTTTTGGACAGCCTCTGAACTTATGCAAAGTTGCTGACAACGAGTGTGTGTTCTAGCTTTTGGAAATCCTATAATCCTGCCTTCAATCAAGAGGATCTGCTGTTGCTGAAGGCGTAAACAAGGAGAGAAGCAGCATGTGACCACTGCTCCTGCACCTTCAAGGACTCCTGAGCCAAAATGAGTGCAACAGTAAAGCTTCTACTGGATACTCGAGATGACACATGCATTTTGGATGATCTTGCTGAACCCAGGGAAAAAAGTCCTTTCCCCTCTGCAGGAAAGTTGTCTTTGGACTCTGCATTTCCCCCTGTAGCTCTGTTGTGTGTATTTCTCCCTGCTCCCCTCTCGCTCCTCTGATTTTCTTCTTGCCATCTGTATTCCCCTTTTGCCTCATCTGAAACAAGCATCAAGATCTTGTTCTGACAGAACGGTCTGTCAATATGGAAACACACTGACATCACAGACAGTGCTGTGACTTCATGTCTGAAAGAAACAGGAGGAACAGATGAAAGGAGTGAAGGGGAAGGAATGACAAACATTTTAAAAAATAAGTAAAAATTCTCTATCAACCCAAAAGGTAAAGGAACATAAACCAGATTTATTTCTAAGTCTAAATATAACCAACTATTTCCTAATCTGTGACCATAACTCAGTTCAACATTTCAACATGCTCTTCCTCTGGGAGAGGTACCCGTCCCCTACAAGCACGCACTTTGCTGGCTTAAGGCCTGTGTGACAGCCAACATGACCTCTTGAGAAGGACTAAACAGGGACTAGTCTGGAAAAAAGCCAGTATCAAGCTCATACCTGGGAGAAGCCTTCAGAGGGAAAGAGGGACTTCTGCCCTAGACCAATCTAAAACACCTAAATAAATGCAAATTCATAGAATTAAAAATAAAAGTATTCATCAAAACCACAAACTCAGTTTTGATGCAGCTGCATCAAATGTAGCGTTACCCCACTGAGGTGGGGATACAAGACATATCCAGAAAATATTCTTACTGAGTAAATGGGGGTGGAATATCACCTTACTATTTTTTTTTTCTTCCTAGAATGAAATATTAACAAGAGTGTCTAACCATTATTTCTATTTCTAGCTTTTTTAAATAAGAATTTGGGAGGAGTTAAAAGCCCCACATTTCCTTTACTATTTGAAATATTTATTTCAGCTCTAACATTAGAAGGCCTCCAGAAGATATTGCTTGCTTGCCATCTCTGGAGCCACTGCAAAACTCTAATAAGGAGATTCATAACTAGTAGGAGAGGAGCTCAAGAAAACTAAAAGGTTAATATATTCTAACTAGATGTTTGGTATAGAATGTCAGATCTGTCAAATTTCATTACATTTTGCTGCTCAATAAAAAAGATTTGATTTCTTTTGCCACTGTCCTACTATGTTCAAGTCACACAGTGCCAGCAGCAACCAGCCAACGACCACAGGCTGGCACTGAGCAGGCCCGAGTGGGAAGCCAGCCGCAAGGACCATCTGTTTCCGATTTCTAGCGAAGCCAAGATGTGCAGTGAAGTGCATTCCATTCACCCGGCCAGCCTTCTCCCTGCTCAAGTTATTAGTGTTACAAGTGAAATTATCTTTTCCAA
Source organism: Aptenodytes forsteri (assembly GCF_000699145.1). Classification (NCBI taxonomy): domain Eukaryota; kingdom Metazoa; phylum Chordata; class Aves; order Sphenisciformes; family Spheniscidae; genus Aptenodytes; species Aptenodytes forsteri. The sequence continues at coordinate 12,064,050 of NW_008796165.1, read as the reverse complement.
ACAGCGGGGGAGCTATAATCCTTATGGAACAAGACTTTAAAAAAAGGGAAAAAGAGGAGGGGGAAAAAAAAGTCAGAAAAAAGGTCCCCCAACCCCCCCCCCCCCATTCAAACATCTTTTGTTAAAGTTGTCGATGACACTGTCTGTAAATTTAATTGCCATGTTCACAGGTTTTATAATTTTAAAGGATGTTTAATTAAGAACTGTATCCTCCAAGGGAAGAATATGTACGTCGGTTCGTGGGATCTAATGGAATAAACCATTCAAATGTATTTAGAGTGTTATTTATGAATAAAGTTAAAAATGACAAGATGAATGCTCATTTAAGTCTTCTAACATTAAGTGCCTTGAAAAACATCATAGGTTTTAAAGTATAATTTAAAGTGAGAATGCATAAACAATGCTAATTACATGCTACTTACATTGTTTCAATATGTAATGCATATGTTTAACCTCTCAGAGAAAAGATTGGTCTTGGCACAGCAATTGTGGGGATTTAAGGATATGCTAAACTGATAACTGTAGAATGAGCTCTGACATAGGATATTGGTCTCCTACTGTTACCTAAATGCCAGGTGGAAATGGAGAAGTTTATTTTCAAAGGGGGAAACATTTATCCTTTGACACCATTCCATTCCAGTGACTTTATTTCTAATATACCATGAGATTAATGATGTGGCTACTGTCACTGTGTCTGATGAACACTGGCAGAGCTGTGGAACAGTTGCTCCCTCTACTATTATTGGACATATTTGTAAATTGGCATATATAAGATGAACTTGTTCCGTGTGCCAGCCAATTGGAAAAAAAACTTCAGGAGGACAGAATTTTTGTTTTGCTATTTAATTCCATATAATATACAGTTGGTTTAAGATTGGCTGATTTAAAAACTTGTTTAAATTAACGTTTGTCAGTTTTCATGTCATATAATAATCTCAATATGACTCTTATGCAAATCAATTGCAGATAATTAAGGAAGTAAATTATCATTATGAAACAGATTCCTGACATACCAGAGGCGAGTCAATATTTAAGCCTTTGCTCAGGGAGGGCACAATTGCTGAATGTAGCCATAATCATTCACCATCCTATCCCCAAATGATTTATTCTTTCAAAAGTAACGCTATCATAAAAGAAAATACAGAATAGCTTGTTCCATTAGTTTTCCTAGTCCCTTTCAATCTGTTTTTACAGGTCTGAAACTATTGTTGTGAGTGGCTGACACTACACATTAAGAATAATTGTTAAGTCACCTGAAACCTTTATCTTTTCTCTTTTTTATCTTTTTTTAATCTTTTCTCAGTGTCTTCAGAGGTGCAACTGGACACTGACTGTTGTTGCTGCAGGACATTATTTGACCTATAGCTAGGATTAACACAAATCGTAACCTCATTCTAAATTTTCTGTCCATGTATTCAGAAACATCTGCTATAGCTGCATACATTGCCTGTCTTTAAGATGTCCTGTTTTGCCATAAGTAAAATATATTTCAGGTTCTCTGGTGCTGTGAGAAACAACCCTTCTGGGTCTCTCCATACAAGCTTGCTTCCATGTAGGTAAAGTAGGAAGAGGGGTGCACAAGGACCCAAAGACCACAAGTGGGAACTGTGGAATTGCTCCACAAACTTTCTATACCTGAGGTCTACAGGATATGAGAAGAGAGAGAGGCTAAAACGTAAAAACCATGAAGCTCTGCACACTTCTGTCATTAGCTTGGTCAGACATTGCAGGCTGAGTACCAGTGCTTACTGTGTACATGACTAGGGTAGACTATTTACTCGTATAGGCATAGGCAAGTCTCATATCCTTCCTCCTTTTCAGTTTGTAGGTAATGCCACGGCACTGAGGACTACTTTTGGATTCAAAGATTGCAGTGTCACATGCCACAGGAAACTAATCTCTGAATCTATGCTTTTGATTTTTACTTATTCTCCCAGTTTCTGATAAGGATTTGCTGCAAGTGGCTCATAGTGGGAAAAAAAAAAATTACTATTAATCAGGAGGGATAGACAAGTGCCCAAAGCCTCCCTGGAAATGGCTTTCTTGCATAGGACCTACTGAGTCCAACAGTGCTGGTGGACTTTCAGGCAGCAGTGCTAAATCAGTGCCTTTTATCATCTATAGCTACATAAAAGACTGCAACTACTCCTTCCTAATGAGAGACTTCTGTAATGCTCTCTGCTTAGGGCTATTCTTGAGGAATAAGGAATCCAAGACAGATGTGGCAGTGACCATCATATTCATCTCAAAGACCAAATCCCTCAAAGCAAAGGAAATATGAACAATTAAAACAATAAATACACTGAATCATATGAATTTCCGGTGCCCTCAGTACTAACTCCAGTTCCACACATTAATTTGTAATTCTTGAGCCATGAATAAGTAAATCCTCTTTTGTTTAGAGAACAAGATTAAAATGCTACTAATATTAAAACCACTCCTGTTTGCTGGCTTATATGTCTATTTAAATACCTGCTTATTTCTTTGCCTCACCTCTTGAGTGTCAAACTTGTCCTTGATAATACCAGCTGAATGGCAGCCAGCAGTCTGAACACCATAGGTAAATACCTAGAGAAGTGCTTTGGGAAGGGCTGAGCTGCATATAAGCAAATTTTACAAGCAAGTCCAGTATAATCCATTGAAGTGGCTCTGGATTATTGAACAATTTACAGCAAGATAAGACTTTGGTGACCCTAAGATACATTTACACTCCTGTGTAATCTATGCCACTGGACATCACATCATGGAAGAGAAATCTCTGAATGTAGTTTATTCAAAACACATCACTATAAACATCCTTTTTTCAGTTAACTGGTCATACAGACAAAGGAATTTTGGAGATGAAGTCTGTAGCACTTGTCTCTTCTTGTGTGGTTCCTTTTATTTTTCAAAACAGGTTTTAAAAATCTGCGGGAGTCTTAGCTGATCAAAAAAAACAACCCACCAAGAAGGGAAAAAAAGTTTCAACTAATCAAGTTGAAAATTTTTCGTGAGTTTAGAACTAATGAAAATCTATTACTTCAGACTTTTGAAAATCAAATCTAATCCAAAACGTGGTGTACTGCTAGCAAAGAGGAGGTTGTATAGAAATTCTAACTTTTATATTTTTTCTTGTATTCACTGGACATTTCCATTAAAATAAGAGAACATATCCATTACAAACTTCATTCTTTATTGCCTAAATTCTGAAGACCTGACTTTTTCCTTGTGCTAAGGGACTTCTTTTCACAAAGGATAACTCTGGCTGACAGATATGAAAGCACTGGTCAACACTACAGGATGCAGATTAAAAGATATGGATGCAGGGATTACAGTGTGCCTTGATGCATTGCAATCTTTTCCTAACACAGGGATCCACCATTAAAAAGATGACATGTTCTGTCTATGAAGGCTCCTTTAGAGGGGGGGCAGGGCCAGGAACGTTCCTGGGAGTTGCTGAGGAATAACTTGCACCCCATGTTCAGCCTAATCATGACCCCCTTTCTGGCCAGCACTGACAACTTTCAAAGTTGACTTGCCATTTTGAATGCTTGTGGGTAAAACAAAAGTGGTGGCCCTCATGCTGCCACATCACCTGTCCCTCACAGGCTTTCTCCCAGCTCTGCAATGGCAGGAGTTTGTATGAACCCAGAAATCAGTCCAGGTGCTGTGCTTTTATCTTCATGGGTGTCAAGTAAGGAATAACTGTGAACTTGTCTCCATGCTTGGGATCAGATGTGCTCAGTGCTGAAAAGCTCAGGAATGCTTTCAAAATGTACTTTGAAGACTACTTGGTAAGAACAGCTGGAATGTATGTCTCCATTACCAGCAAGCTGCTCTGATACTGTGAGCAAAAACACAAGCTGAGTCACAGTAGATGACAATGCTGCTGACAAAACGTTTTAAACTGCAAACTAAAACAACAATGGGATTATTTATGGACTGCAACTCTTATTTTAATGTCAATAAATGTACTGGATAAATTCCCCTTCATTAGCTGGAAACCTCAGAAGGAAACAGAAATATTCTGGTAAACCACAAGCTTGTTCTTAGCAAATACATGGCTACATTTCCACTGCAGAGGCATATCCAGACGGTTTCTTCACTGGGACAATAAATCTCTGGGAGTGAAAAACAGAGTCTATAAAAGCAAGACCTACAAAGTAAGGGTGTGTGACACATGGCCCTCAAGGCTCCAGAGGATGACACTGGAAAGTACTGAGAGTGGCTTTTTTTTTTTTTTTTTTTAATGAATGGAAAACATGTTTTCTGAGATCTACCATTCAACTCAAACCAAATGGCTGGAATGAGTCCCCTTCACTATGGGAGGTGTTTGTTTTCTTATCTACTGGGCTGCAGACATCCCAGAGAAAGCAAGTTGGTTTGACTGCCGGGGGGGGGGGGGGGGGGGGGGGGAAAACGAAGGGGGGAAGGAAAAGCACAGAAATAGTGTGCTGCACCTCCCTGATTTCTGAGATGCAGAAGGGGCAAGTCTTTCCTTGTAATGGCTGGCTCCATAGATGATATGCATCAGTCCACATGATACGCTGAATGCAGGGCACTTTAGTCCTTCCCCATCCTACCTCCTGACACCTTACTCCTGCTAGAGGCTTCATGGAAGGAAAGAGAGGACCCAGAGTTGCCACTGGGGCTCTCCTATCATGGGAGAAATTCCATCAGATCAGCTGTGGTCAGCTTCTGATTCCTTGAGACTGATTTTCAAAGGCAGAGAGAACAAGGCACAACATCTTGCCAAATAGTACTGATGTCTCCTCATGTTTCTAGAAGGAATAGTTTCATCTCAGGATGGAAAATCCAGACATCACGGTCAGAGATTGCTTTTTCCTTCTGCTCCTCACCACTAATCTTTCTTTACTTTTCCTTTCTAAATCTGTGGTTCTATGTCTCATCCTAATGGCTTGCAAGCTATTTCCAGAATTGAAAATGTGGTACTCTCTTATCTGTGTAGCATTTTGTTTATTTATAGCATGGCACTAATGACACTTAGAATTCGTTTCAGAGTTTTTTTCTTATTGTAAAGGCAAGACACACAAACAATTGTGTCTGGCTCTAAGTACATTCTTAACCCCATTCAATTTATTTCAGATGCCGAGTCCTCAGAAAAGGGGACCAACGACTAATAAATCGGGTGTTTTTTCCTTCAGTAGAAGTCATCTACTGGGATCAATAAGAAACAGAAGAAAAAAGTTTTCTTGTTTGCATGAGGTAATGCAGACAAATAGCTACATGTAGTAGGTAAGAGCATATTTCAAGCCCTACACTTAGCATACAGGCCAAGCTTATCAAGAATAGCTTGTTGTATTTGAGCAAGACTAGAAATCTATTTGATAAGAAGGGAATACAGGGATAAGAATATGGCTTACATCAGAAGGTAAAATGGAGAAACCAAGTCCTTCCTCATTAGCTTTCTGTTGAGCCTCTGGCTCAAAATCTATACAGCAGTATTCCCATTTCAGAGATCCCAGACTTCTTGCAATCTAACAACTATGAACTTGATGCTCAGCTGAGCAGGGTCCAGAGCAGATTCCTGGGGATGGTGCTGGAGCTTTGGTAGCGCTGGCTCGTATGGGACACACTCTCTTGCCTGCACAACCTTCCCTTCCTCCCAGCTTGAGCCAGGTCATTGCTGTGTCCTCAACCATCTCAAGGCAATCCAAAACCTGTCACACCACCAGTTTATTTTCCACTGGATAAAAATTATTCTCACACTCTCTGTAGATAAGCAGATACTAAAGCAGCACTTCACAGAATGCAAAGAACTACAAGTATACTCACACGTAAATGTTTACATAAAATGTTGTTCCAATAATTTTAGAAAATAAATCTCAGTAAAAGAGATGAACCTGACTGTCAGTTAGCTGTGGACAAGTCAATTGGGATCATACTTCCTTCCCTTTCTTCCCACAAAACCTCACCTAGACTGTTGCCTAAAACCTGTTTTTTCACTCAGTTTTGCAAATAATTTGCCTACACCTTGGTTAGACAGTCTTGCTCCTGGATGCTTACCAGGACCAAAGCTTTTATCGTCATAATAATAGGATTCAATGTAAATAATTGGCACAACGGTATGTTAAGATGAAACATAAAACAATGAGATGCGTACAAATTACAGATACTTTTCAGTAACAGGGCAAATCCTAACTCTTGAAAGTGAAACAATCATCACAGGAAGCAGAGGGAGAATTGTTTATCAAAGGATGGGAAAAAGCAACTGAAGTTTTTAATCTTCATGAACTATTTTTAAGGTTCACCAACCTAGTGCAAGTTCACAGGTTTCTCTGATATAACTAAAATAACCATTATGTTTTTATAACTAAAGAGAAGCTTGTTGCCAGTACTACAAAAAGACCATTCCTTCTCAGGCCACCCTGTCACAAAAAGGTTACCGATACATGGCACACATTATATATATTTGATTTCACATGTAAACATGCAGGCACACATCCATGGTCTTTATTCAGAAGTTTACATAAACCCCATACTGAGTCAGGCTTCCAAACTTACAGTACCTGAATATATTCCAAATGAGGCAGAATGAGTTATTTTGCCCCTCATTCTGTCTTTGTAGAAATGTAGAGCAGCACCTTTATGCACATACACACTCTGAGTCAGGAATGGATGTTATTTGCCTAGAGCAATTCATTTTGTCTTTAAAAAAACCAAACACAGAATCAGGTTCCTTCTTGTAATTGCTTCACCTGAGAATATAGCAATCACCTTCCTAAAGGGAAACAGCATTAACTAGAGCTTGTTTGTGTTTGTGCTGGAAGACCAGGGCTCCAGTGGATAATCCAAAAGATTATTCCACAGTGGATTAACCCAGACAATACTTATCAAAAATGTCACACCACAAATATGAGCCAAGAATACGTTACTGGGAAAGCTGCCTGGACCAATGTAAAATTAGAGAAAATGGGAAAGTATTATGTATCAAACAATGCAAAACACTTGCATAGTCTGTGAACATACATTGCTATAACTGTCTTTATATTAAATTAAACCAAGTAAAAAAATTAAGAAAACTAAACCCTGTCCCCCTTCAGTGTCTCATCAGATTGCATTATATTGACAGCTTCACAGGACCTCAGTGGATCTGGACTCTCTTATTCTCCCCTCATACCTCTGCCAATATCTCACTGACAGCAATAGCAGGTTGCCATCCTCCTTGGGGATGAATATGAAGGGATGGGACATTTTGCAAGTCCTATCCTTTCACCTCTGTACATCCCCGTGTCCTACCTTTTCTGCACTTCATTATTTCTCAGACCTGCAGTCAGCAGCTTCCCCAAGTCCGGATCACCTTGCTCAGCAGTCTTAGCTGCACACAGTAGCACCATAAACTTATCCCATAGGTATTCCCATCTCTCCAGATATCCAAGCTTCTGCTCAAACCTCCCTTGTTCCATGACTGTGGCCTCTTTGCACTCTCAATGTATTTCTGGTTTCTTCTTCCTCCCAATTCATTCTGTTACTCCCTTGCCCTGCCCCACTCTAGTCCTCTGGTCATCCCCTGTCTAGCTCCTGTGACCCCCAGTCCAAACCAGTTAGCTTTCTCCTTGTGTTGCTTCCAGGCCCACTCCCGAAGGGGCAGAATGGAAATACTTGGTAAGAGCCCCTGCTGCTGAATGCAGTGATGTAACTCAGCAAAAGAGAAACTCTGAGTTTATATAAAAAGAGAGCCTTTGAGAACGCAGTAATTCATGCCAAGCTTTAGACTGCAGTTCCATCCTGCCCCACGTGTGTCAGAAAAGTCACTTACACCCTCTGCTTTCAAATCCACCTCTGTGGCAATCTGCAAGTCAGAAAATGCTTGATTCATCCCACTTAATTGGGACAATATAATACAAAGATATATAGAAACAAATATAGAAAGCCAGATGTTTTCACCAACCTCTGTGCTTTTTGCCTTCTAACACCACAGATTATTTGGGGTAGAGATCTTATTAACTCTATTTCTACTGCATCTAACACAAAGAGGCCATGAATGTGGATTTAGTTTCTGGACAATTTCATACTATAAAATAAATTTTATGCTAAACAAATACCTACAGAAAAGATCTGTAAAATCTGTCCTATTCTAAGATTTAGTAACAAATGTACTATTTGGTGCATAATAGACAATTCATTTTGCTATGCATTTAAAACATAAAGCACTTAAGGATATTTGCAGTATACAAGACACTATTATAAAATCAATTTCTATTCTAGTTTATAACCCAACCACTTAAAGTCTTAATTTGCTACAATTCACTTTCTTATATTCCGACTCATTAAAGTGGGACCAGCTACCTTCTGAACTCTGATCATAAGTTTCTTAGAGCTAAACTATTTAATTATTGTCTACCACATACACTGTCTCCACTTGCTTATTGCCTACATTTACGCATTTACAACATCAGTTCAGGTTGTTTGCACTTGCTTGAGAACCTGCTGCCTCTTTTTCTGAGGCTTGAAGGAGGGAGACTTTGGTTTCACTGAGTGATATCCCATTACGCTGTACAAATAAACAAACAGCAGAGTAACTGGCAGGAAGTCATGCCCCTTCGGTGAGCAGGGCTCCATCTCAGCAGAGGGCAAACGAGGCAGCATCATTTTCACTCCAGCACAAAGTGTCTATTCTTGACTACTTGACCAAAGGAAGCAAAAGCAGAAGGACGACTAGCAAAGCACATCTGCAGGGCTGTATTTCACAGGAAGTAATGCAGCTCCTCTGCAGATAAGTTTCACTGAAGAACAAAGACTGATTTTGTTCAGTGCTTCAAGAATGATGCATTGAACCTGGACCTAACGTTTCAATCCCTGAAAACAAGGCTGAGAGTGAAACCTAATTTCTCCCTCACCCTTGTTTCAAATTAGCTGCATGATTTTAAAATTAGCACTATACTTACCACATGAAGAAAGCTTAAAAGACATCCACTAATCTCCAACTAAGTTTACATGTTTTATTTATTGATTTTGCAGACTACACACAAGTTAGTGCATCTGAGATGTCAGAGCAACAATAGCTAAACCAGTTATGCAAAACTTAGCCTCCAATGCTGAGCTGCCTTAAAGCTTAAGAAACAAAATATTTATGACTAAGAACAAGACAAATGGTCTAATAATACATTAGCAGGCAGTATTGTCACTGACTGCAAACATATTTTGAGCTTACATCTTTCCTGTATATCATAACCTCAGAGGCATACTACCCACTACAATTGGTTTTCCAGCAGCTCAACATTTAACATGAGATAATGAGGTGTGTTTTCAAATGATACAAGCAGCATTAGATGTAGTGGGAGCCAAAACCATGATCATATTAAAAGCAAATAGCAGAGCAAAGATTACCTCTTGCCCTCTCTTTTAGCTTCAGCAGCATATTCCAATAAGTGCAGAAAAGACACTGTCAAGTACTTCTTTATAGTTTAATTTTCTTTTTTTAATCTCCATTGCTTGCAATGCCCTTGCCCTGTTTAAAAGCTGCAGAATAAAATTCCTTTCTCTGTCAAATTTGTACTTTCTCTCAGCAAAGAATGACTGGGGTTTAAAAAAAAAAAACAAACCCCAAAACAAAGCTCAAAACTTCATCCCTTCTCCAAGATAAGAATTAGAGATAAAGTTAAAGATAAGAAGTTTTTATCAAAATTTAAAGGAACCAATAAGTTCAAAGGAAGGTCATCTGTCCTACTTCTAATTATTGCTCATTTCCACTATGCCCAGCTCTGTAAAAATAGTGGAGCATTTTATAGCAAACTATGTCTCACATTAAGTGCAGCCTTGGAGTTATTTGCTTTTTAAGGAGGACAGCAGGGTCTTTTCTCGAAATATTTTTTTGGCATTTTGGGAGCAGAAGTTGTGAAACATGATGGGAACAAGGTAACAGTGGTCTGGGGGAGGTCCCTGGATCCAAGAGATATCGCTACAGCAGCTCTGTGATGCTTATTCTAAGAATTCCCCTTGGCGGCTGCCTGATCCGTAGTCGGACCATGAATGGAAGGCAAACGCTGTTTGTACTGGCTTGGAACTCAGGGACTGGGAGCCACGTGGGGCAGATGCGATCACCTGGGAAGGTCGGCTGAAGGCTATATGTTTACACTGGCTTGGCAGTCCAGAGCTGGAAGTCGTGTTGGTGAAGGAGACAATATCCAGAGCCTCTGAATTTATAGATTGGCACACTGTAATTTTTTTTCCTAACTGCAGTAGAGAAACTGTCTCTTGGTGGTTATTGATAGAAATTTTCCTTCAGTTTCAGGACTGATAAGATTTTTTTTTTTTTTGTAACTTAAAATCATATTTCTGCAGGCAGTTATTTAAACGTTTTACCCTTGGTATGTGCTGTGTATCACATATAGGAGTGCTCCTTATGATTTAGTCAGCATATTGTTTCAAGATCGCATTCACAATGTTGTACATTTCTGTATATAACCTATAATTTGCATTAGCTGTGGGACTACATTTGATTTAATCGCTTTCTCCCCCCTCATGTATTGCAACTCTGTAAAAGAAACGGTAACATGAGGAACAAAGATCTCATCTCCCCAGTTCCCTTCCCAACCTTCCAGTCAGTACAAGCGATTTAAGAGTTAATTGGATGGCATCACATCTAGTGATTACTCTCTAATAATACATGGTTACACCCTTTTGTTACAGTAGGCATTTGGGTCACAGTAAGTTCTTCAGTTGCTATGTTTTTTGCTGCCTACTTCTATCTGTAATGAATCTACTGCACAAATCAGAAACTTAGGCATCCACTCCTATGCATAGAAGCAACCAACATAAGGAAACAGTCGTAATTAAACTTCCAAAGGTTGGTCTCGTTTTCAGTTGGTTGCAGCAAGTTGAGATGCCAGCACCGGGCAAGATGGTCTTGGAAGAAAGGTCAAGTGCTTCCTCACTTGAAGATTGAAAGAGACTAAAGCAGAAGATGTAAATCAAGCTGACTGGATTTCCAGATAGGACATGCTCAGTGGAGAAAGGCTCACCATCGAATAGTTAGTACCGCAACCACTTCAGTGTATTTTTCCTGTGGTATTTCCTGACAGAGACTATCCAAGATGAGACCTCTCTGTGGGAAGTTAGAGCAGGGAGAGATTTGGATTTTAATGGGGCTGGGGGTCTGCACATCTGCCACAGCATTAGCTGATACATGGGTGTAGCGGGTACCGTGGTGCCAGCTGATATTGCTGAAGGTAGAGGCCAAGCACAATGACAAGACTTGTCCTCTGTAGGGACATCCTCCTTTAATTACTGTGCTTGCGGCCTCCTGCTCCTTTTCCACCTTTCTTTCCTCCCTGGAACACAAAGGAGGAGGGGAGAGGAATAGCAACTGGCTGTCAACTGACTCTGGAGGGAAATTGGAGAGAGGAAGAGAAAGGAAAATCCCCTCTGAGATGGTACTTTTTGATCCCCTTTCTGATCAGTGCAGTGGCCTAAGCAAAGCCACTGCCTCCTGCTTCCCCCTCTCCCCCTTCGAAATCCCCCGGCAGCTGTACTGCTACAGATGTGCAAATAGTCCAGCAGCAGCAGCCTGAAGCCAGGAGGTGAAAGAAATGACTCCCACTAGCTACAGAAGATACAGTTGTGAGAGGACATGCACTGTTGGACAGGGAGCTGCTATGAAGTGCACTGGCGGCAATTGGGGATGGATCCTTTCCTCTGCCCAGGTATCCCCCAAACTGCCCAAAAGTTTGCTGGTTGAGAAGATATGCAAAGCAGAATGTGCGTAATTTATTGTATCCAGCAATAAGCAAAATATTAAGTGCATTTTTAATGCTGTAAAACCTTTTAAAAGACTTTTAAACCTTTCACTGTGGGACATAATTAAACTTGTTTTGCTATCTGCAACAGGCCTGGCCTCCAAACACATAATTAAGCGGTCACAAATTGCAAAATTGGTTTGTTTGGTTCCCACACTATGCAAATAATGATAAAAGCTTTCTCAGTTGTCACTTATTGCACTGTAATTGACAGGCAATGGGCAACACAATTATGCGAGTTTGGAACTTGAAGACCACATCCATGTCTTCCCATGATTCCCAACACTGAATATTTTACTTGGTGTGTTCTCTATGGTTTCAGTGGCTGCATGCACTCAGGTAATGTAGCCCTACCACTTGAAATAAAAGATTTAAAGCTTGTTAAGCATAAAGGATCTTTTTCTTTATGAGGCAGAGAGTTATGCTTTCCTGCAGCTAATTATACCATCTCTAACCACTGGAAGGATTCATAAGCACCAGCATATGCAGAATGACTGGCTACATTTTGTAGCTCAATTCTTGTGGACACAGATATGTGTCTTGGAGACCAGAAACACCATATGCTCTAGGAAGCAAGTGCTGGGGCTTCTGCACCGTCTCACGTATTCCTCTTATTCCTCAGACTACCCACTGCACTGAATATCCAAAGTTTTTACACATAAGCAAGAAGTATGTTATAGTGCATACCCTGTACCCATGAGAATTTTTGATTCAGTGATAATGTGTTATCTATTAAAAAAAAATGCAGGAGATTGCTTAAACTTGCTAAAAAGTTCTCTTCATGATTTCCAGTAGTAGCTTTTTGGCACTACCAATCAGCCAGAAAATATTTCCAGCACAATTGTTTTGCAGGAACTTTAATTCTTTATGGAAAAAAACTAGATTACAAGGATGAAAACAGAACTACATCAGAAATATCTGAGGAAAGAAAAGAATTGAAGGAGACTGACATTCTCTCACAGGTTTTCCAAACTATTATCTAGAAGCAAGTTTATGCTTAAGGTCCCACAGGATAGTTCAAAATACACAGAAAGATTATTACTTGCCGTTAAACATACCAGCTAAACGAGGCTTTTAAATCCCAACTCTGAAAAAAGGGTCTATGTAAAACATCAAAATCCTTGGAGGATCAGCAGAAAGAACGTAAGGAAGATACAATACTTTTATGTGCTTTTGTAGGTGATAGGGAGAACCACAGTCTGCTCTTACAAGAGTAAAGAGACTGTTCACAGTCTGGATTTGTACTTATTTTCCAGCAGAAATTCCTATTCCAAAGACCGAAGGTCCAGACTAACTAATTTCTGGAGAGAGGAAACAACTCAGCTTTGAATATGCTGTGCCAGGGTGTTTTGCCAGCACTTAGCTCATGAAGTTTAAAGAAAGAGGAGAACTTGGGCAGCAAATGAAACCGCTTGAGGAAGCAAGCAGTGGGACTCCACACTGCAGGCTACTCCAAATGCTACAAGTTTGATTAGTTCAGAAGGTTACTGAGGATAGTATTTGCTAATATTCGCTAATACTTACTCTTCAGAATCAGGTTCCCCTCAATCTAATTCTTCCTCTTTTTGTCTGCATTGCCTCTCTACATTAAGATAGATGGGTAGCTTGCATACTTAGTCACAAATGAAATAGCTTTGCTATTAAAAGGCCGAAGTCACAATTCTGCTTCCATCTCTATGGATACAAGGTTGCACTTTCAAAAGCAGACAAAATTAGACTTTGGTTATACCTATATAAAATGATTGTCTTATGAAAGGTGCTTTGGATTTACGCTGGTGTAAGCTAAATCTAGCCCCTGAAGTTGATGTTTCAAGGGTTTTAATGAAATGATAATTTTATATGGCTTAAAACAGAATTGGAAAACACTAACAACCTTCTACCCATTTTTTCTAATACGTGGTTAGTGTAAGCATCTGTTCCTTCAGTTTCTTTGTGCTTTAAATTATTGGCATTTGATTTCTGTGGTTTTGGCAGCCATAGTCAGCTTCCTCCAATTAACAAAGAATAAGAAAGGATTTCTGTGCATTTAAATACAAATCAATATGGACAGCATTATACCAGCTTCATCCATTGAGAAATGCGGACAACTTGTTTGCACCCAGGCTGATTCTGCTGCAGAAGCATTGCTTAATGCAGCGTAATCGTGACACCTTTGCTAAACCCATGGTATTAGTTCAACTGAGCTACAGCACACTGGAGCTAAAAACTGATCACAGTGCCCATATGAGATTGTCAAGGTGTTCTTGGCAGAAGCACAATTAAATCTGTGTTGCAGCAGTGCAAGTGTTCTGCTGCCATGTCTAACATTGCGTCAGCACTTCCATATAAGCTCTTATTTTCAGGGCACCACAATGACTTGGATGAAGAAATTCACTCTCCAGTGAGTGCTGGCATTTGGAGTTATGCAGTTTGCCTGCATACAAACAGAAACACCTTCACATCTGAGCACGTAACTATACATTTGAGCATGTAACTATTGCACTACTACATGCGATTCTCAGAAGCTACAAACTACATGTCACTTGCTAATCACAAGTAAGAGGTGACTCTAGCCTTTTATTGACATTGTTATTTTAAAATAACTAAATTAAGTGGTTTTACAGGTTCCAGATCTAATCAAGGAATGAGAAGGCTGTTAACAGAATCCCCAAATGTCTGACAATTAAAAAAAGCTTTAAGACCTTGCTCTGCCACTGCTTAGTACTTGCAAGTCCATTTGCAATCAAATAGCATCTTGGCTGTCTATATCAGCATTTACAGGACCTTGAAACCAGCATGTCTCTGCCTCCAAACATTCCTCATATAGCAAGAGTCATGGAATCCTACAAAGATCCTCTTTTAAACACTGTTGTTTTATCCAGCTTCACCTTTATTGGGGAGGGTGGTTGGGGACATATCTGGACTTTTCTGTGCTCTGAGAAAAGCTAAATGCTGCAGAAAAATATGGCTGGGCTGCTCTACCTGCCTCCTTCCTACCACTATAGCGTACAGGAACTGGACTGTGGGCAACACACTCTGCAGGTCACGTCAATCTTTGCTCTCCCTGTCAGCCCCAGTTTACCTTTTTAATGCTCTGTGGTTGTGAGCAAGGTGGGAGGCACAAGGTGGGGACCACTGGTGCAGAGGCTCTCCCACTCTGCTGCAAAGGATAATTCCCTGCTCCTGGGCACTTTGCCCCCTTCAATCACTGCTGACCTGGGGGGGCTGGCTATGCTTCAGCTCACCTCTGAATGAAGATTTGGAGGAGGATCCAGGCGATTTCAGATGGTGTGGGATGGATGTCAGTGAGCTGGGCCCTCAGTAATTGATGGTTCATAAAGATTTCTGGTATCCGAAATGAGCCTGGTTATGTGACTGCATCAATCTGTTCCAGGGGATGATCAGAGGCAGGTGAGAGGAATAGCTCTGTGCAATCACTCTCAAGGCTGTGCCTGGGGAAGAGTGGTAGCCAGGCTTCTTCCAGGTCTTCTGTAATTAACCATAACATCCCCTTCGTGCTCTGACAATCGGTGTAAATGGCCCCAAAAATCAAAGGCCTGCAAAGGACAACAAAGGTCAGGTATCTTAGAGCCATACTCCTCGGGTTTGTGTCAACTATTCTTCTGCTGTGCTGAAGAAGCAATGTCAGACTAAACAAATAATGGAAAATGGAGCAGAGTTTTGTTGAAGTAAGGTAATTTTCATGGTGGTGTTTGCCTGAAATAGGACTTATCAAATCACCAAAAAACCTCTAAATCCTGCTGAGGGGTTTTTCAATGTGCTTTACCAGCTTAACCAAAGAATGATATGTACACAGACATTCAAAGTACTTTGTCTGGAAACCAAATAACAGAACACTGACATTTTTTCAACCACTAAATAACATTCAGACAATGACTACAGCAGCAAGAGCTGGGTGTGGAAGAAATAATACCTTCACGCAAGAAGTACTGGACTTTGTGGGAAGAAACTTCATTCAGAATTGAACTTCATTCACTTCATTCAGAATTCTACCCCCCTCCCCCTTTTTCCAACCAATATTTAAATTTATTGTTTAAGAAAAAAAATATTGAAATGTCTCCTGACCCTTGGTAGATGCTTTATTTCTAATAAGGATCCTTTTCAACTATGCTTTGATTAAATGAAGAAAAAAGAAAGATGAACAGACAGCTAAATGTCCTCTAATAAGAAAAGTTAATAAAGAAAATGGTTCTAATATTTCTTTCTCTGATAATGGTTCCATTGTTTTGATTTTAGAGGCATAAGTGAAGCGTACATTCAGTGATGCATTCCCATGACTAAATCACCTGTAAGATTGCATTTTGCATTTGAAAGCTCTTTTACAATGTCTTTCCCAGAGTAGATGCCCCTGCTTCTTTGATGCGGTTAAGCAATTTTGCACAATCATGTAACAGATTAAATTAGACTTAGTCTTCCTTGAACATTTTTATACTAGGCTTGGGTTATAGATGGAGCTCAGCAACATCAATTCTCATTGAAGCCTACTTGAGGGTACTTAGCACTTTGCAGGAAGAGCTTAACTTGAAGAATCAAAATCAGAACACAAACCTCTACTTGTACAGAACAAATATGCTCCACTTTCAGTGACCTTACTCTTTTTTTCCCTGCCAGCTATGAGCTGGAATATCAAGTTGTGCCATTTTCTACTATTCCGTAAACACCATGTGAAGGTGGGAAAACAAACAAACCAACCCCACTACACTTAATACCCCAATATAGTACCCCATTAAGGGGACAGAGGCTTTGAGTAAAAATGAAAAGGTTGCAAGTTCTTTTGTGTAGCCAGCAACAAACTACCCATTCACATCACTGATGAAGCATGGAGCCAGTAGCAGAAAAAATGAACACTAAATAGTTGCCTTCATTTAAAAAATTTAAATAGTATTTAATGAAGGCATTAATCAGCAAAAGAAACATTTTGTGGATATTTGCCATGACATACAATAGACTCAGGGAGTCCATTTGAGGGGAAAAATACCCTTGATCAGGCAGTCTGCATTTAATAACATAGCAGAGGACATAAGAAATAAATGTAATAATCAGGCCTAATTTTCTACTACCTGGCTCGTATTTAAAGGCCTGGTTCAAGGTGCAAATGGAAAGTTTCCCTTTGATTTCAGGGGGCTTTGGCTGTGTGTTGCTTAATAACAGCTTTGCTAATTAAGTGTCCACTGGTTACTGAATGTAACACTCATTTCCTGGCATTTTAAAACTTTTCTAAATATATGGAAAATGTCCACACTTGGATTTTCTTAAGAATGAGAAAAAAAGCAGCAGCTGGCACTATCTTAGCCAATAGAATTTCAAATACTTTTCTACTCATAATGTATGCTGAGATAAATATTTTTTTAACATTGAAAAGGGGGAAGGCATTAATGGATTTTGGCACCTACCCCTGACAATGACTACGGGAAGGGCCTCCCTTTACCTCAACGCTACCAACCTTCTTGGCCTGCATCACCATTCATGTCCCCTTTCCTTCAAGTTACTGTTTGCTTTGTTTTGCTCTGAATGAAACCAAAGAATCTTAAAGTGAAAGTTATTTGGGTCGAAACTGTAAACCATATGAAACCCCTGATATAACTTAGGTTTGTTTTTTTTCTCCTAAGCTTAGTCAGAATTCTAGCCAAATTGGCAAACACAATCAGAGCTTCAGGTTGGTGTGTGTGAAACAAAAATCCCCCCAAAATCTGAAAAACAAGTAACTTTTGCCTTATTTTAGGGATTTCTGTGGAGAACATTAAACAGCCCTGTGTAACAGGATTAAAATAAATTTACCTTCCAGGGTCTATATTTCTTCCTGTGGGTTTAATGACAGTTTTATTAACATAAGCTGATGCAGGATTAGACCATAAATATTTAAATCCCAACACTTCCTGGAATTCATCTAGAAAGGGGAAATTTCAGACTGTTCCTTACCTAAAATAATCTATTCCAGCGATGTGTTTATATGGTCCTCTCTTCTAATAGGTGATTTAGATAATGGGATACTGAGTCACTAGTTAATTTACTTTTGGCGTAATTTGCCCAGAATACTTCTGAACAATTAGCGCTCTGGTCTGAAGGACAAAATTACTTTGACAAAGTCATGCCTAGGGGCTACTCCATGATGTGTTCAGAGTCCGAGATTTTTGGTACATGTCTGGAATTGACAGTGACTCAATACATAAGGATATCCTTTTGTATTCATTTGTGTGATAAACTCACTTTTGCTGGCACAGGAATATGTTGTCTTTTAACCTGACTTAAGGAGCTGGCCCTAGAATTAGTCTTCATCATTTTGGATAGCAAGTTGGAATCAAGATTATTTTGACAGATGGCATCTAGCTTGTCTAATATGCATTTTACCTGCTCCATAAATATTGATGACTTTAATACATTTTTGTTCTGCCATATGCTTCTTAAAGGTACACTTCCAAAACTTGGCCGCGTGATTTAGATGGAATTAATCTCCATTTTGTAGTACTATAAATGAGATCAGAATCACATGCATTGTGTCTGAAGTTGGAAGATTAAAAATGGGGTGTGTGCGCGTGAGGGCACAGGGGGATAATGCCAGCAGATTTGCATCCCAGTTCCACTCTCATAGTCCTGACATCATGAACATTACAGAGGGACACTGTGCAGGTGGAAGGTGTCTTCATAACATAAACCTTATTACACAGAAAGGAGTTCTGGGCAAAGGGAACCCCCTGCCTCATGAGGTCCTGCCACCTGGACAATATTTGAAGCAATTTCTCCCTCTCCATTGTGAAACCCTTCAGCTCTGTCAACTCCTATGACTGCCATACCAAATGCCTCAAAAAAAAAATGTGGAAAGAAGATGCTCTTGTTAGATACCTACTGCATCATTTTTTTTAGACCCACAACTGTATGACCATCTCTTAACATGCAAGCTGATATACTATACAGATATTCCTCTGCATAAGCACTCTTTCCTACACCCTGCCATTTAAAGGACATGCTGCTGCATGCTTTGTGGAGAAGAACTATTTGCTTTATGTAAGGACAGTTTCTTTGAACTCTGTCACTTCCAAGGCAGATGGGGTGTATAGTGACAATTAGCTCTCTTACTAACACCACCACTTTCCTGCTTCTCCACCAAGGTTACAGACCCATTCACAGTGCTGTAACTGAAATGGGAGCGGGGCCAGGGCTGTTGGCAGGAAAAGGGGAGATGTGGGCTAGTGAAAGCCCAAGAACCATTCCCCCAGGCTCCGGTAGCCTTGAAAAAAGCAGCACTGCTTCCAATGGGAGCAGCCTTGTGCCCCACGGCTGGGAGAAGTTGGCTTTGACTCCCAGCAGTTTTTCCTCTGTTGAATTTGCCACCTTGTCTCATCAAGCAAAAAAGGCAGCCACCTCTCTTCACATTACGCTTCTGCTGCTTCCTTTTCCCACTCTAATTAGAAATTCTTCAAATAATGCCTGGGACGTCCTCTGTGCATACATTTTTCAAGCTATTCTATGATATGGTTGAATATAGCAACACACAAATAATATGGCATGCTCTTCATAGTAAACTGTAGGAAATGAGAACAATACTATGAAATTTCATAAAATACTAAATAATGTACTTAGGTTTTTGCAACAGTTAGAAATGATACAAAGGTACCATTTTTACAAAGAAAAAAATATTTTCAATCAGCATTTTTGTGGGTTCCCAGTGAAAAGGATTTTTCTCAGAAATAAAAATGGTGAAAAACCTATAAAAATGACAACTTAATATAATTGCATTTTCTCAAAAATTAGTGAAAGAAATAGTTTTCTACTCTGTCAAGTGCACAGTTTTTTCTAGCTACTTTCATAAAACTGAGAGATTACAACTTAAAAAAATCAGTTAGGATTATATTTTCCCATCTTTACACAATTATTTTGCTTTTTTTGTGAAGTATCTGGTAGTATTTACTCCTCTTTACAAGGGGGAAGATAGTACACCATAGCTCATCAGCAAAAGAAGGAAAACAGAACTAGAAAACCTGCTGAGAATATTTGCAGCATGCTTTGCTTGATAAATAATAACCACTTCAGGGCTGAGCGTGTAAAAGGAGAGGTTAATGGTCTTGCTGATGCATTGGTACATTAGGAATGGCAGAGGCTCAGTTTGTTGGCACTGAAATCAGACAAGAGCCCATATACAGCATGGTACTTGCAATAGAAATACAGGCAGCTAAGTGCTTTAACTGTGCTACCCAAAGTATATTACAAAATTACTCCAAGCACCATACAAAACTGTCAGGAAGGTTTCTTTGCAAAGTGTATTTATGTAAACTCTTCAAATTAAACAAATAATTTCCTATTCTTTCTTTTTTTACAGCCAAATTGTAAGAGGCTTGGTCTATGCTTTCACTAGTTTAACTGGGCTTTCAACTACATCTGCGTGTAGAGCTATGAATAGAAGCGAGAGGCTTGCTAGAAGAATTCACACAGAGTCAGGATTTATCCCTACATAGCAGCAGCCACACAGGTTGGTATTTATCAAAACTTAAAACTATGGTGACAGCACTCTCCAGAAATGCATGCTGCCTGCTGTAGAGGGGCTGGACCATGGAGGTTTTGCATAAGATTTGGTTTGCCTGAAAAGACTTAAACTAGCTACGCAAAAGTAAACTTGATATAAGCCATGCCCACTCACAGAAGCAAATTCTATTCTGTATGTAAATGCAGCATGCTTTCTATACATTCAACACCTGTTTGCTACGTAAGTTAAAGGTTGGAAAAGGTTCACCTGACCATACTATAAAAGAGATATATGATTTGGAAGAAAGCCAACAACATAGGCCTGCGAGGGGTTCAAAGATAGGTCAGGTCCTTATTAGGTGTAAATCAGCAAAGCATCACTGGCTTTTGTGTATTCAAATCAATTTTTACCAGCTAAGAATACATCCTTGCTCTGGTTGGATGAGACACAAAGGAAATCCAGATACCACAAGAAGAGCTGGCATTTCTGAAGCCAATAGTAATTTCTGGTTTAGCCCATAATAAGAGCTTTAGAGATGTCTGGGAGTCAGTACCCGGCTGGAGCAAAGTACGTTAATTTGTGCAGGTGCTAAAACACAGTAGCTTGGCAGCTGTGAATGGGAAAGAGAAAAATGAGTGCTTCTCCATCTTTCAGTTGTGATTTGACATCTCTAAATGCGGGAAAAGGCTGAATCAGTTTAGAAGGTTGGTTTGACCAAACACCCAAGAAGGAATATGTAAAATAAGGCAGAAACACAATGAGAAATGGCTTTCCTTGAGTGGCTTCTAGGTAGACCAAAACTGCAATGGGAAAAACCTCTCTCAGAGTTATTTTATTTACTCTTTTTTGCCACTGCTCCTTTACTACCAGTTCTGGAAATGCCAAGGCAAATTAGAACTACTGTGGCAGCAGAGGTTAACCAAGCATCTGTAACCCTCAGAAGACGTGAAGTCTATTTCTGTCCAGTCTCAGGTAAAGCTTCTGGTTCTGTTCTTATTTGATTCAAGCAATTTTACAGGTACTTAGTAATTTGTATTTTTGCAAGGATTTAGCTGTGATTGCAATGGCAGCGGATGCTGTAAGTTCACAACTCTGCCTGCTGGCACCATGCTAAACAACCACTTATGAATTGCATCGAGGCTTACAACAGCCCAGTCCTCAAAAACACTCAAGTGTTTGGATCAGAGAACAGTTCACTGCGTTCAGATTAGGGCACACACTGGGCACAACAACATAAATGTGTTCCTTGTTTTGCCCTCATTTCCTAGCAATGTTTTCTTTTTGCCAGTTTGCACCACAAAAGTGGACAGTTACACGGAATTATCCATAACAGTTCCAAAAATCTCATTTCAGAGTGATAACAGGTAAGTTAGATCCAACTGTTCTGTGTAGCAGCTCAGTTTTACTCCACATTCATTACTTTGCGCTTGTTAACCTGGACTTCCAGGTACCATTTTGTCACCTCTTCACTCAGTTTTGTGATGTCTTTGTCCAATGCTCCGTAAGTTTTGACAATGTTAAAGACTCCAGATCAAAGAATAGATTATCTTTTTAAACTTACCTTTTTTGCTTGTTTGCTCTTTCTTTACTAGTTATGAAACCAAGACAAGACCTTCCGTTTAGCTTTTGCAAAGTTAAGTTTCTTTACCAGTTATACGGCATTGACTGAATAACTATATTGAAGAAATTCTGAAGGTATAGTCTTGAAGGACACCTGTGGCCCACAAAGTCTTTTTAAAGTTTTCACCTATTTAATTTTTCCAATTCTTCATCTACTAAACTTTAAGTAATTGCATTGCATGCTCATTTTATTCTGTGGTTCCTTGCCTGATGTCCCAGCAGTCCCTGAATGATCCTGTTCATGCACATTGTCTGTGATGAGTCCTTTTCTAATTCATTTTGCTAGAATACCAGAGAATACAAATAGCAATCTCAAAACATAATTTATCTGAAGGATTTCTTAACAGAAAAGAATATTTATAGGCAAGTGTGCTGGTTTTGGCTGGGGTAGAGTTAATGATCTTCATAGTATCTAGCATGGGGCTATGTTTTGGATTTGTGCTGGAAACAGTGTTGATAACACAGGGATGTTTTAGTTGCTGCTGAGCAGTGCCTTCACAGAGTCAAGGCCTTTTCTGCTCCTCACACCACCCCACCAGCGAGTAGGCTGGGGGTGCACAAGAAGTTGGGAGGGGACACGGCCGGGACAGCTGACCCCAACTGACCAGAGGGATATCCCATACCATATGACGTCATGCTCAGCATATAGAGCTGGGGGAAGAAGAAGGAAGGGGGGGACGTTCAGAGTAGCGGTGTTTGTCTTCCCGAGTAACCGTTACACGTGATGGAGCCCTGCTTTCCTGGAGATGGCTGAGCACCTGCCTGCCGATGGGAAGTGGTGAATGAATTCCTTGTTTTGCTTTGCTTGCATGCGCGGCTTTTGCTTTACCTGTTAAACTGTCTTTATCTCAACCCACGAGTTT
>NW_008796165.1:12039033-12041049 GCF_000699145.1 Aptenodytes forsteri | reverse complement strand
CTCAACCCACGAGTTTTTTCTCACTTGTGCTCTTCCAATTCTCTCCCCCATCCCACCGGAGGGGGGGGGGGGTGAGCGAGCGGCTGTGTGGGGCTTAGTTGCCGGCTGGGGTTAAACCACGACAGCAAGACAAACTATTCACTTGTGAGGAGATCAAAATTCTCTCAGGTCTTGCAAGATGGCAAGGGTCACAGTCCCTATCTTTAAGGCTCATGCTAATAGTCTTAAAGACAGCTAACGCAGCTGGTTTCTGTCCTCAGAATAGAAAAGATAATAAAATTTTTGAAGTTGTTAGAGGAAAGAGCTAGCCTGAGGGAAGAGAAAGGGTTACACAGGTATGAAGAGAACATAAAGAAAGGTCTGAGAAAACATTATATTTATTAAGACACACTCAAAAATATTGACCTTAAATGGAAAGTAATACAAGTCAGGTCTTCATGGTTACGTGTGATCAAAAACAAACGTGTTTGTTGCTTCTAGTTTCAAGGTGGTTTGACTTAACATGTTTATAGAGTCCCTCCTGTTTACTGAGGCAGTAATACAGATAACAAACTAGGGACATATCCCTCAAGAGCTCTCAATATCTTTTTAAGAGAAAGAGGGCTCTGCAGATAACTGAAGAATCCAAGAGTCTTTCAGCCATTTTTCTTCAATCTGACTGTAATTAACTATTGTAGCTAGACAATCAGCTATTCAAAACAGAAATGAGTTCAGTTTTGGGCTCAAGTTCAGGAAATTCTTAACTTGGTGAATATGAAGTCCCACTACATTACTCTGCATTTTCTATCAAAGCACCTCTCTAAGGAAAGTAGGTACTGCAGGTCTGACTCAGGAAGCACACGTGCAATTTTAGACACCTGTGTTATCTCACAGCATCGGTGACTACAATAGAGAAGCCAAAGCCACAACTCTGTTTCTGATATATCTAAATCATTAGGAAGCTGGGATAGTGAAAGCACAAACCCAATGTGTTGATAATTCCTGGGCTGCTGAAGTCTGGTAACAAGCTTTATTTCCATGTTTTCTTTTTCCTAATATATACACAATTTACTTCTGAAGTCACATGTACTTGTGTACTCTGCAGTGGAGCTCAGGAGCTTATTTTATTGTCTGAGGCTTGGATTTGTAGTGTTAATGTATCACAGAAGGCCCCTAGAGGAATAACGTTTTGCCCCATCAGTTTGTTTACTATAGCATTTCTTGGTTTAATTAATGAGGTAGCTAACATGAAAACTTTTACTTGTTCCTAAGGTTTTGTTATTGCTATTTAAAATTATTTCATTACTTCAGAGGGCTTATTTCAAATCACTACCACATCTTTCTTTTGTTCATGTCCCCATAACATGTAAGAAATAACAGTAAAACCTTTTTCTTGATTACCTTCCCCTCAATCTCATTACTTCATGTTTCTTTATGTTGAATTGGATAAGTCACCCAAGTTTCTAGACTATTCCAAATCATTCAAATTTAAATTACATGCTTCAGACCATCAGCAAGTAACATCTTCTCATAAAGGCTTTTTCGGTGGGAAGAAGCATAATTTAAGTCCCACTGTTTACAGTTGGACTTGATGATCTTAAAGGTCTTTTCCAACCTAAATGATTCTATAATCCTGACAGTCGTCCTCAGTTCTAGTCTTTTCTGCAGTTCTAATTTCCAGTATGTAGAATACTCTATTAAGTAATACACAACTCGCTAGAGATTTACATGTATATTATTTATGGAGGAACCCCTACTATCATTTAATGCTAACAATGTTGTTGACTAAGTAGTTCCACCCAGAGAAGCATTCAATCTTGTCTCAAGAATGTCTGTTTGCAGACGACACCAAGTTGGGCGGGAGGGTTGGTCTGCTCGAGGGTAGGAAGGCTCTGCAGAGGGACCTGGACAGGCTGGATCAATGGGCCCAGACCAATTGTATGAGGTTCAACAAGGCCAAGTGCCGGGTCCTGCACTTCGGCCACAACAACCCCATGCAGCGCTACAGGCTTGGGGAAGAGTGGCTGGAAAGCTGCC
>NW_008796165.1:11956220-12038188 GCF_000699145.1 Aptenodytes forsteri | reverse complement strand
TGGTGTTGGGTTGATGGTTGGACTCGATGATCTTAGAGGTCTTTTCCAACCTCAGTGATTCTATGATTCTAAGAATACTTGCTGATAATGATACTACAGTGGCTTTCTTGCTGTCTACTTCAACAAGTAACAGTTCCATTTTCAGCATCCCTTCAAAAGTTGTTTTATACTCTTCTTTATCAAAGGGTTAATTTCCCACCATAGAAAGAGCTTTTAAGGCCTCTGCAAACTCTTTCATCAGCCTTTTATTTGCCCAGTCTTGTGTAGTGGTTAATGTACAGTCAGATTCAGGAAGCAAAAGAAAGTTCTGTATTCTTCATTCTTCTGTAGATATACTACACGACCTAGCCAAATGAAATAGTATTTCTGATCCTAAGGTTCTCTATTTAGAAAGCAGAAATAATAACTATATGTAAATGCAAAGAAATACACAGGATTTTAGATAAAAAGGGTCTTAAAACCTTATATACATTTATTATTCCATAGACACTGGAATAATTTCTAGTGCAAAAGACTTTTAACGTTCAGTACAGTCATTGTTTAATTTCTCATGTTAAATCTTTTCTGATTGAGCACAAAATCAGTGACCTTCACTGAATTCCGAGAGCTATTGGGAACACTTTATGCTTCGGTCTCTACTTCTTACTCATGCATTTCCTGACTGATAAAGACAGGAGGGGAAGACTTAAGTCCACTGCTGATGTGGGGAGGATAGACTACTGACTTCTACAAAAGAAAGTTGTGCTTTGTGTTAATCAAAAACCAAAGCAAAACATTACCCTAAACCCAAAGCAAATGCTCTTGATCTGTTCCTTGGCTATGCAGTATCGTCTTCTATTTTTCCTTGAGATTATGTCAAACGTTGTGAATACTAAAAAAAAAACCCCTTCTGCAAAACATGGGTACATCTGGTTCCTTGATTGTATTGTTAACTCTGGTAAGGAAAGAGGTAACTATTGATGTCAATAGGACAAGCATTTTAACCAAAATATATGTATGATTAAATTAATACTATTATCAAATGCCTTTTGTATTGGGAATTGAACTCATTAATTTTCAGAGCACTGCAGCAGCAGCAAGACTACTCATTAAATTAAGTTAAATCAAAATCACCTTGTGAATGGATTCAGTGTTGGAAATAAACATGGTTATAATTTATTTCAATATAAATGAAGACTCACAACAGTTCCCCCCTACTCCCTGTTCCTCTATTACATTTGTTTGATTCAATTGCTCCTTCTGGGCTGCACAGGTGTACATGCTACAGAAATTTGACTTGATGCACATTTATCTATTCCATCCAAACACAGGACTTCTTGGGAAGCTCTTAGCTTCCACTTACAGAAAAAGAAAATCACATTATGTAAATGGCAAATCAAAATTCAGCATTAGTAATTGCTGAAAATTCTCTAAAAACCTGCATGTTTAGTGGTAGTGGTACCCCAGAACTTCACAGCGCTCACCCTCTGCTCCCGTATGGTGCAGTTCTGCAACAGAAACCCATACCAATAACTGAAACTGCTGTCAGCCAGAGGGAACGGCATGAGATCCTGATTTGAAATATCACTGGACCACTCGGAAGTGGGCTCATTTCTGGCTTTGCCTTAAGCATCATTTGAAGGGCTAATTCTGTTTCATTTCCCTCTCTTTTCAGCTATTTAGCATAATTAATTTGATCAGCCCAGGGAAAAAGAGTGCTTCTTTCTCTCATACTGCAATGACGTAATTTCTTTGACCCCTATTTCTACCTTTTAGATATAAGAGGTTCACGTAGTTAGAAATGGTGACTGTTGCATTGTTAGCAGGTATATTGCCAGAATAATTACTTCAATAGGTGAAAAAAACACATGTATTTCTTTCTAAAGTGGCAAAATTTCAGTGAAATTTCAATGAAATCAACATATGCTCAAAATCTGTTCCCCCTGAAAACACTATTGCTGATGTCTGGCTTGCACCCTCTCTGTTCTGGGTTAGCTGTACTCAACACGTAGTGTGAGGAGATGTTCATTGGATGGCAGGTAGTATTCTGGCCCATTTTCCTCCATTCATTTATCATCCTTAGTCTTTTAAAACCGACGTAGATTCTCTAGGGTCTTTGGGAGCAAAGACTACAGCAGGTATGGGATTTACCAGGGTTGCTTTCACTACTGGCCTGTATTATTATTTCCTCATACAGAGCATTCAAAGCAGTTTTGGGGGCTATAAATTTATAAGCAACAAGGCAGATGATGGTCTGATAGATCACAGTGTAATATATTAATAGCACAATGTCATGCTCTCAATTGACATACGTATGATATCCCAGATGCAGTCATTGTGGCTTGGGCACACGAGCATCCACCTCAGTTTCACATTAACTCAGTGATCCTCTTCTTTCTCTCTTTTTTTTTTTTAATAGACATGCTATGATAATAATTGGGATTTTGTTCAAAGTAGTCATTCTGTAAGACAGGATACACAAGGTAATACTTTTATTTTTATTTTATAGGTTCTTGTTTTGTTTACAATTATCAGTGCCTGCTGTGGGTTCTCTAGAGAGCTTTTTTTCCAAAGCAGGTGCATTTTCAGCTCATGTAATGGATTTACAGATATTTGGCCATAAATAGATAGTGTTAAATGCTGCTGTAAAAATGAGATAAATGTTTATTACCCAAAAGGTTAATAAAAAACCCACCTGGGACCTTCTAGAAAAGAACAAATCCCTTTAAGCCTGTATTGAACCAGTGACAGTTTTGCAAGATTCACAAGCAAATTGCATCCCTAAACCATCCTAAAAACAGAAAAAAAAAAAATCCCAGACTGCACACCACACTAAATGGAGTGAAAGGCATTCATGAGATAGGTACCATTTATTACCTAATTTAAGCACTTAGTAGCAGCATCTGTTTACAAATAACCACTTTCAGCATTAGATAAGTCCCATGTTAGGTTACTGTTCCTTCCCAACTTCATTATCAAACAGTATGATTTTATCAGAGTAACATAGAAAATCTCAGCTGAAAAAGAATGAGTTCTAAAATAGTCAACAAAATGTCAGCAGGAAGAGAAAACAGCACTTGCCAGGCACAAGACACTTAATGTATATACAATATTTTCACTGAATTGCATAGGTTCTTACACCTAGCTTTAATGGATTAAATGCACTTGACATTTTACTCCCCTTACCCCTTGCTGTCGAATACAGAAATGACATGTAGTAGCCTGGATGGAAAAAATAATTTATTTTCATAGGAGTACAGATGATATCGTAACCATCAGACCTGACAGTTATCCATAACTAAGTGGACCTAGTATGATCTGTTTATACAACACATAGTCCTTTAATGCAAACTCTTCCATCTAGCCACCTTTCCTAGCTTCCCCTGGGGGCAGGCAGAACTTAGGTTCTCCCAAAATCAATTTCCTTGTGGCCTCCCAATGTTTTAAAGTGCCTTCTTTCCTTGTTTCCACTCATACTTCACTTCTGCTAGTTATAAGTCTACTTTTTTCCAAGCAATACAACAGATAGCAAAAGCTATCCTTGCTAGATGTGATTAGTGGAGTTAAGAGTCATTTGGCCCTCTAAGTTTTAAACAACCTGGCTGTCATCTCCCCCTTCTGGCTGCCTGCTAGAATGATGCAATAAAACTAAGTTTGCTTCCCCAAAAGAATCCAGCTACTACCAGGGATGGTGGACTTAAGATAGCTAAGATAGGTAGATGGTTTCTGGACCATTTGGCAGGCGATACTCCATACACTCTACTCTCATTCTCCTTATTTTTCCGAATGGCTAACAAATTCTGTCCAGATGAGGACTGTCTTCTTCAAGGAAGGATGAAAAGTGCATAATAATCTGCGTTTATCTAAATAACTACTTGAAGCATACACTAGAGATGAACCAGATTTAAAAGGTGCTGAGATCTGAACTTTCCTAGGGCTGCAAGTATGCTTTTGGGAGCAGGTAGTTACTTGTCTCAAGAACTGAAAAAATCTGAACTGTACCTCAACAACAGATATTTAAGCCACAGATTCCAGCTCCCAAAGTTTTCAAACTCTGGATGGAAGGACAAGGCTGGTATGCATCTTCAATGCATTCTGGTGAAAAAAAGAATTGCATAATATCAAAACATGAGTTTCAGCACTCTGAAACAGTGTGCATGATGCAAACTAGCGAGTTGTAAAAGACCTTTTGCCAGTTAAACACAAAATACTTCTTTCTCCGACTTCTAGAGTGAAAGTTACTGGAGAATTCACACAGTTGTATTTACTTTTTAGAAGGCTGGCATAGGATATAGGGATCGCAGTCTTTAAATTCATAGTAGGTGCTACAGTCTTTGGCACACCTTTTTGTGCTTCCATTTCCCATTGTGAATAAATGGGGATAGCAATGCCTCCTTGTAAAGGCATGAAAAAATTAACTCTCTCTGAGGTAGTCGGGGTCCCACAATTAAAGTGTTTGAACAAAACTTTGAAGAAATTTTGGCCAGTTGCTATTGTATCTTTTTTCAAATCACTGTATTCAAACTCTGTTTTTATACACATTTTCCCCAAAAGTCATGTACTTACTTTATGCTGTCTTTCCTCTTCCATTTATTATCACTGATACCTTTCCCAACACTACAGAGTTTTTAGGAAATCCACCCCTTTATCCTCCCAACCACTAAAACCCTAAAAGATTTTTTTCTTTTACTAGATACAAAATGCTTTAAGATATAACTGTTCCTTTAGGCACATCTTTGGTAGTGTGTGAGGGGATTTTGAAACTCCAGTTCCTTTTATACTACAATGATGTTTGCTCGAAATATATCCTGAAGTTAATGAAGTATCACAGCATATCAGAAGTTTATGCTAGATGCTTCAATCCCCCCCAAACTTTGTGATATTTTAAGCTAGTGCATAGCTTCAATTAACTCCACCTTTGTCTATCCGCAGGTTTGGAGTCCTACACTGAAGAAATAGCCTAACTCCATCCTGAGATTGACAAGTTATTAATTAGGACAGCAGGCCTGTCACAACCTCTAAGCCTCACCAGCACTTCCACTAGTTCCTTGGAGAGTTGTATTGTTGCCTACTATTGGGATTAAGCTTCTCACTTCCAAAATATAAGCCTCAGTCATGGTAATAGATTGAAAATGACTCCATTAGTATTTTTGTAGCCTGTTGGCCTGCATCTCTTCCTTTTTGATTTTACGGGTGAAGTCTCAGACCATTGAAAACAATGGGAATTTTGCCACTGACTTCACTGGGGCCGGAATTTCACTCTACATATTCTACAGGGAATCCTGAGAGAAAGAATTTAATTAACAAAGTAGATTATCACGTGCAGTGGAACAAAAACAGCCTTAAAATATCCTCAGTTGTCTCAATAATGGAGATAGTGACTTGGATAACTTTGGGCAGGACCTAATCTACATAATCTTGCCATATTGGCTGAGAAAGCAGCAGCTTTTAGAATCACTAATAGTGAATCCTTGTTGTAGGAGAATGCTCAAAGCGCTTGGAAAAAACCTACCAGTTAACAAAACTGTTGGACTCCAACAAAGTAAAAGGAAGCTTTTACAAAGGATAACTGAAGGGTGACATTCTTGGGACTCCTTGTAAGTTGAACTCTTGCCTTGACACAAAGGCATTGGGAGAGTGCACAGGATTTGGACTCAGCAAGAGCTGTATGTTTTCATATTACTCTTTGCATTGTATTACTTCGTATTCTCTAATGAGGCCGTTAGCATACAATGATGGCAATCCTATGCAGCATGAGCTAGCCTCTGTTGGTAGTGATTGCAGATTCTGTTTAAGAGAGTGTTCAGTTGCATTGTTTTTACCTTCCACCAGTTCAAGAAGCCAGCAGAGTGTGTACATATATATATAGTATATATAATGTCAGGACAAAAAGAATGAGGAAAGAGAATTTTACAGGAAAACATGCATGCTAGAGTTTCAATGAGATAGAACACATCCCATTAGAAACATTCACATTTACTATCAGGTACCCTGAAGAATAACCACAGTGCTAAAATGTTAGTACTTTCACAGCTCTACTACTTTAGAGACAGCTGCTTTTGTTGGATTAGATTCACAAGAAAAGCTCTAGCCAATGCCATGTAGGTCACCATGTGGGGTTCTAGCACTTGCCACACTGCAAAAACGTTATTTAAGACCAAGTTTTGTGGAGGAGCCAAGGGCCCTCTGTAGCATCTGGGTGTGCTGGTTTCTAGTTCATTGCTCAGAGAAAAATACATGGTTTCAAGACAGAAAATGGAAAGGGATTAATGGACAGATTTTTGTACAATGCAGAGCAATGCCCAGTCTCAGATTTTAGTCTTCTATGCATTTATCAAAGCCATCAACGTATAACTTTACAGTCACTGTTTTTAAAATATCCATAGGCCTGTAGACATCATGTAGAATTAATGCAAGTACAGTACGCAGAAAAGCAACACCACTGAGAATGCGTATCTAATTGCACCTCAGCCTCTATAATACCAATTTTCACAGTAAAATTATAGTCAGTCCTAATAATTAAAAAAATCCTACCTTTTCCTCCATACCCTTTTCTAGTCAGCCTTTTTCAAAGCACCTCTAAATTAATACTGTTTAACTGCTGGTTTTGAGCATGAAAGGACTTAGTTATCTTAGATTAAGTTTCCAGTGAGCAAGAGTCAACATTGCAGATTTATGCATGACCAACGTAACACACACTGGCTATCACACCTATTAGCTGAGGTCTCTGTGACTGCTCCAGTATGGAGACTACACAAAAGCACTTTCCCATTCTTGTGAGAGTTCAAGTCTAGGTCATTTTGGCAACGGATGTGAAGGAAAAGCAGTGCTGTTCATGGCTGTGTTGGAAAAATAGAAGTCCAGCTTCAGGTGGTGTGGATCCATGAGAAGGGCAAGACTCTTGTCCGAACTTTTAATTAACACTTTGCTATTCTTTACACACTGTTAGGCATGTTAGATGGTAACCCACACTAACACAATCCAGCAAAACAAGCAATCATATCACAACTTGGGATACATATAATTCTGACTAAATCTAATAAAATACATAAGTAACTGACAGCTAACTAATGGCCAACAGTATCACATTCACAGAAAGATACAGAGACACTCAGAAGAGGGTCTTTCCTGAGAGGCACACAAGAAACTTCCATCACCACTTTTTTCAAATTTCCCATCAAACCTTACTATAAAAGCTTAAACAACAATACTTCTTTCCTACCTACCCCATCTACAGTCCTGCCTCTGCCGAGAAGGTTGCACAGGGCTCTCCTTTGTCATACACCACCAGGAGCAAAAGCTATTCTGCCACTGAGGTGAGGCCCTCAGAAACACCTGTGTGCATCCATGGGCCTTAAAAAGGTGCACCTGGGTATCATTAGGTTCACCAGGCCCTGCCTTCACCTGCACGATCTTTATTCCTAATGATGCTGTGTACAAAAGATTGAGCTGAAAACAGCTTTGAGGTTAACAAACTAATCAGATGCAGAGACTCAGGTTGTCCCCATAAGCATGAAATGGCAAAATGCCTTTTTTTTTAACAGAGTCATTTTCCAGGATGGATTTATATCCTGCAGTGTTCACAAGGCCTGTGTTTTCACAGCATTTGAGGCAAACAAAATGCTCTTGATGAAATACCAGCTCTTTCTGTGTGCAGAATATGGCATTAAATTTATAGAGCAAAGGAAGAAGCGGTTTACTTGCCTTGAGGGGAATTGAGAAGTGACAGTAGGCACTTAACAGCAAGTTCCAATTACAGCATTTAAATATAATTGCATACTTCGTTAATCTATGTCAGGGTGGCATCATTTTAATATGATTGTCACAGATTCTTTCTAATATTATGAGTGATGTGAGTGAAGCTGAGCCTACTGAAAAAGTTCAGTTCCAGGTCTTAATATACGCTCTAATTCTGTCCGTCAATTACGCTACAGCAGAGTTCAAATAAAGGTCTGGGGATCTAGAGGATGTAGTTACCTTTATTAAAGTACTTCTATTGTAAATACATGTATGGGTCAGGAGACAGTTATCATTTGGTCTTGTTATTTTTTATGAGCCTACTACAATTAGAATAGACCCTTGTGTATAATGATTTAGATGTGTCATGGAATCTTACTTCAAATGGAAACCGTAAAGTGAAATAACAAAAATTACAGTTTGACCTCTGCAAAAATGTTCATTTATGCACTCCCATTTTTGCATTATATAGAGCTATTACAGGAGACAATTGTAATCCAAGGACCCAAAAGCACTTGGTATATCCTTTGTAAACTTCAAACTCCTAATTATGTAATAGAAACTTAGGTGTACAAAGAATGGAGATTCATGTTTAGTAGTTCAACTTCAAAACTTGACATAGGCATTACTCCTATTTAAAATGGTAAAAATGTGTGGCAGACTGTTTCTTCTGGTGTCCTGCCTCCTCGCTCCACCACTTCTAGGCCCACATTGGGATTTACAGCCTCCAAAGTTGTGCTAATGAAATCGATTGTATGGCTGCACTTCAGTCTTGATCAGAACTTACCTGAGTTAAAAAATATCCTCTTTTGGAGGATTTTTTAGTCGAAGTCAGCTCATTGATCTGGTTTAGAAAGCAGCTCACACAGTTGCATCAACACAAACACTACAGTAATGCGTTGCAGCTTGGGGGCAGGAATGAATGACTGTGATAGAGAAGGGAGAGAAATTGTATCACAGAACTGTATAAAGAGCTTCCCAAATTACTGTCTCTTGCTAGAGAGTATTTGAAATGTCTTTATACAGGCACAAACTTCTGATTATACACATCATCAAATGCTGTAGATGTTGTAGTGTATACAAACAGAATTTACCACAGAAATGCAGCCACCTCCTTGGAGGAATCCATTAGTTTTATTGTAGTGATGACCACAATCAGCCAACAGAATAAAAGAGGAAGAAAGCCCCATACAACGGAAAGCAGAGGATGGAATTACAAGACAGTAATTATTGAAACTTGCGTATTTTTGTGCAAATCGTCACTAGATTTTTAGACAAGTTTACATCTCATATTAAAACATCACTGCCACCAACAAAACTATCCCCTAGCACCATGCTGGCACTTGGGTTGCTGTAATTGTGCAGGAAGAATGCCACTTATTGAATCACTGGATTTTCCTTAGCGGTTTCCCATCCAACACTACAGGGCTTGGCTGTGTTTAACTCTCAAGATCAGGCAGGATCTCAGCCAAAGTTGCATGGCCACATATTTTCTTAACCCTCCGACCAGCTGCCGTGTTAAAAAGACAAGTTGCAAATGCCCAGCTACATAATTCTTTAAAGTTGAGATGCTCTCTTCTAGCATTTTATTGTCCCATTTAGTCTCTGAAAAATTGTTTCTGTCCAGTTACCTATGTTTATCAGTCACCTTATTTTCTCTGTAGTCATTTATGGGAGCAGAATAATTTTAAAGCAGATTTTCTTTCATGGAAAGAATATTTCAAAATTTCATTTTGAAATTTTCATTTCAAAATATGGAGTTTCTTCTAAGAGGACCCTTGCTGAAGTGATGGCTATCCTGGGGGCTTATGAGAAAAGACAAAAAAAAGAGATGTGCATTTTAGAAATCAGTGAAGCAAAAGAATGATTGTCCTACGAGCTCTTGGACAACACTGCACAGAGCTACCATATGCTTCCTAGTGCTCCCCTAACTGCCAGCTGTCTCCACCTTGCTCCTTTCAAATGGCAGAGTGGGCAGCCGAATTGCCAAAATTGATGTTTTGACCTGCAGTTATAGGCAGAGAAGAGGCTTGGGGTCAGTTTGATGAGTTTGATGAGAACATAAGCTACATAAAAGTAGAGCAAGGACAAAAGAGGGTCACATCATTTCGCTGCTATCATGCAAGTGTAACTCAGGAAAAATAACAGTTTAGAGGCATTTCTGTTAAACTAGTGTGAGATCAAAACCAAGCCCAGATTCTGAGCAGTATTTTACATTCATTTTTCCTCTGCAGAAGAGGCAAATGTTAAAAAAAGTGCCAGGCAACAGAAAATCAGATCCACTGCCCTTTGAATTCACGTCATGATCTGAATACAGATAAGCCTAAAACAAATGAATTGTCGACAAATGTGCAGGCTGGGAATCTATATTATAATCACCATATCATAATCTCCTCCATCTCTTCTTGTCCTCCTTTCCACCATTTCTGGCCATGTCAATGGAGAACCATCACGATAATAACATTATTTGGGTTCCATGCCACACTGTGCCTCATCTCTAAGCGGTACTTCTCAGTAGTGAGATTCACTCCCATGAGTGGCACCCATCATACAGAAATGGCATGTCCTCACTACCTGCTGGACTTGGAACTTGTACTAACACAGACCTACTGACGCACGAGGAATGAGTGTGCTTGTGTGTGTGCTTCTAAACTTGATGAGGATGTTAGATGAAAGCCCTTAGACTAAGAGGAGAAAATCCACCATTCTACTATATTACAGTGATTGCTCCCTGATTCTGTCACGTTGCTAAAGATAGTATAGAAACCTCTGAGAAAACTAGTGTAACATACCAGCATCATTAACATTGTTTTAATGATTTTTTTTTTCAATGCATTGTTATGGTGGTGTATCTGGTGATTTTTTACTATACCAGCTAGAATCCTAAAGCTTCCTTCTTATGAAACATTAAATTGGATAGGTTATGACTGCCTGATTTCAGTTACTCTCTAAGGTATCTCCTTATGGGAGATTTTACGAATGAAAGCTTTTACCAATGAAACACATAATAGGCAGGTGTGAGGCAGAATGTAGGAATACATCCTTATCTCAGTTATAGACTGAAAGCTTGGGAGAAGTGCTAATAAACTGTTAAAAGCCTTTAATTTAGTGTGGCCCAGATAAATTGTGTGCTGTTTGGATGTGAACTTAGAGGTCATAAAACCTCAAAAACTCTTATGAATTTGGGCCCATGACAGCCTGGAGACACTGAACATGCCACAGGCCCTAGGAAAGGCAAAAGACAGTGCAATTACTTTGGCAGTCTTCATCGCCCCAGTATCTTCCTGAGGGTTTCATGACCAACAGAACAAAGAGTGCCTGGATTCATATGCTACAGCCAGGCCACCTACCAGCTGGGCAAAACCATGCAGCAAAGTGCAAAAAAATGCTTACCTTAATTTTGATTACCCTTCATACAGAAGCAAGACCTGCAGAACCAGGCTCCCGAGGGGACAGGTTTCAGGTGGGGCATACTATCTGTCTGCACCATGTCCTTTAATACTTTTTGAATTTCAAACATGTCTTAAGGACAGCTAAGCTTCTCCAGGTTGGGTAAAAATCAGTATTTATTTAGAAGAGAAAGACCCACTGAGTGAGTCTATACATACTCTAAGGAAGCATTTATCGCACAAGCTGACAGTATTAGATGCCAGAGAATCTTCAGAGGATTGCTCCTTCCTAGCATCCCAAAAGCCTCAGTTTGAGCTTGTATCACCAAAGACAGTTACCCTACGACATAAATTCATAGAGAAGTCCAGTCTTCATTAGCTCTAATTCCCATAGAATGGGTTGTTTCAACCCTCTGGTCTTGAGGCTACCCAAAGGCAGTTCTAGCTGGATGCCATAAACTTCAAGGGGCTGTTCGGCAGTCATAGTTCAAGATGGCATCAGGTGAATGTCTTCAGCCCTGGAAGCCAACCAGGAGTGAAGTATAAGGTTGGATTGCTGAACTGACTCTTCACCAAACAGGAATTTTCTTCATCCTAGAGTTTCTTTGCATTGCCAAGTGGAACTGACTTTGTACTTGGTGCATTTGCTCTTGTATCCTCCAGAATGCTCTGCACTTCCAAGAGCTCCGTGGTACAGAATGGTACGAAAGGTAAATCAAGCTCAAGTAACTAAATAAGACGGTACTCCCTGTGTGTGCACTGAACACAGACACACGCATGCTCATTATTTAAAACACCCCTCATCTCCCATTCATATGTTGTTGCTTTTTCCTATTGATGCTTCCACTTTGCCAGTGTCTCCTTCTGAACAGGAGACACACAACAGCTGGTGAAACAGTACAAATTCAGGGGAGAGTAGCTATTAGAGGAGTTAACTGATGAAGATTGGACACCACTAGGAGACATTTTCCATGTCACTGTGCATTCAGCATGGAATCTGTGTCATCACATGGTGCGGCAGTCTTGGCAAATCTGTTCCAAAGCTGAGTCTGCTGGCACTTTGCAGCTACCGTCATCCCTGCTGTCATTGCTCTTTGGCTGCCTTACTGCAAATGGTATTCTCTTGTCACCTCTGCTGCCACACAGACATACAGAGCTAAGTTCAGTTCTAGCTTACCTATGTAGTCTGTCACTAGGCTGAATGGTATTATTCTGGACTTTCTGTTAGATGGTATTTTTCCATAATAGGCATCCTGTAAAAACAGGGATATAATTATTTTCTGCTTTTATCCAGGAATAGAGGGAATAGGGGAGGAATTCATGATTCTCTTCGGACATAACTGTGTTCAAGTCAGCTCAGTTCAGATGTTATTTTTTCAGTGAAGATCATTCATCAGATAAAGATTCCCTGAAATTCAGACATTAAACCTGAATTACGTTTAATTAGCCATTACTGGGAACTGTAGTTTCTCTTGTGTGTAAATCAGCATAAGAGCAGGTAATAAACTATGCTGGTGTTAAGATAATTTTGTATCTGTCAGAGGCAGTTCCTTCTACCTAAAACTCTATTCACTGTGGGTATGCAGTTATAAAAATGGAAAGGCATGAGGACACAGCAGCTCCTGGCTCATTTGTCAAACGCTGGGAGCATATCATGCTCCCTACTGTACTAGACAAACTTGTTTTTCCTACTGTGCTAGTCCTTTTCTGCATTTCACCCCTTTCATGTGTCCAATTCAACTGTTTATTATTTTACGAATTTTGAGGAATCCTTCAAGGCATTTACTCTGCTCCGATGAAAACTTTGTACAGAAAGTAGGATATTACTTATCATTCCATTCTGCTGCTCTCATTTACCATGGAGAGGACACACTCATCGTTCACTGACCCCTCTGGATTGCAGGCAGCAAATGTTAAAGGGAATTGCTCTATATCCACCCTATGGGAGTCCTTCTCAGTGTGACTAATTCCCTGAACTAACACATGCTTAAACACACCTTTAGGATTTTTGCTTGTTTTTTTTTCCTGAATCTGCATGCAGCCAAAGCTTTGGGCAAGTCTCAAGGAGGATGAATTCCCACTTTAGAAAGAGACTTGAATGTTCTGGGGGCTCACAGTAATGGGCCACTTCATACAGCCAGCACTTTGACATGGGTCTACAAGCTTTTTGGAAAAACAAGATTTAAGAGCTGGATTCATTATCCACATGCCACATTATCATGCTAGGACATAAAAACTGAAAGAGTAACAACCACGCACCGAGGTATCTTCAGAGAGGTAGAACTGCTGAGTTGCCAAATTTTTTCTTCCTTCTGCCAACTCCTGAATAAAGGGAAACAGTATCTGTACAGACTCTACTTCTTTTAGGAAATTCCCTGTCTCTGAAAGGTTTCATAAGTTCTTTCGTTAACCTGCTATTATGTATGCAATGCATGCCTTTATTTACAAAAAAAACCCCCAAAAGTTCAATCTTTTGATGTAGAAAATGAAATACTATTCTTTAAATGTTCTTATTATTTGAGCAATTATAGTTTCAGGGTCCAGCTTTCTCTCCTCTGTCCTGTACAATTGAAAAACCTTTCAGGTTAATTTTTGCTGGCTTTGACATATTTTTACACCTCTTGTCTATGTATTTTACTCCCCTCCTGCTCCTAGCTGCTCTATTGCAAGAGGGAACCTGTGGCATTTAGGTATAATGCAATTTTTCAGAAACCTTGCCCACAGCAGAGGGACCAAAGGGACACAGTCCATTTGTTCTACTTGTCCCAGATACACCAGATGATAGATACACAAAATATGCAGACATGCATAAGCCTCACTGGACATTCATATAGACAAAAACTGTGCTGGTGTTGGCTAACAAACTCCCCTCAAGCATTTTCTTCTCAAGCAATCAGAAAACTTCCCTGATACCAATACCAAGTAATTTTCATCTAGTGTGTTTGGACTAACCTAATCAACTTGATATGACTATATACTTTAAACGGTACAGGAGGACAACTAGAACAGTGCAGTACGACTTGGAGCAATTTTTACTCTAAACTTTACCAGACGTTGTCTGGTTTAGTTTATTTTTATGGCTGGTTCCTTAGCTTCTGGCAAGGCAAGTATTTAAAAAATGAACATATGTTGCATAAAATGACAATGTATGTAAATTAATTATTTTACACTGACATACATTTCTAGCATAGCCCTCTTTCTGCAGAGCAATTTCTATCGCTAGCAATTCTGATCATGTTCTGTGAAGTCTGTGTGGCCACGTCTGTTAAAATGCAGCTGCATTTCACAAGTCATTCATTACTTGTGAATGCAGGTAAGCAACCTATATGAAGTAAAGATGAACTTTCAAATAATTGATCTAATGAGGATGGGGGATATTGTAGTAATTAGTGCTTTGGGTGTAGCCGTTAGGGTTCATAAGCTCTTTCTGTGGATTATTGAATGTCTGATTGCTGGATTCAAGTTGCTTATATGCAGTGCAGGTGCTATTTACTCATCTGCCTTGTAGATGAGTTGTAGATTTTTTTTTTTTTAAGTAACGACAAGGAAATACAAAGCATTGTGGTTAATAGCTTGAAAGAGTGCTAATAAACAAAACTTTTTGCTTACTGCTCCCCAAATAACCTTCCTGACTGGATTTTTGTTCTTAAAAACTGAAACTGAATGAGAGAAAACAGAATCAAAACTGCCTGAAATGTCAAATCTTAGGAGCACAGCTTGGAGAACAGACAGATGGACCTAGCAAAAAGCAACCACATATAAAAGTGCTATAATCCGTTGGAGCAGCATGTTAGTCGAGAACAATCAGATTCAAAATTGTTCCTCTGAAATTTTCTCACTGGCAACCAAACATTGTGACTTTTGTCATCATGCTACGAAGATGAATCAGATGGGTGACAAGAGCCAGGGACTGGAGAGAAAGCAGCAGATGTGAAGACAGAAAAGTGAAGCCAGCACAAAATGCTGCTATCGCTTACGAGGGGAGGTAATGATTATGGCATTAATCAACATTCCATAATCAATGGCAAAAACTCTGAGGAGTGCCAATATCTATTCATCTTTATTTATGCATATGCCAATCCTTCTTTATAATGTTGTCCCTGGGAGTAGTTTCTAGGTTATAAAGATTGTTGCCATGAAAAGAGATAATTGTAGTTCATGACCTGGAGGCCAAGGTAGTGCATAATAAAGCTATTGTGCTCTGGGCTGTACAGAGAGGTCTATAATGAAGGTGGAATGTAACCAAATACAGCATTCCAGCGTAAAGTCAACAATGCATTTTAAACAGAAAATTCTAGCTGTGCTATTAGAAATATGCTTTTGCCAGGATGTAATTACACAGAAAACCAAATTATATCACAAAAGTGATAGCACTCCTGACATCAACAGCCAAAAAGGTACTTTACCCCATGAGCTTACCAGACCTGTGAACAATGGAAAGTTGTGTTGGAAGGCTGTTAGCCTGGAACCGAATCTTACCTTTGAGTGCATAATGCTTAACTCTTTCCTTGCCTCTTGAGCAATGTTTTCTGTCTTGCTCACCCCATAATTACATCCAATATCTGCCATATTTGAGACTGAGGACTATTTCCCTGTATAGTACTAAAATGTCCTAGTTATAGGCCTTAAAATTATCTAAGAGGGAGTCTGGCTTAGCAACCTTTGAGCCTGCTGTTTCCAGAAGGCTTCGGCTCAGCACACTGGATAAGGAGGCCTCAGGGATGCTTTGCTGGTTTTGGCAAGGACCATACTAAAAACCTTAACCAATTCTGACTTCTCCTCTTTACTGGTTGCAATTTCATTTTCTATTTTTGGCATATTGCTAGAAGAATACTAGAGTGCCTTTTTTACACTCAGACCTACAGATAATAAGTTGCATCACACTAAGTTGGAGGCTGACATATTTTTTTGAAAGAGTGGAGTGTTAAAAGTTTATGGGAAGTTCGACTTAAAACTATAGTCTACACCATGCTCCCCAGGGGAAAAGACATGGCTCCTTTAAAGCTTGGAAATGATGCTCCATTTGCATTGCATGGTATCTGAATATACTGGATTAAGTTGCTTTGTGATGTTATGTGACTGAACATAACCAAGTATAACCATATGGTCCATAAAGTAACTTGTGAAATAGACTTGCCTTACCCTGGGAATAGATGTTGCTCATTTACGATCCCCAAAATATTCTGTGTCTGAATTGCTTGCAAGTAGTGCAAGGGAGCTGGGCTGTATTTTGAGGCCAGTGCAGCCAGTGCAGCAGCCAGACAGAATCCTGACACCAGTTCAGCTATAAAATGTGCTTGTAGGTCAAAGATACAGAACAATCTGTATCATGCTGATTGCTGTCTTTAGTATTTTCCAGTGCAGATCTGTTCAATGTATAAGAATGCTGAATTACTGTTCCTGGTTCTGTTAAACTGAACGCTATAAGGACTATCATATTATTCTGGTTAGTTCTCCAAGGAAAAGAATAATCTCAGAATCCAGTTCTCCTACACATCTACCCCAAGGATAAAATAATCTGTTTAAAGTGATCCCAATTCATTTCTCTGTAGCCTTAGTCCCTGTCTGCTCTCTTTGATAGCTAATTCTTTCCCATTTTTCTCTCCCACTAACACTTCTCAAATATTTTAAATGCCCACTATTTCTGGTTTGTCTCTTATAATAATGATTTGTAAATCCTAGAAACTTTCCTGACACACTTTGAAAGACTCTTCTAGCATTTTCGTGTTTGTAATTTTCAGTAGCAATTGGGTGTTATGAAGTCACTGGATGTTACTAAGATGAACCATAATTACAAAGTTAAGACTCAGATCATAGTTACTTCAATATCCTGGATTAATCTGAATTTGGAGCTTCAGACTAGGCT
The DNA here is from genome assembly GCF_000699145.1 of Aptenodytes forsteri. Taxonomy (NCBI): domain Eukaryota; kingdom Metazoa; phylum Chordata; class Aves; order Sphenisciformes; family Spheniscidae; genus Aptenodytes; species Aptenodytes forsteri. Next base: position 12,021,217 of record NW_008796165.1, on the reverse strand, counting down.
GTGACAAAAAGATACAGAAGTTTGAAATTGGATCTAGATTTTTTGTTTGAACCTTTTGCTAATATCTAAATTTTTTTTACTTCAAAGAATGGCTGAGCATAGCTGAATACTAACAGCGCACTCCTATGAGAACAGAATTGGAGCACATTGAACAGTCGATAGTCAGCTGACTCTCTGTTCTTCATTGTCAATAACACCCATGAAATTCATATTTTAAAATAAATAAAAGGACAGAGAAGAAAGAATAAATAATTTAATTGGTAGATTAATCTAATAATCTTATGGTAATACTGGCAATAACCGTTGTTGTTTTAAAGCACATTGAACAGTGCTGTTTTTATTAAAGCTGTGTGGAAAAAATGCACCGTCTGGTTCTTAAATATATTAATGAAAGTAGTTTTACTATCAAATACATCCTTCCCCAGTTGCCTTTGAATTAAGTTATACTAGCTAGAAACCAATGGCTAGGTAAGTAAATCAAAGGCAGATATTTCTGATGAATGCCCAGAGGCAGTTCTATATATTACATCTTATAACCCTATAATTAAAAAGTGAAGTCTAAATTCAACTATTGCATCAACTACCTGTTGACTTTATTAGATCAGTACTTCTTTATTACCTATTAGATTTTTGGGTGGCATCCATAAAGATCTAAACCCCTGCTAAGAGTATAAATCTGAAGGTGATGAACTCTATTACATTGTGAAGATTTATGCCTTTAACAAAAAAAGAGAATGTTTGATATTAATAATAAAGATCTTTGCAAATTTCCTAGGGAGTGACTTGACTATATCATCTTGTGCAAGTTACTCTATTCATAACCAGTTTTGTGTGCTTTTTAAAGACTGAACATCCATCTTTTCTATTCTGTTATATAAGAGAGGTTTTGGAAGTCATATAACATACCTCTCTGTGGATATGTGCTCGCATGTGAATGTGCATGTCTGTGTAGGAAAGTTTCTCTATACTTTGTACTCAGTGAAGTGCCACACCAATCCACGTACAACTCTGTTTTCTCAATTTTTTACCAGTCAGAGAGTGTTCCCACGCATGTCAGTGGTAGAAGTATCAAGCCCTGCTCATGAATGTTGGATGAAAAGAGATAGAGAGATTGGCTTCCCCACAGCTCAAGGAACATTTTTGAAACCTATTTCACCTCCAGAAGGAGCTGAGTGCCTGAACTATTTAGACTTAAATTGTAGTGATGGGGACCAAATATAATTGTCTTACCAGATATTGAATTCTTATCCACATCCGGCACTAACATGCAGTGATGAAATAGGCAGGAAAAAGGAATTAGAGGTAAAGAAATGTAGGAATGGATATTCATTCTTAGATGTATGCATCAAAGCACTGAGTACTATGTCCTTTTCACAGTATTTTCCACTGTCCCCCAGTTTCTTCCTAAAATACGATTTCAGCAGATGGCCAGAAAACAAAGCAAGCAAACTCACGAGCAATTAAAAAAACCTTTGATTTTGTTATTTCATATCTAAAAGTCCAATAGTAAGACACTAAATGTGGAAAATAATGGAAATAAAGTTTTTTTGACCTTTGTCCTTTGGACATCAGCTAGATCTTTCTTCCCCACTGTGACTGACAAGCATAGCTAAAAGGGAATGAAGACACGTCAAGCATGTCCAAGTTCTTTATTTGCAAGCTTACTGTTTCCTTCCTAGAAAGGGAGAAACCTCTGCATATTACATTATTAAGCTGCAACTAACAAAAATGGTGCCTCCTTTCTGTCACACTTTACAGCAGACTGAGGATATGCAAATCATGAAACTATAGATTTATTTTGCCTTATTTCATTAAATATATATCTGTGAGGGAAACAGGCACAGCCAGGATTATTCCCATAGAACAATTTCATAAATTGCACATGTTCTGCACAGGCTTTTAGGCACAGACTAAACTTTCATCACTCCTTCCTTAGATTTTTTCCTCAGGTCTTTCATTTTATTTTTCTCTCCCCTCTGGCTTGTAAAAAGTTGAGCCATTTCCCCCATAAAATAATCATCTTCCTAAAATAAGAAAACAGAATCTTCTGACAACTGTATATCATTATGGTATTCAAGCTACATAAAATAATCCCAACATCTGTTTCTCTGTCAATTTTCCAAACCCTAAACTACTAATAATATGCTAGACGGATGGTAAAACCAACTATCACTATCCTTCTGATTAAATAAATGCAATAGGATGTGTGGCAGCTTTTGTGACAACACGAAATGAGGGGAAAAAAATAGATGCAAAAAGAATCACAACAAAAAAGGAGCATATGCCATCAATAAGCAAACATTAAAAGTAAACTCCAGAAAAATAATTTTAAGACCAATAGTTTATCAGAACAGATTTGAGACATTCTGTTTCTACAGTTACATCACTTACAAGATGGTTTCTTGCTGGTTTTGAAATCATGGCTGACCAATGAGGTATCAGCTTGGTATAATTCCCTTTTTCTGAGTGTGTCTAATGCTTGGAAAGATGTTCTCTTGATTGACCTTGACATTTCACCCTGGATACTTGCATCCTGGGACTGCTTTTTATCAGTGGGCAATCATTTCAGTGTTAGGAATTCTGCAGTGAAGGCTGTTGTCATCTAGTCACGCAAGAACATTAAGAATGTTCTATTGCATATGACTGTGATCTTGGTTAATGTTTAGGAAGCAATAGCTGGATTTGATAAAATAATGTTCCCTAACTATGTTGGGGCCATAGATGAGACAAGAGGGAAGAAGAGGCTGTCACGACATCCATTTCTATGCCAGACTTGAAAAAGACCTTTCTTCTGCTTCGTAGATGTAATGTGACTAATGACTGTAAGTACCTAAGAATGGCAAACTGAATCAAACTGGAGACCCTGCTACTTTAATATCCTATCTGCAATAGTAGTGAGCAGCTGAAAGAAGCATGTAAGAACAGAGCAAGTAGACAGGTAGACAGTACCTTCTCCCAGTTTCTGACAACCTGCATTGTATGAATTTCCAAAGCCAGAGATGGTGTTCACATCTTTGTGTTGAACAGCCCTTGCTAGACTTTGCTTCTCTCAATTTGAATGATCAGTTTTTGAGTTGCCTTTTCCTTGTGGTCTCCACAGCTGTCCAGATGCTGCAACTTGGAAGAATTATTATGTTATTATCTCCTCATCTTTTTTGTGTTATTTAATGTGAAAAGTGAAAGTCATCTGCAGCTGCCTCATTCCTCTGCATCGACTCTGCATTTAACTTCCAACTAATTTTAAATTGCACATTCCCCTATAACCCTAATACCTCCCTTTGTCTGTAACTGGCTTTATGAATGAAGGCGCGGTGATTAAATTACAGTGATGACATGCCTGCACTGACTTCTTTGCTATGCATTGTGGTATATGACAGGGTTTGTTATCTAAAGCCTCTCAGGATATTAGTTGTCTGAAAAAATCTTGCAAAAAAAAGTTCAATTTTTAATGATAGAATTCTAAGTATCAAAATGTAGCTGAGAATGGAAAAAAATGGAATGAAGTAGCAAACTAATGATAGAACACCTTCTAATTACAATAACGCACTCCAGGGCTCAAATTATCAAATGATAATTTACACCTAGGTGATTTGACAGCACTCGGCCTTTGGCCTTCTGCCTAACAACACAATAGGCGTAAATCATTACCAAGTGATTCACACCCTGTCATGTCTTATTGCTTAATTAATTTGTCTAAAAGGCTTTCCATGAGAACTTATAGCAAAAGCCTTTGTTGTACATCTTTTAGTATGGGGATCACTACCTGCCCTCTCTGTCATTCTCAGCTCTCGTTTCAGCCTCCTGTGTTTTAAAAGTGTCCAGCAAATTTTTGCTTTCACCATGCAGTCATTTAAATTTATGCTTGCATTTTACGCTCTCTTCTTTTAGGTAAGTTCATCTGGTGTTCTATGGCTGCTGTATCTGTGGGGCCATGGATGGAGGTTAAACTCATGCTGAGTTTAAGACTGCAGAGAGCCTAGAACAACTGATCTTATGGGTCACCGGAAAATTGCACTCAAGCAGTTAAGATGTGATTTTTGTTAACTAGTAACTGTATGTTTACTCAAGCAGGAATATCAACCTCATATATAATCTTAGAACAAGTAAAGCTATATTGTTGAGGTAGACATTAAATATTTTGAATATAAATAATGTATAGTGCACTCTTGCAATGATCCAATCCTAAGCCCCGTCAGTGTTCTGAAGAATAATAAATCTGATGATACAAAAAGGCAGTTAAACGATTTCATGGAGAATATAACTACTGATAACCATTAGACAGGATGACCCAGCTGCAGCCTTGAGTCCTTAAACTACTGATTGCTGAAAACCAGAATGATTATACAAAGGGAAGGTCACTCTAGTGCTACTTTTATACTCTACCCTTAGAGTTCACTTCTGACTCCTTTAGTAGGGAGGATGCTAGGTTAGATGGATCAAACATGCAGAAAGGCATATCTTATGTTCTTATGACATTGATAACCAGAATTTCCCAAGGACTGTTTTCTGCTAGAAAGACAAAGAAATTACAAGAAATATTCCATAAGCCTTTGCAATGGCAATATTTTTTCTAGGTGTTTACCCAGGACACACAAGCCCTACCCAATCCCCTAAAAATGCTTCCTTTACCAAAATAATTTACTCATCATACCGTCTGCCTCTCCTGGAAACGAGGGAACAAACAATACGTGACAGGTCCTTGCATCTGGAATAGTCACTGTTGGAAGATGCCCAGGATCTGGAATGATGAGCATGGTACAAACAGAAGGTAGGAGCCATAAACACATGTGACAATCAAGGCAAGGGAAAAGCTGGAGATCTGAATTACATCTTTGAGTAAGCAATGGTCTCCTAAGGAAAAGCACTTCTATGGTAATTTTTCTTCTAAATTCCCCTTGTTCTAAATGTTATATTTTTTTAGAAAATCATCGCTCTTGTAAATGAAAAAAAAAAAAAAAAAAAAAAAAAAAAAAAAAAAAAAAAAAAAAAAAAAAAAAAAAAAAAAAAAAAAAAAAAAAAAAAAAAAAAAAAAAAAAAAAAAAAAAAAAAAAAAAAAAAAAAAAAAAAAAAAAAAAAAAAAAAAAAAAAAAAAAAAAAAAAAAAAAAAAAAAAAAAAAAAAAAAAAAAAAAAAAAAAAAAAAAAAAAAAAAAAAAAAAAAAAAAAAAAAAAAAAAAAAAAAAAAAAAAAAAAAAAAAAAAAAAAAAAAAAAAAAAAAAAAAAAAAAAAAAAAAAAAAAAAAAAAAAAAAAAAAAAAAAAAAAAAAAAAAAAAAAAAAAAAAAAAAAAAAAAAAAAAAAAAAAAAAAAAAAAAAAAAAAAAAAAAAAAAAAAAAAAAAAAAAAAAAAAAAAAAAAAAAAAAAAAAAAAAAAAAAAAAAAAAAAAAAAAAAAAAAAAAAAAAAAAAAAAAAAAAAAAAAAAAAAAAAAAAAAAAAAAAAAAAAAAAAAAAAAAAAAAAAAAAAAAAAAAAAAAAAAAAAAAAAAAAAAAAAAAAGAATAATTTTTAGTGAGTGAAATGGCTCTGACTCAAAAGGTGAAGTCCTTTAGCTATTCTTGCAACAACAGGCACAGTGGGAGGGCCAGCAAGCCACCAGTGTGCCTCCAGTGCTTCTTACAGGACAAATAATGATGAGCTGACTTCATGCCTGTTCAAATACTTGGTCTTTCTTGCTTTGACTGTCACCTAGAACTAAGCAAATATTTAATGATAACTCGCTTGTTTTCATTTTACTTTACTGTTTGTAATTTTTCCATGATGAGATCATGATTTCTCTCAGACTTTGTCTCATGGCTGAATAGAAACTGTGCTGGAAAGTGTCCTTGAACTATCTCAAGCCATGGAACAGTTGTTATTGGCTGCATGGAGGTTTTTAATGTCTGTGCAGGTGAATGCAAAGTCAAGTTTCTGTCCAAGTAGCATTTGTTTTCTTGGATACATCTCCAATAATTGTTAGAAATTATATTTTGGGAAACCATCAATCTAAGGAAACTCCACTGCCAGGTTATTGCAGACAAAAGAATGGATGCAACTTGAGGAAGACAGAAATCAGCTAAATAGCTGAATAGTCATAGAGATCTATGAAATTTTCACTTCTGTCTTCAGATGGGATACTCTCCCAGACACACAGAGCAGCAGTGAAACACCTGTCCCTAAGGAACTAGATCAAGATGATTTGTGTATACCATAGAGATCACTTAAGAGCTTTGAGATGGTTGAAACTTGCAGGGGTTGACCCAGCGAGTGAGGACTGAAAGTCTTTTAATCTCAAAGCTACCCCAGAGCTCTTCCTTGATTATTACTGCTATTAATATAAGTAACAAAGCAGTGCTAGAAATGGAAAAAATAGACACAAGACTACATTTAACTTCCAAGAATCTTATTTCTCCTTATTGAATTTTTCTTTTTGAAAATGAAAGTTCACTACCTGCAACCTATCTTATCTCAAAGTAAACACCTGCAAACTACAGAAATTTACTTCACTTCTTTGACAACTAAAGAAGGAACATCTGGGAAATGCAACCCAGAATCTGGCAGTTGGGAATTTGATTGCAAGAGAATATAAATTGTTTCCTTAAATACAGTTTTCAAATTAAGACTATTTTCTGAGAATACCCATTATCAAAGGCACTTTCTTTCTAATACTTAAAAATGCAATTATTTCTTAACTCAAATTTCAAATGAACATGTTCCAACAAACACATTTACATTTTTTCTTGCCTGTGTTTATTTGCCCAGTTACTAACAAACAGAGTTTTCACCTTTCCACTTATCTGAGATTGAGTTTCCTGACAAGACCTTGTCTTTATGTGTATTTGCGTAATGGTAAAATCAAGATGCTGATGTCAGAATTTGGCTCTTCTTGTTTACGAGTGTGTTGACTCTAATTATGTAAGGGAGACTGGGACATATCTTCAATTGTCTTTCAGCAGATCAACGCTCACTGTTGTCTTTGTAGCCATTTGCTTCAGAGCCTCATGGAAGTTTTTTTGTGTGTCCTGTTTTGCACAATGGAAAGGGCGCTGCGAAGTAATAGATAACTAAGACAATTGTGCAGTAGGATGCTTTGAAGAGGCAGGGGATTATATCAGCCCTGAGTGTTACTAAACCTGTTTTCATTCAATAGGAGAAACTCATAGAATTGACATAATTTTTCAAGCAGTTAAGGAATATATACCATGCAGGCTGTGTACAATGCAGACATGCTCAGCAGTGCTAGAGGATGGTTTGTTTGTCTAGACCTAATCACAGTGATGCATGGATGACAGCCATTAAAGTAATTTCAGGTTGTGAAGTGCATGTTTCTGGTGTTTAACTGTCCACTGAAAAAAATAAAGAGCTAATAACTGTATTTTCTATTTATTTACTAGCATATGATCTCTCCAGTAGGATGTTGATTTTATTTCCCTGCTGTTATATCACCTGCTTTGCATCATGGGTACCAAGTGAGGGTATGAATACACTACCACAGTGGTCCCTCTTCACACAACCTCTTTCAGCAGAAGCTGGGCAAAACTCTTGCAGCCCATCCCTGCTGTCTTGCCGCTGCTATTGTCTGGTGATGTGGCTGCTCCTGGAAGACCTGCCTTACCCACATCCATCCAAAGGTGGTGGGTTCATCTGAAGGAGGCCAACCATCCAGCTCATTTTGTCTCCAGTAGATAAGGAAGGTCATTCCATAAAGGAATTCCAAAACAGGACTTTGGAACGGGAAGATCTAGTGAAGGAGTGGTAATGAGTAATGGCAGGCAGCGCAGGGCGGCTGATCTTATTAGGCAGTACAGCTGTACCATGAAGAGGAGACAAGAACAAGCTCAGAACTTTAGCAATCATGAAACCAAAGTTTTCCTAGGTTAGGAATAGCTTTTCTAAGAAAGGAATGGCTGTGTAATACATCATTAATATTTTGAAGGAACAGCAGGAAAAATCCCCTCTTGATTCTGAAGATTTCTTGTTTACAGCTTTGTCAAATATTTAGCTGGTTTGGGGACCGTAGCCAATTCAACCAATAGTTTTAGCAATTGTCACCTAATAGTTTTATATCATGTGTATGTGGTTCCTACAGTGCAGGAGAACATGACTTGGAGATGGCAGATGACTACACTTTCTAAGAAGCCAGGTGAGCAGGTCACATATTTTACCACTGTTAAATATCTTTGCATTTAGCAGTAACTTTCCTGAACGCTAGCCAGCCCAAATGATCTGCTGTGCTCAAGTGAGGCATCCCAGCTTACCAAGATCAGTTGTTTAGCCCAAAGGAGGGCCAGACCATGCAAATACATAATATTGCATAGAACATGCAGACAAGCCCAACAGTGATGATTTCAAAGGCAGTTGTATCGAGATCTAGCTGTTCCTCTCATTCCTTTTATTTAAAAAAAAGAAAATTAATTCAGTGTCATTTCATGTCCTACAACTGTTGGAAAAGTACCCAAGAGTCTGGCTATCAAGTTAAAAAGAAACTTTATGGGGACCACCCAGAATCTGTCCTTGGTTATCCAGGGCAACAGAGCCTTAATTAAAGATTTTCTTTTTTCCTTGTTTTTGTCTTAAACTTTAAAAGGCAAGGAAAGCCCTTTAAGCACTTACGCAGCTGCTCAGACACTAGCTTGCTCTGTCAGTCAGCTTGGCCCACGCTCTCTGGCTTCCCTTATCTTAATGCTGAGCTCTTCAGTAGTAACGTTGAGTTCTCAAACCATAAGCCACTTTTGATGTTTTTATTAAAAAAACCAGCAGGTCTGGGTGGTTGGATTTTGAAGATGCATATATGTCCTGTTACTGATTTACTTATTCTTGGCCTTAAAAAATGCACTGAAAGGTATTGTTAACTACAGGAACTTGTTTATTTCTTTGACTTCTGAACCCTGGGTCTTGCATGGATCAGCCTCATTTCTGCTCACTTCACAGAATGTTCCAAACATAAAGCAATAAATGCAGCTTTCCCTGGTAAAAGAAGCATCTCTGCTATTTGCCAACACTGTCTTTAAAACAACTACCGAGTCACAGTTTTCTTTACTCTGTTTCTGAATTCAGATGATCCCTATTTTGCACGTGTACTGACGCAACCAAAAAAAGGGAATTAAAAAAAAGCAGTCTATATTGAAAAGCGGAAGATGACAATCTATTTAGCGAGACTCTCCTTTTGATTTTTATTTGACTACAAGGCTAAGTTTCTACTCAGACCAAATTTTACTGTCGTTACACCTGGCAAGATAATCAAAGGCAGTGTGACTACAGAACTGCAACTGAATTCCACAAGAGTGACATGGCACAGTCAGAAAGATTACCTTGTAAATCCTCTGTAAAGACTATATGCAGGACAGTGAAAAAATACTTCTAACAGTGTCAAAATAGAATGCAATATTTGAGCGATAACAGGGCCTCCATAATTTTTTCAGTTTTAATAGAAATTCCAGATTAGAAGTGCCCTTTAACCATCAAACCTTTGGGGCTCATTTCCTGCATTAGGACCCAGGATACTCCACAGTTTACAAGGAAGCCTTGCAAAAGGGAAGATTCATGCAGCATGACCCAAACGTGACATGAGAGCTCAGCTTGATCTCTGAATTGTCTCTGTCACCAGGACTGCCCTAGCTCTGGCCACTTTTGATAAGGAGATTTATCCAAAGGTTTATGAGAAATATTTTTCCTGCTCTTTAATTCTATTCTTTCTCATTGTAGTTAGTATCATTGTAGAAATAGAAGCTGAAAAGACTTCATTCGACACAAATGCTCTACAAGCACCTCTAAATTGTGATCATACCAAATTTGCATGCCTGCCATCTGCACATAAAAACCTTGTCTTTGCTCCAGTGAAGCTGACTTGCTGAACTTACAGTCTCTAGATTTGTACATCTCTGCACCATTGCATGGTTATTTGTGTAAACACAGACAATAGGAATAGCAGCAGCTGTGCATGTCCATCTGAGGGCAGAATGCACTCTTAATCTTTAATAATAGTGGCAATATACAACATTTAAATAAGCCTTTTCATCTTCAAAGTCCTCTGCAGCCACAGGGATTCACCCAACATCTCTCTGTTGTGAATGTTATTAGCATCATTTTACAGAAACGGTTAAGGGACAAAGAAAAACAATGTGATTTGCCCAGGGCCAATCGTGGGATCACTAGCAGAGAGATTATTATGAATTGGCATTACCTGGAAACTTTTTTTAAAGACCATCAGAAAGAATAACATAGGAACATGTGTTCAAAGAACCACAAAGAGAGCTAACGCCGTTTGTGTGATGCTGTTCTTTCCTAAGAATTTACAGGGATATACCCCAACCATTAACCTCTCTAACAAGAGAAAAAGAGGGAATTTTTAACTGGAGAAAGCCATCCGGAATTCTCCTGTTGGTAGTTCAGGGTGTCGCTCAGTGTATTGTGATGTAGATTAGATTGATTTGTTGCAGAAAAGTGCAGCATACTGCAGTGAAAGTGAAATATCACCTGGGTTTTGCTCCACTGCACATTGATTTAAACCACATTGAATTAAACTGCAACAATCTAGAGGCTTCGGATCAAGCCACCCTCCTATAAATATATGATCAATCTTTTTATTTTTAAGGGATCCCATTTTCATAGGAGCAAATTCCTGTGCAAAGACTGAAATGCCAAAGAATATCAAAACTATATTACAGTAGCTGAAATACTAATGCACTGCATCCTGGATTGTACCTCTCTCAGAAACATGACATGTTTTTGATCTAAGCTTTGGAGAATAATGTGGATAAAAAGCCTTTTCAAAAGCAGAGAGTAAAAATGGTCTTATTCGAAATTTGAGTATAACAGCTGAAAAAAGCACCACCCTCATCTTTATTAGCCTGCTATTCAATCCACATGAAACGAAGACATCATAACACTGCTATTATCACCCCACTGGATGTGGAGTGGTAATAAATGGAAAGAAACGCATTACATACTATCCAAGAGACCTGATCCTGAAATGCACTGAGCTTCTTATTCCAAGCCAGGAGTTCTTTTAGCTCTCCTTGACCTCAGTGAGAAATTTGGGCTCTCCAGGGCTAGGGCATAGTACTCTTTATTTTTACAACTCTGGGACAGGTGTATTGAAAAATACATTTAAAAGAAACACTTCCAAAATGTATTTACTCACTCATTTTTTTTATTTATTCTTACATCTCATCTTAACATACTACATCTGGCAATGTAAATGTATGGCAGCTGAACGCTGTGTGAAAAATAAAAATGATGTCTGTTTTGTCTAGGATTTGTAAATTGTATAAGATTAAGGATATTCTGCAGGAAAGAAGCACATTATCCTTCCAGAAGTGGATTTGCACTTATATTCTCCTGTAAAAAAATCTTTAACACACTTTTCTAAGTTCCTTATGTGAATAGAGTAGACACATACTACTCCAACAGTATAATATTGACTGGAAAAATGGGTTTTTTTCCTAAGGAACTACAGCTAATGCTAGAAATCTTATCATCCAGGGTGCTGTTTTTTCTCTTGTTCTTTATTTATAGGAGACAGCTATAGGCATACCACTCACTCTCTAGTATTCCTACAGAAGTGGCAACCATCTGGGTGCTGGGGTGGGTGCACCGAGCCCTAGGGTGCCTTTAGCCAGTTCACTTGAAATCTCGAGTCTGTCCTGTCCTATCACCCAGCAGCAATGGAACATTTGTTCCCCGAAGGGCCGGCACACTGCCAGCAGCAGGTGTTAGGCTGTCCTCTGGGATGAAGGCAGCAGGCATGAGCACTGATGTGTGCCTATGACAAGATGTTGCAAATCTGCTCTCATAGCGACGGTGACAGCATCTGGGACAGTGTTGTGAGTCACCATTCTGTAACCATTAAAAACCAGTTGCCATTCCTTTCATAATAATAAATTAAAATATCATTCCAAAGCATGCTGGTCTCAGGAAGAAAATTGAAGAATGCGTGTACAGATAAACACATGTGTGTGCACTCACATACACAGAGCTTTACAGCATGTATTATCAAACCATGTTCAAGTGATTGTATCTTAAATTAACAGGTATAGTTGATTAATAGGATAGGTTTGTGGCTACTATTAAGACTTCATTTTTAGATTTTCTTAAAGGAAATACAATCAAGTATAAAATGTTTAAGAGTCAGTAAAAAAGTTACAAACTGTTAGGAACATATATCCTTTTGAATTAATGATTTTGTAATTAATAGATAATTCTAACACAGTTGCTGCTATGAAGTCCAGATCCCTAAACCATTTAAGTTTTAAATTTTATTTACATAGGCTGAAGTTGTGCTTCTTCTGCCCATATTCAAAGCTAAGCAGGGTATGTGGCATTTTACAAGAAGAGGATTTATATAAATATCTGCATGGAAACAATAATAGATTAGCAGTAGCTGCCTGTTTCCAAAATGTCTGTTTTGAAAATGCTTGCATAGATCTGTAGGCAGGTGCACAGATATCGTTTCCATGACCTGTTCCCACGGAGATCATATTCTTCTACTTCAGTTTATACTGGATTTGAATATGAATAAAGCACATTTTAAAAATTCTCAAACAAGCCATACAGCAAATATCCAAATAATGCTGTCCCTTGATTTCTCTGGAGTCTTGTTTCAGCCTGGCATGCTTATCTTCCTAGTGATCTAAATCCGAGACCTTCCATCTTATTGACCTTTGTTGAATATAACACATGGGATTGATGAACTCGATGAGTGGGCCTCCCTTTGACTAGTCTTTTGTCAGTGAGGCTACTGCTTTAATTTGGGCTGATCCTGGCCTGGTTCACATCAATGGCAGAACCGTTAATGATGTCAACAGAGTCAGGATTTCACCCTTGCCCTCAATGCTTACAATGGTTAGCATTATCATGATGGAGCTTTATAAGCAGTGCTCATCAACATGAGGGGCTTCAGAAAGAGAGAACTCATATGAGGGTTGATGCCTGAAGTTGCATTAAATCCAACACAGTTTATCCCAAGTAGCTTTTATCGTCATTAGCGTTTCCCTTCCATTCATGCTCAGTCTCTACTTTGCTTAACAATCTGGGTGGTTGTTCACCGCTTTTAGTCTACCAAATAAGAATTTGCTCACCTGCTTCCCTTTACACTTTCCTCTAAGCCCCATTTTTGCAGGTTTGCCTAGTAATGTCCCGTGCACTGCTGAAGACCAGATAGCTTGGCCCTGCCACATTTTCACAACATTTTGGTGAAAAATAAATTATTCCCTCAAAGACAGATGAGAAATTGGTTTCAAACGGTCCATCTTGTGGAAATACGTTTTACTTTTTGTCTGCTCTCTCTTTTACTTCCCTGTTTTTAAATAAAAATTTGTTCTGTTTTTTTTCCTCACAAATGAAAAGTGCAAAATAGAACCAGGTTTGGTTTTTTTTACAGTTTTGAAGAAACCAAAATTATTTGTTAGTAGAACAGATTCAGTCAATAATTTGGTAAAAAAATACAGAAAATATTGTAAAAGGCAAAACATTTTTTTCTTGTCCTTTTCAAAATAAAAATGTCTGATTTTAGGAATGCTGATACTTTTTGGTTAAGAATACTTTAGAATTTTCCCTCAGAAATTAATATTTTTCATTTAAAATTTGACAAAAACCTCTAAGAAGACAGGAGTCTCTAGAAATTTTAAGGGATATAAAAAGGAAACAAAAAAATTCATTTAAATTTGAATGATAAATTCAGGAATGACTTAGAGCAAATTTTTTTAATTTTTATTTTGTGATGGAATTGAAAAATCCATTGATCACTCAGCTATTTTTTGCAACATATGGCAAACACAGAAAACCAGAGAGCCAACTATAGTGGCAAGATCAAACAACACCCCCCACCCAAGATATTCTCACCATACACTAAGCTAATCGGTTACCTATAATACTACTACTGACTTTAAATCTAAGCCAGATATGTCGACATTGCTCTATATAGCATAAACACCTAGTAAGACAGAAAATAAACTTCCTTATGAAAGGGAAGAGAGAGAGAAAACCAGACAAAAATATTAAGTGCAGCTTTGAACCTCTAATGTTTTTTTAGGATTAGCTGCTGGGTATGTGTTTAGCTACATAATCACATCAAATCCAAAAGGCACCAATTACCAGTCACCCCCTTGACCTCTGCTAAAGCTTGGTGATGGGCACCTCTCAGGTTCTTTTGATATTTTTAGCTAAACACTGAAGGTTTCCTTCAGTCTCCCACATCATTCCCTCACCTGCTGTGTGTTTAAGATCAGATTTTCGATGCCAGGCATGTGAATTTGTGCATGTACATCTGCACGCATCAACATTTGAAAATCCAGCCCATGGATGAAATGGGCTGAATGAAAAAAACCCGCCACAATCTTGTTCCAATGCGAATCCTACAAATACCCCTGAGAAAGCTGAATGATTTATTGAAATGTTTGACAAAGAAACCACATACAGTGTCGTTTTGATGCATTACATGTGGGTCTGCTTTTTTTGAAGAAAAAAGCCTTTGCTGTAAATCAGCAGCATGAAGAATTAAAACATGAAAACAAAAGCATATTATTTAAAGAACAGCCTGTTCCCTAAACTGTTACTGTGCTTGGTGCCAAACCACATTTTGTGATATATCATGTACAACCTCCTCTTGCATGTTTCACTGTTATGCTTTCTATGACTTGGAGTGAGAAAACCCTGATAGTTCTGTCTTAGACTTACCACTGCTATCAAAGACAGGTCCACTCATAGATCTGGATCACAACATGACAACTTCCTCCAAGGATGATGACTCTAAAAGAGGTGGAAAAGTGTCTGTTTACTTGGCAATGTTTATGAAAAGAAATCTGAATTAACTAGAAATGTGAATTTACAGTGGATCTGTTACCCTTCATGAAACACTTGGTGGACGCAGAATGACAGTGACCTTGCCTGCAAAGTGCAACACATACAAAGTAGGGCCACTTCATTCTCATACAGGCCTAGAAATAAATGACAATGACCTAAGCCTGAATATGAATTTACAGCATATAAACTATAATTACCGCCAGTATGCAAGCAAGTCTGTAGAGGTAAATATGAAATAGTTTATTTCACACAGGGCTATGTTATATTTCATTTACAATGGAGTAACAAGCAGCACACAGGCAACTACTGCAGAACAACTCATGTCCACCAAATTCACACTCAAATCTATGCTGGAATGTTTTGTTTATATGCCTCTATCCTTCATCACTACATTGACACTAATCCATTTTCAGAATTCATCCTGATTAATTTTCCAAGACATACCTGAGAGGACAAGTCTAACTTTCAGTACTGTGGTAGAGAGAAGGGTTCAGCAGCCTTTTATGAATCTTGTTTCTAGTCTCTCACTGAACAAACCCTAACTCAGAGACACTCACAGGTTAGAAAAAAACAGGTCTGGCAAGTTAGCAAGGAAAAAAAGGACCGGACCTGTTTGTACTAAGGGTGATGCAGACACTCAGAAGAAGGTATTTCAGGGGTAAATCTTTCTGTGCCTTTTAATAAAAAGGATTAAATGAAAGTGAAATAGAAAGATAGGAATGCTCATTCATTCACCCCTATTACCTAACAACTTTCCCTTTTGAGAAAGGCCTTATGTCCTGCCTGAACTCAAAGTACAGAAAAATATTTATGATCTAAGTAAAGGTGGAGCAGGTAAAACAGCTTATTACTGAGATGGCTCCAAAACTGCTACTTCTGATTGCTTATAATCTTGCCAACTCAACCCTTTGGGTGAAAGTTCTTCATATTGCAGAAAGCTGTCTTAGGCTGATTTGGACAAGTCATTAACCTTTGAAAAGGACTGCATCAAACAGTGTGATCTTGGTAGCTGCAGCTTTGGTCTGTTGCAAGCCATTTTGGGTCAGCATCATGTTTGTCTCCTTGCTCCATTGGCAGTGTGAAAGGCAAAGCTGCCTCATGCAAATGTAGAAGAGCCTGTCTCATGTAAAGTAACTGGGGCAAAGAGCCTGAAGGAGTCATAGCCTAGAGCTGCAGACTGGTGGGTGAAAGAATGAAACTGAGATTCGAGGTGTGGGGAAACTGAATAGAGAGATGAGAACTTGAGCCAAGGACCAAAAAAGACTGAGTTCTGGTAGAGACAGGAGGCAGACAGAAGGAAGATCTGGGACCAAATACAGGAGGGAGCACCACTAGGTGGAAGGAAAGAAGGAAAAGGCTGGCTATGGAAAGGATGTAAGCAGAGCAAACTGCAATTGGAAGCCAATGGGGAAAGCATGTGTAAAAGCTGCCACTGCTGTTAACTGCTCCATTAGCTCAGATAGAAAGATCCATGCTATGGTACAAAAGGTCCCAGACTCAGGAGTGACCCACAGGGTTGTCAGTGTGATGCAAGATCTTTTTTCCATTTTATTTATGAGGCTTTTAGAAAGATGACAGGCAGATACTGTACTAAAATTATATATATTCCAATGCCAAGGACTCACGGGAAAAGAGATTACAGAATCAATGTTACTCCTTCAGTTGAAATTGAACTCTCCCTGTTCATATGGATTATATCTTTTAATAACATAATCACAATCTAGTTTTTTTACAAGTCTCTTGCCTTATTCCTTTCATAGTTCTGACCTACTTTGGGATGAGTCAGGGTTGTATAGTGAAGCAGACTTTTCTGGATCTTCACATATTGAGAAACTGGAGGTAATAAATGAGGTAGAGATTCCTGGAAGTGATAGGCAAGTTAAATCTACTTAAGATTGAGATCTGGATTCTCTAAGTGCCATTACTAAAGTCATCATGTGGTGACAGGCAAATCACATAGTCAACGATATATGGTCACTTATATGTACCTCATTTTCAGGGGGCCCAGGTTGATACTCAAGGGTTGGATACATTGAAGTGCTGAACTAGCTGAAGCTGAGGACAAAAGAGGGACATGCTAGCAACATGTAAAGTTTAACGTGGGTATTTCCATAAAACATTTATAATAAACTCAAGTATCAGTAAGAAAGCAGTACCAGCTATAAGTACATTGAAAAGATATATATTTTTTTTAGATACACTAAAAATAGAAAGTAGCCAGAACCTAAAATTCTCTTTTTTACATATTATTACTGTGAATTCAGTGGACTCCGAGGAGCAAAATGATTGACTTCAATAACTGACTAATGTCACTCAGGTGATCCAATTGCTCCAGATTTTTACCTTGCTGCATCTTAAGAAAATAATGATCATAAGAACCCATTTTCTGTAGTTAACCCCGAATTAGTGTATTAATATGAAGATGTAATGGTAAGTATTCTAAAATAATTGTAATCTTACATTAGGATGCTTTTTTTTTTTCTGTACCTCATTTCCCTTCACCTTCTGGTGGTATAATGAAAATAAATTAAATCTTGTTTGTCACATATATAAATGTTACTGTAAAAAGTGCTGTGAAAGAGCTGAAGAGGGAATTAATAACTCTGGGCAGTAAACAAGGCCTGGGACCACACATTGAACATTTGTGAGGAAAAACAGAAAAACAGAAGTATGTCTGTACCATCTATCTTATATGTGAATAAAAAACCACACAGTCAAGTAAATGTAGCATAATGCATACACAGAAGTTGTGCAATCTTAATTTCTGATGTTTCAATCTTTGAAGTCCGTTGTCCTTTTAACATGCCTTAAATGTTATTTCACTGTAATTACTGTGTTTGCAACGAGCGATTTGTTTTCCCAAATGGGGTTGTTCACTATCAATCAGACCACAGTGGGAACAGAGGCTCTGGGAAGGAGAGAAAAGCTGCAGGATTGTAGCTCACCTGTTCAAACCTCTTGCATGCATGGCAGATAATTCTGACCAAACTGGAAGATTTTTCCTCAAAAATGTTCATTCCAGAAGAAAGAGGTCTTCACCTGGAGGAAATCACAGAAAAGAGCTGCTGTAACAGTTTATTCCTGAGTAGCTGCATGTGCTGTCCAGTCCGTAACCTTGGGTAGGGCCATAGCGAAGGCACACCCAACTCAAGAGGGAGGCAAGTGTGCATTGCACAAGAGTGACCACCGGTGGATGAGGAAAACCTTATGGTTTAGGCGACAGCTTCGGTGAAGTGTGTTTATATTATGGCTGGGTGAAGGTGCAGGGTTTATGCTTTTTTTTTTTTGTGTGCATTGCACAAGAGTGACCACCGGTGGATGAGGAAAACCTTATGGTTTAGGCGACAGCTTCGGTGAAGTGTGTTTATATTATGGCTGGGCGAAGGTGCAGGGTTTATGCTTTTTTTTTTCCCCCCAAAAAAGGGAAAACCACAGAAAGAGATCCAGACAAAAAGGAAACAAGTAAACAAATGTGGTTTTACAAAAACTGAGGGACAATTTATCCTCAGCACAGCAAGCAAAAACTTGGAAAACATTTGGAAAAGTCAGAAAACAAGTTAAAGTTGGTTGGCAGACTCTGACAGAGCTGACAGCTAAAACTACCCCTGGCATGTTGACAACAGTGTGGCATCAATCTGTGTGTAACAACCTATCCTTGAAAAACTCCATCCTGGATTTAAGCTAGCACTTCCTAACCTTTTCTCTACCCAGCCTCCAAACTGCAGTGCAAAAAAAGTTTTCAGACATGACTTTTAACTCATTTATGAGCAGGGGCCAGCGCCCCCCCGCCCCTGCATCATGGCGGCAGCCTCCAGCCGTTCTCCCTCAGGGGCCTGGCTCCCTCCTTCCCACCTCACTGACTGGCAGAGGCCTCCCCTCCCCAGCTCCCCACTCACCTCCTCACCCAGGGTCTTGCACCTACCCCATGCTTCCACTTTCTTTCTTCAGGCATGTTTCTGTCCCCTAAAGCAAGGAGGTATCGGCAGGAAGATGAGGAATGTCATGACAACACGGCTTCTCTTACCATAACCCAACCCATTGTAGGCCACATGCTGCCTGAGGAGGCCCTGAGCACCCTTTCCACACAAGATTATTAGTTTTTGCTGTCGGGTTATTATACAGCTGCATTAGTTGTTCACACAAGGGCCAGCACCTGAAACCTGTGCTTGCCAGTGCCTGCCCTGTGCAGGAGGAGGAGGTAGCCACAGGAGTTTGTTTGCTATGGCTGCTGGGGGAGGGTTGGGGTTGTCACACCGGGTGAGCCCGAAAGCCCCTTCTGTCCTTAAAAGCCACAAATGTGATTCTTGGGACTGAGGTCCCCTATAGTTTTCTGGCAACGTAAAGGATCTTGAGTGGGTCTGACATAGAATTGGAAAGAGGTCACAGTAAAGCTTAAGTTTAGGCTCAGTAGCAGCCATTTCTGAGTTACATGGCGGTTTGAGACGCATACCTCCACACCATGTTACATTGCTGTATGTGGTTGCATGAAGATATATAAATGAATGCCATGACACCGCTTTCTGTGAAATTTCTAGCTGCATCTACTGTTTGCTGGTAATGGCCAAGGTATCCCTATTTCTGTACAGCTGTGAGGGCTTGCTCTGCCTCTTAGCAAATTATTGACCATTAGATCTCACCTGAGGTGCAGTGGTAGCAATAAGCACAACAAGCCTTTACCACCTAAAGCTTCAGTCCCAAGAAAAGTGGGTTTAGAAGGTTGTTTTCATGCAACGATCTCACATACTGCCATATAAGATGCCATGGAAGTTATTCTTTCTGCATTGTTACTGCACCTTAAAAATAGTCTTCTGTTTTGAGACCCTTCAGTTTTCTCGGACTATCTGTATTTATACAGTTCTTCTGGTCCTAAGATCCCTATGTGTTTAGCTGGATGATACACAGATAGTCTGAGTTGTCAGTCACTCTCTCCATCTCTCCTATCCATCGCTTGAGAGGCTCACCTCACTTCTATATACTTCTTTATGTAATATCCCCAAGTGATTCAGCTCAAACACCTCAAATACGCTAAAGACATCCGTATGTAAAATGCCAACATCTGTGAGGATACAGCCAAAGGTTGCACAGCTCATACGCACGCTATAGTGACCATATTATTTTGATTACAAAAGAAAGCTGTGCTTTCTCAGTCATGGTATGCCTAGCTATCATTTGCTGTCACATGCCACGTTGAGGTTGATACTTAGCAACTGATGGGGGGAAAATGAATTGCTAACATCTGTTTTATCATTTTTTGATGAATGAAAAACCAAATAGAGACCTTATTTGTGCCTGGATCATTCAAAACAATGGAATTTACACAGACTGATGTCATCATGTGTTGCATTTCTAGCAAACATCTTACCAAATGATTTTAGAGATACTGCTAAAAGAAAAAAAATCTCATATATACTGCCACATAGACAACCTGTCATCCAGCCCAGCATATTGCAGCCTTTGGACACTTGGCTGTTGTGTCACTGGTCCCTGTATTACATGTACTGAGGCATCTATCAGAAAAATGAAGATGACTTTTCTTTCCAATTTCTCATGTGCTAGAGCCATGTGAATAGTGGGTCTGTTTGGTTCCCAACTGCAAAAACAAATAAAAATTCCATCTTTAACACTTAGGAAACGGTCTATTTTTAGTTTGGTTTCCTATGGAAACAAGGCATCTGTGATCAGGCATCTCTGTGCATGTATCTGTCCTTGTGTACCCCCTAATAATTCTTGAATCTAGTGGCCTTTTCTAACCAAGTGTGACAAAATCACAGAAGTTTCAAGGTAACTGGGTTCTAAAAATTTCATGAAAATAAGTGGCCAGATAGATGAACAAAAAAATTTGATGTTGCCCAGCTGAGGGAAGGCTGCAGCATGAACTTACATCTTATGAGGCTCCAGAGAATCCATAGAGGTGAGAGCTGTAGTAAATACCACCACTATACAGGAAAGCTTCAGTCCAAGGTCACACTTTTATGCACCTCAAATTCATAAGAAACCAGGTTTAATTCATTTCACTGCTCACACAACTATTTGTTTAATACTTGCAGAGGGCCCCCTTCACTCCTCAGTCAAAAGGTTAGAGTCAGTTCTCCCCTTTCCCTGTAACCAGCAAAGAATCTAGTCCCAGATGTTTTCAAATTTGACCTGTCATTTGGGTCAGAGGATCAGGATCATGTGATACTAGTAAAGCTCCCCAAATGGTGTAGACTTCTGCATCAGAAAGCTTCAGGGAATGCCTGGAAGCAAGATGTCTTTGGGAATTAACCAGTGAGCCCTGCAAGGAGAAGAAAATAATGTAGGACTCAGCTCTCCTTTTTAGGCTGGCAGTTAAAATATGTGAGCATATTAAGAAATAAATGTTAAAGATGTGTTGGTTTTGGTTATCGGGAGAATCAAGAGGAGAAACAGAAGCAGTAGCAAAGCATGATGCTGAATAGACCTTGGTATGGAAGGGTTG
This sequence comes from Aptenodytes forsteri, assembly GCF_000699145.1. Lineage (NCBI taxonomy): Eukaryota > Metazoa > Chordata > Aves > Sphenisciformes > Spheniscidae > Aptenodytes > Aptenodytes forsteri. Next base: position 11,999,987 of record NW_008796165.1, on the reverse strand, counting down.
CCAGCTTAGATTATTTTGTTCCTTTTTTGCTAAATCCATCTCTTGCTATGTCTTTAGTCTTCCCAATATTGTCCAGAGCTGGAAAACAACCAGCCAAAAGAGGGGTCTTTTGGAGTAAGGACACTAGAACAGAACATAGAGTAGTTAATAGCACATATGTAAAATTTACTTAGATTACAGATTAGAGATGTTCCAGTTGATTTGGTGCAGGCTAACTCTAGAACTGGAGTCACTGAGGCAGAAGGTAAAGACACTCCTATCTCTCTCTCTGAGCTGGATCCGAATCTGTACAGCTATACTTCTTCAATTTTGCATCCAAATTAATAAGCTCTATCCCCAAGGCAGAGCTGCTTCTGGATCTGTTTTGTGTAAGTACTGTGTAGAGACTTACTGGCCTAAGCTGGTGCTTGCTTGGGGCTCTTTGCGCTGTGCTCTATTGTACAATGAAACACATACAAGACGTATGAGGAGCTGTGACTGTAGATGGTGTGTTACTAGGGGAGATAGCAAGGCTAGCAAACTGGGGAGAACTGCAGCTTCCACTTCCCCTGGAGACCAAATGTTTTTTGAACACTGCTAAGGTCTGCAGAGACATCTCAGCTGATTTGTAGCTCTTTTTCACTTTCGAGGCTTATAAGAACTCAACAGCCTGGGAGACAAATAAGCCTTTCAGTATGGAAACGGTCTTCCTAACAAGAAAATATCCCGGCTGTATGGATGCTTCCCTACAGCTCTGACGGCTGCCTTGCCTCTCTCTTTGTGGTGGTCACAGAACCTCGGATGGATGGAGAAGATGAGGATATCTATCTTCACCATAGTGTGCTGAGGGGGAGTTCCCATGAAGTAAAGATTTTGGATTTTCCCCAGATTAATATTATGGTTGCCATTTCTATCATGTAGCAGTCTGCTGTTACCTCATCCTGTTCTGCGTAATGTGCTAGTAAAATCAGTTACACTGCTCATTTGCTATTGTATGGACATTATGATTAGAGGCCTCCTAATTTCTGTTCTTTTATATGGAATAATAATGAAAGTCTTTGAAAAATAAAAATAGGCAGACATATTTTTGAGACCATTTGCCTGACACTGAAAGGTAATATCTTTTAGTTGTATAGGTTTTTTCTTTCCAATTTCCACAACAACACTTACCGTAATTCATTTAAAAAAAGAGTTTAGAAAGCAGTGGATATAATTAATGTATTGATCTAGTTTTCCATTATGTTGTTATCACAGGTGAAAAATGTGCTTTTGATGAAATTGTTGATTAAAACTACCAAAAAATCCATTATATCTGGCTTACTTTTCCTTACCTAATGAAGCAGATGGATATAAAATGAAGGAATGCCACATTGACCTTTAGTAGAAATATATATGGCATATAATTTGATACCTGTAAGATAATTAATATTAATACAACCTTTTTAATTTCTGGGCTAGAGTTCTGTTACTAATAGCAGCTACAAAATGTGTTGTATGTTTTCACTGAACAGGTCACACACTGGCTAAGAGAAAGAAAATGTGGATTAGCTGGGGCTGTTTTCAGCATCTCTCAGATTCAGGACAGGGAGGAGGAACAACCCCATCTTCCTTGCCAGCCCTCTCATGCACCTTGGTAGGTCAGCAATGTGCATAGTGCATCTTCTGTGGGCAACATGTTTTAAAGGAGGAACACCAGGCTGCTGACCAGCATGAGAAAGTGCAGAAACAGTTAAAATAATAGGATATTTGATGGTTTCAGCAAGAAAGTCCCAGTCCTGTGCTAGTCACTCCCCCTGAGCAGGGACCATTAGTACACTTGGTTTGCCCAGCATCTAACATGATAATACAGCAATGTTATTTTACATGATAAGATAGTGGGGGCTATGTAAGTATGTGATTATGGCTTGCTAGCATGGAATTACTCAAAGACGGCTTTTGCTTTCAAAATGCAAGGTCAAATTAACTTTAAGTACAGACAAGTCCTAAAACAAATGCAGGTAACTCTAATAGGCTTTTAAGGAATGTTCTATTCAGAAGCATTTTTTCTAACTATCCAGTCAGTGATTGGCCTTTCCTAAGACTTTAAAAAAGTCCTGGATGTTTGCTGCATTATTTAGCAGCAGCTGTCCTTCATATTGGCATAACAGTACAACTTGTGCCTCGGTTTCCCCTTAGTCATTTGTTTAATGCTAGCATTTTGATCCCCAGCAGAAATTAGAATTTTTTTTTTTCAGGAAAAACAAAAGAATCCAAAGCAAAATCCCATTCCCTGGTTTGGGTCAAGTGCAGATCTTTACAGTCAAGCTAGCATGTCCAGCACTGTCTCTGGGTTCACATCTCTTAAAGCTCATGAACTCGTAGAGGGCATTTGTATTGCTCGCCTTCAGTCAAAGGTGCACTCTGAGAGCAAGCTCACAAGGATGTGTGGAAAATGTTTCATCTGCATGGGACATTTCTAGCTATTAGCTGAAGCAGTTCTGTTACTACATATCTCTGCAGCAAAATACTCTCCAAATGTCAAAGTAAAGGGGTGAAGATGCAGACAAACCCTTATCCTCTGCTTGTTCAAAGCATGTCCAGCTTTCCCAGTCATCTGAGCGCTGCCTATTTACTCTGCTTTGTTTTCCTGTGGCATCACTCCCCTCCGTGCTATGAGTGCCTCAAGGCTGACCCCAGACACTTCTGTACATACAGTATGCTGCATAATAACACAAGAAGGCTCCACATTTCCGAACAAAATGTATTCTTTATTAGGAGCACTGGTTAGCGCTAAGCTGTGACTGCAGCCGGCGCTCCAGCCATTCTCATTCAGGCTGAATCCTTGGGTGCCTTCACTCACGCAACCCCTGCTCCTCCCTTCAAATTCTAGACAGGCTGTTATCAGCAGTTGTCTGCCTGCTATATAGACCAAATGGAAAGGCTCCCCTTTCTCAGGATCACCACCTATAACAAGTTTCTCAACTTCAAATTTCTTCCCTGTTTCTTACTTGACTGTACTTCAGTGAATTACCCTGTGCTCCTTTCCAGGGTATATGACTTCTCTCTTAGAGTCCTATTAAATTCTCCCTTTTCTTCCACTCCCTTCACTGTCTTGTGGACACTTACACCATAGACTCTTCCCCAGTCCCAGTTTATTGCTTATTATCATCTGCCTGTTTCATTCTTTGCCCGGCTTTCATACTACAGCATTCTGATCCCCTCGGGATTAAGAACATTACCCTTCTCTCAGTTCTTCTGGGCCTATTTATATTACATACGTATACATATATATATATATTCCCAAGACTAGATCGTTATGCAAACTGTGTATGTTCAATCCATAAATAAAATATTTTGAGAATATTTTTATATTTCTGTCTCTTTACAGTCAGCAGCATAGCTATCTCTTCTTTTAAAGATGCTTGCAACTCTTTTTCTGTCTAATATAAATAATGTAAATAATTCATGTATTTAGTAATGATAAATATTCATATTTCATTTGAACCAGACAGTGGTTGTCTAGAGTAAATTAAACTGCTTTGGATTCAACAGCTGGCAATGTCCCCATGCAAAATAAGAGATTTTAGTCATACTTTATTTAAAGTATATAACTACCAGAAATGGGAGATAAGGAGGAAAGGAAATGGACTCTCTTACCCAAACATACAACACATCTGTCTATTGACTGTACTTTCTTCAGACTTTGCTACAAGCAAATATATTTATTTCTGGAACAGACTAAATGGGTGCTGAAAGGAAGAATACAGTTTGCATACTTCATGAGCATAGACAGCTATGTCAGAGTCTCTTACTATTTTTGGAGTTCAATTCTTAGTGAGTTGTATTCCTCTTGCCTGAAGAAGCTTGGTAATTTTGGGGGCCATTTGAAAAAAAAAACAAACCAGAGTAAAAAAAGAGTAATGAAATAGAAGTCTATCCCCAAAGTAACCAAGACCTTTTCCTTATATTATTAAATGCTTAAGCTGCATTTTCATTTGACCAGAATTTTCACCATTAAGGAGAAACAGGAGCTTCATAAGCATGGAGCAGGAGTGAATTTTAACTGTGGGAGAGATTTAGGGAAAATGGTGGTTTCCTTCCTACCTGTCCCGATCAGTCACGCAAATACGGGACCAGAGTAGGAGGAAAAGTGCTCATGTTTTCTTTCTTTGTTTCCTTGGTGTTCGTCTACCTTCCTAAATCTGTGAAATAGGCTGCTGGGCAGGAGGACTGGGAGCTGACGCACATTTTCTTGCTCAGGAAGTTGGAGTGCACATGGCTGTAACTGTTCTGAGCACTCTATATAAACCAGAAAAATTCGGAAGTCAAAAGCAAACCTTGCTTCCTGACCAGATGAGGTAGAATCACTAGCCTTTAACAAATCTCAGGCAATGAGCTCTGCAGAACAGGATAGATTTGTCCAAACAATTGCTCAAATGCTGTATATATCTTCATGAGGAAAAAGATGTGTTTTTTAAGCCAGTCTGAGATAAACCATGTTAAAATCCTGCTGAAGACAAAGCAGTTGTATTTTAACATGCATTACCTAGTCGAGGTTAATAATGAGCTTATTCCTAGGAGTTCCTTAGCTAGATAACACAACTTGAATCTATATGTACTGCATTATGGTACTGGTTCTTGGGCTAAAGATACAGCATGTGTCTTTCTGTTCAGATCAGACTATTCTGGACTGGGCCTGTAAAGTATGAATGTAATTTCAAAGGTAGGTGGTTTAAGGAGTCAAATTATTTTGTGAGTTTTCCCTGATTTCCAAAAGAGCTGGAGATGAGGATAATGGGATGCTTGGGGTGAGAATATGGGTGGAATGAAGTCGGGAGAGCTTCGGGTCAGTGGGTTCCCCGAGAGGCCTTCCTGGTTTGCTGGCAGCAGCCTTGCAAGTCACAGAGACATTAATAAATCCTTTGTGTTGTTATTTTCACTTGCTTCTGTGTTCTTTCCAGCGTTCAGCAGGATTTAGGGCAAGTAGGATGTGCCAGTAATGGGAGGCAAACACTGAGATGGCCAATGGAAATATTCTTCTTCTTATGCACGCTCACCATAAAACATTTGCAGGTGGGCCGTCTGGAATCACAGCCATGACTGGTGTTATTTCCTCATTTGTTGTTTTCTCCATCTGCTCATTTATTTTCCTGGTTATGGTCGTCTTCTCTCTGTCTCCATTTCCCCCTGCTCATTTGTATAAGTAGAAATATCCTTCCCTCCGGCAACTGTGTAATATGCTTTCTCTTTTATGTATATATTTGGCTTGCAAATAGGTAGCTTAAAAGGCTGAGACAAGACAGAGAAGCCATCATCAAATTCCAGCAGATTCTTCACGTATTTAGGCTATATTCCTGCAGATTTTCTCATCTTTTCCAGAAAAATGTTTTTGGCCATGGCATATCACAATCTAAACATACAGTAATGAAGCTTTATTCAGGACAGGTTATGTGGGAGATGAGACTGAAGCAGAGAACACAATGCACAGTAACTGCAGATTCAGTTACCGCCTCACTGTGCACAGCAGGGATGGGGAATGACTGGGTTTGCTGAGCAAAAGAAGGCGCTTTGCAAAACGTATGGCTTCTGCCTTGCTGCTGAGAAAGAGTGGTTACATTTGTTTGTGATCGATGCCAGTTGTGGGGTGCTTCTCCTCTATTTATGCTTTGCCAAGGAGAATTGCAAAGAAACTGAAATCCAACCTACCATTCTTTTGTGGCTTGTGAAGATACCGGGTCTGACCTCTTAGATGGTGTAAATCAGGAGCAAATTAATGGATTACAAAGGAGCACAGGGAAGGGGGCAGCCTCTTCTCTGTCTGATGGTGGTGAAGGCTACCATACTCTCAGTTCCCTGCTAAATCTGCCCTTTCACAAAAGTATGTGAGTGTGATATTATAGTCTCTTATTGTTATTTTCAGCTACCCATTCTGCCTGGAAGTGAATTTTGATCTGCAGCACTGGGGAGCTCCTGGAGCCTGGTGGATAAGGCGCAAGCCTGGGTCACTGGTGGTGTGGACGGACCTGTTTTCTCTGCTAAAACATATGGATTTTGGCAATGATGTCAAGATTTCCCCCCAGAAGAGGATTCTCATCTTTTCCACGGACCCACTGTCTGACCTCTGGCCAACTTGGTCACCTTTCTACGCCTCTCTCTCATCCGTCCCATCTGTTTGGACTTTGAGCTCTTGAGAGCAACCATTGTGTCTTACAGTGTATTTATTTTGTACAGTACCTAGCACTGTGGGGCTCCTGCCTCAGTTGGAACCACTGGGTGTGACTGTAATGTAAATACTGAGTAATAATAATAGCATATGTGGGGGTGTAGAAACAGGGAGAGAGAGAAAAATATTTTCCCCATTCTTGTCTGCTTTTTGTTGTTGTTCTATTTCCTATTCACAGAAAGCATACAATACTGATTAATGAAAAATTTCTGGCTCCAGTTCAGTATCTGGCTTCAGTACATTTGCTATTTTATATCTGAGATATGTACAACATGTTCACAGTGAATTCTCCAACTGAAAACAGTAGAGTTCAAACCAAGTCAATTAATTCACAGAGTGAATGGATTCAAGCCCAGATTCTCGTGCCTTGTGGAGGCCTCTTTGAGTCTCCTGCCAAAAGATATCTGTTTATAAATGCAGTAAACGTAACTATTTGATACTTATAGCTCTTACAGCCTTATGTGATTTTTTCCTTGTTATGGCTGATCTCTGATAATTGAGTTACATTTTGCAGACATTTCAGGCATTCTCTGTCTCTCTGCGCTTTCTTCCCCCCCTGGCGCTACAGCTCAGCCAGTGCTTTGGACGGTTTCACATTTCCTTTCTCTTTGTTGCCTTGGATATTCTGCTGAAGTAAGGCATAACAAAACTGTATCCAAAATCCATACGTACTTCTAGCCAGGCTCAGTCTTGAACCTGCTTTGTGGCTCTTGCCTGTGAGAAACCTTACTATTTCTGTGGAAGGAGAGGAGATATAAAACCTTATAATGAAAATGACTGTTGTGTTCTGCATTGATGATCCAAGAACAGTAATAATAGATCTTTGTTGAGCAGTATCTCTCATCTCTAACGTTCATGCATTTAATCAACTGATGTATATAGTACAGTAGGCATTTTTGAAAAACATTCATCACTTATGTGGAGTATAGCAGGTAACGTTATAAAACCAAATAGAAAAAACCATATGCAGGGAACATCTTTATCCATGTGAAAAATTAAGTTAGAACAATGGGGAGTGGATATTTGGGCAGGACATATGGGCTAGCATTTCTTCTCTAACAGGAAATATTCTGGATTTCTTTCTTTTATTCTTTAAATCTTGCTTTTGTTTATTTTTTCAGCTCGTTGTTGTGCCCTCTCCTTTCTTTCTGTCTCCAAGTGAGGGTACCCTAGAACTCTTTTAATTGTCCTCTCCTCTCTTCTGTTCATAACCTTTGCCCATTTTTTAATCCAGCCATTTGGCATATTCACCTGCTGTCTTTACACCCGCTGCCCTCTGACCTTCTGCTTCTGAACTGTTTCCAATCACCCATCTCAGAGCATGGACATGTCTTCCTGGTTATTTTGCTACAGCTGAAATGCTTTATAGACAGAAGTTAACTCCTGACATATCCTTAATATTTCTCTCATCCCATTTGTTCTTTATGATCCTTGGCTGCACCACTCTTCCCTTGCTGCTCAGGTCTGAGGCCTGGGATGATCAGGTTTGATTCATTCCAGTCTTTGGCCCAGAAAACAAGGAATTAATTCCCTTCCATCTCATGGACTTCTCATCCATTTGGTCCAAAGGAAAGATTATTTTCCTTGCCTCTGAAACATTCTTCTAATTAATTACTCATCCTATTTTACCTCATCATCCCTACTATTTCCTTAATCTTTTGGATCCTTCCTTACCTTTGTCCCTACTATGTTCTTGTGTCTTTTGCTGCAGTACCCATCTACCCCTGCTCCACTATGGCACCTGGACGAGTTGCTTATGGACCAATATCTCATACAAGCAGCTCTGTTTTTTATATTGTTTCTCGTCGTGCATAGTACAGAGTGCCACTGTCTCCTTTTGGTTCTCAAGTTTCACATCTATGATAATAACAAAATAAAATCAGTCAGTGAAAGAGACCTGGAGAGGGAGGAAAGATTAATAATATCCATATTTAAAAAGTACACTAAAAATGCATACATGGTTATACTGTTCCCACTCCCCCAACAAGTTCTGTGTACCATTTCTATTCTGAATGGAAACTGCAAGACAGGACTCGTTTCTTTCTATGTATTTCTGCAGCACCTAGCACAATGGAGTCCCATTCTGCTATATTATCATAAATGCTGCTGAGAAGCAGCTGTAGCAGACGAGTACTCCCTAACACTATGTTGAAACATTAGAATGTTTTATTTAGCCGCCTAAAGAGAGGTAACATGAAGCTGGTACAATATCAAATGAATATATATTGTCCTCAAGATTTTTAGACTAGGAATTAGAAGACAGGTTATAGCTGCCAAAAGTTCTGGAATAGCCTCACCAAAAGGATTGTGTTTCAAGAACAGCTTAACGAATTAATGAAAGAGATAATAAAACAGGATAATGGCAATCTTGAAACCACTGTTTCTGATCCTGAAGCAAGGGGTATTTCATTTGTTGATTCATTATCTGCAAAAAGGTGGTGAAAAGAGGTTTGATCAGTAAACATGAGTTGTGTTCTATTTGTGTGGTATTTAACTAATTCCGTGCTTTAGGGCTTCTACTTTCCTCTATAGCACCAGAAACTAGTGCTACATACTACTAGCATGTAGTAGACTAGATGTAGTATCTAGAAGTCTAGTATCTAAAGATGTTTTCCTGTTTGTAATGGTGCATCTTAATTGCTCAGGTTGACTGGGGGGTTTAGCTGCATATGCTCAGCTCCCCTTGACTCAGGGATCTGAAGTCAGTCCTGCTCCCTCCTGCTCCCATTCAATGGCAGATAGCTTTCCACTCTTTCGCAGCAAAGACCTGAAGCTTGCTCGTGGTCTTTGGGAGGCATTTTGTGTCACGTGAAATGGGTGACCTGCGGTCCGTTCTGGCTTCAGCGTCTGTGCTGAGGTTATCCACAGCTGCAGGGGCTCAGAAGCATTGCCACACGCAGCTTTTCCCAGCAGCTCCCATCGCCGTTCGCCAGCCATCTCCTGCCCGCGTACGAAGGCAGTCAGGCTGCTCTTGGCAGATGCTGCTCAGCTAATGGGATCCCTGCAAAGGGTGCTATAACCTTCGGCAGGCAGTAGCACTGCTGTCAGCGCTAGCACGCTGAGCTGTTATTTGTGGTATATTTCAATAAGGAAAGATAGCTGAGGAAATAAGTGTCAAAACTTAAATCATTTCACATTGTAAACTGTTGAACTGCTTTAATCTTACAATAGTTCTGCTTCTTTCAGTTTATTTAAGTTCAGTCACAGCTAGAAAACCAGCTCCTCAGTATTTTTGCAACCGCAACTAAACCTTGCCAGCAGTAAGAAAGAGGGGAAAAGGTGAAGGGTTGAAACAGTAAAGCCTAGAAAATAATGAAATGTCAGCATTACTGTGCTGGTAGCAGATCCCTAGCAAACCAGCAAAGAGCAAAAACGATCATGTTAAACAGCCAGGAATAACAAATCTAAGAAAGCTATTTGGACCCTGGGACAGTACTCCATCGCAAGCAATTCCCAGGAAGGTGCAGGAAGGCTTTTGTTGGAAATTCAGAGAAGTCAAGAGCAATTCTTTCTTCCATTTCTCTCTTTAGAGCATTTATTAAGGTTATCATTCTAAATCTGCCGCTCCTTGTCTTGAGGAATTCTCCTGAATTTTATCCTAAGATAAAACCTTATGTGTACTAATTTAAAAAAGGCATCCAACATATTCTTCACTGCACTTACCTTGCATATATATGGGTAGAATTTCATTCCAGCACTGGTCATGTGTAGTAGAAAGTGCTTACATAGCAAGCTATGATTTCCCTCCTCCTGCTTAGGAAAGCATCAGTATCACATGGTCAGGGCATCCCATCACATACCACAGACACTGTCTAATTGAAAACATGTGAAACCAAATATCTGGTCATCAACCTCTAACTGAAACGGATTTTCATAAAACTTTTCAACAATTTCAAATAAACAAAGTGTGTTGATAGACAAGTTCTGAGCAGGAGGGAAAAAGTCTAAATTCATCCATTTTAAGCTGTGAATTAATCATAGCTTCAGAAACGGCTTCTGTCATGCCACAGGTTTGATGTCTCCCTCCCCAAATTTTACTCATACCTTCCCTTCCTTTCATCCTGATGATTAGAGCTTCCCTTGGGATGTCTGCTCCAAGACATGCATATCCAACCAACCACATTTATTCCAGTTTCTCACAGATCCTCTCTCTCCCCTTCAGCCTAGAAATCCAAAATGCTATTGCTTTAAAATGTCCCTATAAAATGTCTCTGTCCAGCTGTCTCCTAGACAATTCACCCTCTTCCATGTCTTGCTCATCTCTTTCCAGCTTTTTACTCAATGTTTCCGTTGTCCATGATGTTATTTAAAAAATTCTGTCTCTCCTCATTACGTATTAGTGGCTTCTGTCATGTTTATAGCCAGGTAATTTAAATTTTGCTCATCTTTGCTCTACTCTCTTCAGTGTTTTTAGGTAGACGATGGTTCATAAAAGTATGCAGTAATGTAAAAATGAAAAAGTGAAATGAAACCCCCAAATAAACCTAAGAGTGAGGCTGAGACCTATTCACAGATGTTCAATAAAGTCAAAAAGATGTCATGTTTATAGCCAGGTAATTTAAATTTTGCTCATCTTTGCTCTACTCTCTTCAGTGTTTTTAGGTAGACGATGGTTCATAAAAGTATGCAGTAATGTAAAAATGAAAAAGTGAAATGAAACCGCCAAATAAACCTAAGAGTGAGGCTGAGACCTATTCACAGATGTTCAATAAAGTCAAAAAGAAGCTGATTTGAGGGGATACATTATTCATAGCTAATTATTTGCTCTTCTTTAATGCTAAATATCCTACATTTCAGCCTCCTGCAGGCAACTCAAGCAGTGATTCCTGAGTTTTTTAACAGCAACAACCACACAGAGTTTTTGAAGTGTTTTTGCTCCCTCCGGGTTGACAGGTGCTACATAAAAAGCAGACAGGATATTGTTATTAAGACTCTTGAGAGTTCGAAGCATAAAGTCCTGTAGAATGAGCTGAGATTGTATCTTCAAAACACATATTACAGCTTCAACATACTCATAGGCTCCGGGCTGTTCTTTCAGCACAGGCTTGAGCAAAGAGCAGTGTCAGTTGCTCTGCCCCGGGGACTTGGTGACTCCAGCTTGAGGCTGAATTGCAGTTCATCATCTGCATCTACAGTGCTGTGAGGAGAGAAGACGAGAATGTATCATTTGCCTGCACTGCACCAAGAGTTGCTGGTTCTCCTATGCACATGCTGACTTTGCTGTTTCCCCAAAGAGCAGTGGCTGGACTCAGGTTTCTGGTCTTTCTCCTTGCTTTCCACCCACCCCAGAATAGGTAGCAATTGGGCACAAAGCTCCATTTTCTCATATAAAGTGCAAGATGCAGCTTGCCTGGTTAGACCTGCAAGATTTTTCTCCAAACACATAGTTCAAGTCTCAAACTGACCATGCATGGTCCTTTTGGCTATGGATACTCTGCACTCTGGCCTGTTTTATTCAAGAAAGTTGCTACGTCCTTGTTAGCCCGTAATTCAGATTATTTCAAGTCCAGAATATAGTTATCCATTGCTGAACTAAACTGTACATACGTAGTATACATTATCAATCCATTATAGTTGTAAATCCAATGTAAAGATTATAGTGGAAAAAGACTTTCTTTTCTTTCTTTTCTTTCCTTTCCTTTTTTCTTTTTTTTTTCTTTTCCCCAAACTGGAGATGCTTGTGTTATTTAAATGAACTCAGACAGCCCAAGTCAGTCCTTTGACAACCTAAGCCCTTTGGTAGTCGGTTCTGACTGGCACACAGCCACTCACTTCTGCACTTGCCCATAATGAAATCCATTCAAACATATCAGCTCCCTGAGAATGATGTGCCTCAATCTAAGATTACCATGAAGGAACCTACAAAACAGGCAGCTACAAAGCGAGGACTATTTGTATGCATCATTTTATTTGCATTGTAAAAGGCTTTTCCAACACACAGTGAGATCCAAGTTGTCTGCGATAAGTTTCAGGCTGGCTACTGGAGTGCACTCTATATTTTGTATATGTATTTATATGTAGATCTGTATGTATATACTGTTAGAAGGATATTAGCTCAGCAACTTCAGAGTCATATCAGGCTATGTGAGGAAGTCAGTGTGTTTATACAGACACTGAGTAGTATGTTAAAGGGCTTGTTTTTTGGAAATAAAAGCTTAATTTCATTATCATAATGATGATAACATACAGCTTTGAATGGTATTAGTTCCTGTTTACATTACTCATGATGTTGGTCTAAGCTGCATTTGCCATCTAGACATAATTACTATTTTATTATTTTTTTTTTCACAGTTAAGTGGAGCATTTTAGCACAGCTGAATTGCTGCAAGCCTTGGTGGAACAAATCTATTAGTGGTATGGCTTGAAACAATACACAAAAGAGCCCTGTGTGTGGTCTGCTCTACATGCTTTTCACTTCCTTATGTTAAACAATAAATCTCTGAGTCAGCTAGAACTCAGAGACTAACATCCAACGAGAGCCGCATTTTATCTTTTATTCATTGGCAGGAACATAGCTGTAGGAGGTATTCAAATCACACTTTTATTTAAACAAACACAGCTGGATCACAGCCTCTTAATATAGCAATTCTCTAATGAAAAATAACAACATAGTATTTATCTCTTTTCTTTTGTGCAGCTCTCAATTTGCTAAAATTAGGCAGACTTCAATCCCATACAAAATTGGCATGTTTTCATGACCAGAGCTCATAGCAACTAACTGCAAAATTATAATGGGAATGTAATTATAGTAGGGCATGTGAAATACACATCCTTTTGCTGCTGTAAGCTATATGGGGTTATACAATTATGCTGTAATAACATCATTTATCTTAAAGAAGTCAGACAGCTGATTTAATTTATTTAACTTGAGTTCTCCAGTTATGTGCTGTGTCAGGTTAACACTAATGTATTGCACAAAGTAATGCGGTGCAAGAAGTCAGGGCTTCCCCAAGATGCATTGTTCCCTTGTTTGCACGAGTTTATTTTCTTCTTCATCCCTGTGAGTGTTCAGAGACAACCAACTTGAGTTTCTAGCTCTTTGGGAGCCTTGTAAAACATGTTTTTCTATCTTTGCGGCTGCACTGCTTGTTTCTTTCTGTGGTTGTGATTTGGGGCCAACAATTTGTGATTAACTGCAGAAGGATGTAGCTAAATAAAATAGGTGAGTCACCTGGCCACATGCTGACTGAGAGTTTGAAAATAACCACCTTGCCATTCACGCAGTGTAATAATTAATATTGGCCAAATTCTGCACTCATCCTAGGCAAAACAATAGCATTCTTTTACCTCCTTAGGATTAAGCAGAGTACCCAGAATACCATATTTCTACGAGAGATGCAGTATTTAGTAATTATTTTTAAGATTATCGCAGCCACTTATAATACACTGGGAGTAGTGGCTTGGAGAGAGTCACTTTGCAGAAATGGACAGGGACATGTGACACTAGAAAGATACCAATAAATGGTCAGGGAGGGCTGTGAGGTGCTGTATTCCCACTCAGATATCCTGGGAAGTTGTGTGACTCTCAGCACAGAAAGGATGTATGGGGCAGGGAGACTATCATCTGAGAAAAGCCTCTTCTTTGGGAGAGAGACCGGATAGCAGGTATCACTGTTACCTATTTGTGTTTTATTATAATAAATAAGTATAGTAATTATTATTGCTGTTCAATGGGACAATGCAGGCACCAGCTATAATGAAGTTCACATCTCTGGGAGTATTTTGCCAAGCACTGGGACATGTATTCTTTTCAAGTCCTGCTCTGTAGCTTGGGATCACACCACCATCCTAACACTATGTTTCTCTTTGTTTCTTCCTAAACCAAGCATTTTTAATAGACAGGCACATGGTGAAAACTTTTAATTTCAGTCTCCATGTTCTTAGTGTATTAAATATGCCTTTTGTGGCCTGACAGAATGTGCTGTTATTGATGAAGGTAGCAAGTTTGGCTTTCCTCAGCAGCCATCAGTTCACTATACACGTGTAACTCCTGATGTAGACAGGGCTAAACAAACTCTCTGTTCGTTTCAGAAGGCTGGTGTTTAGCACACTTTCTATAATGGATTTTGAAAATAGTTCAGCCTGTTTAAAACAACAGCCATATGGTTTTCAATACTGGAGGGCTGGCCAGAATGTAAATAGATATGACACACATTGTCAATAAAAAGTCGTTTTACCACTAAACACACATCTGTAATTTTAAGGACAGTTTTGAGTCCAAGTCCACATTTGTTCAAATGTATGGGGCATGGATATCTCATGTGGGGCTGAATTTTGACGTTATTATTATTTTGGATTACAAGCTCCATTTCCCAGTAAAAATATCAATTTTGTTTGATCAAATTTGTATCAAATATCTTTTTTTTTTTAACAAGATCATTTGTATTTGTATCTAACTTGTTGCATTGCCTACTCTTATTTTTTAAGGTTTTCTTCTTCTGCCACTGTAGATATATCTATGACATAATATCTTAACTATGTTATCCTCCAGTGTGAAATTATGACCAATATGAAATTATTGGTCAATCTTCATTAAGTCCTATGAGTGTGAGTGAGGACTGGAAGGCCAAAAAATCCCCCAAACACTGACTGGTCTCTAATTGCCAAACTGCAGCCCCAGAAAATAGAATTTTACTAACAGGGACCTTTGCTTTTTACTTTTTGCCATGAAACGCACAGTGTGTTCAAAGTGCAGTCAATGCTTCTACAATCTAACTTCCCTTAAATAAATGTGGCTTTATAATATGCACTTTTCTTCTCTGTTTTGGAAATAGTTTGTTGGAGCTGAGGTTATTCATCATGGTGTTACTGAGAGCCAAAGATTTCTGAGTGAATGGTTCTTTAGGAAAGGCTTGTTTCCAAAGGTACAGTTGCAGGTGGCTATTCTATGCTCATGAACACATCTTTGAACCTTGGAAGCTAAAGCAAAAATACAGTGAAGAGTTACTTACAAAATATAGTGAAGAGTTCTTGAAACCTCTTCTCAGGTAAGACAGAATTTGATCATACAACAGGCTATAAATTACAATATGGGGCCTCAAGGCTGTATCAAATAGAAAGCTTAGAAAGACCCTGAAAGATGAGGGGACCTCAGGAAATTTCACCAATACCTTGTGCAGACTATCAAACAGCAAGCTATCATCATCTTACATTACAAAAGAACACATGGTGAAAGGCCGAATATTTTGCCTTTATCCCAGAGAGCAGTTCTTGAAGGGAGAGAGAACTTTCCTCTTCAGTCAATGTGTGATTCCACTTTCCAAACAAAATGGGGCTCTATTGTTTTTAGTGTTTAATTTTCTTTTTTGTTTCCCATCTCTACAGTTATCATGTCTCTCTAACATGATATCTACCATTTATTGGTATCTTTCTGGTGTCACACATCACTATCCCAGTTTTCCCTATGATAAATCCTGGAAAATTCAGCCAGGAGCCACTTGAGTGGAATGAAACCTTGTGAACAAACTGAGCTTATGAATGCAGCCTACGTTCCTGGAGACATTTGGGAAGGTGTGGAATAAAAGAGTAGTTGGTGAGCAAATACTCCCAGAAACGCATTTGGCAAACACTATGGCTCTTCCAGGGACTGTCCACCCCCAACTCAAAGTGAAAAACAAATAAATTAACCTTGGCGTTGTCCTTGAGGAACAAAGCTCAGTCAAAATGATTTCTTTCTATGGATGCCTTGCAGATCATTGTAATGACAAGTAACTTGTCTGGGCACTGTGACAATTTGTGGATTTTGTCTATGGATGTGAAGTTTCACTGAACACAGCACTCATGAATGCAGACAAATTCCTTTTGGATCTAATTCCACTATGGTCCACTCCACTATTAGAGATAGGTGTCAAATGTTAAGATGGGATAAAGCACTCAGCTGTTCCAGATGTTTATTCAAACCCATTTGAATAAAATAAGCTGAGGTAGAGCAGGCTCAGGAGAACGAGCTCTCTCACAAGATGTTTGATACTTCCTGTTTCTGATTTTACAAAAAATAAATATTTCTAAATACTGCTTCAGCTTGTGTGCTTCTATTCCTGATTAAAACCAGGAAATGTGGCATTACACTGAGGAGGTAAATGAAATCAAGGGAGGGAAATCAAGCCACTTCTTGATACATCATAAGCGTCCTGATTCAGGTTCTTGGAGAAGTGAGTGGTTCTCCCATTCCCAATACGCAGAGCTTAAGAAAAAATGCAGCACTACCAATTCACAGGTTCAGCAGCGTAAGCCAGAGTGACATAACTGAAAGAATATTCATTCCCCAATATGAAGTGTGGTTATAGATTATTAAAGTCAGCGTGACTGTGTATAGTGGCAGTATGTTAGTGGTTCTTTCATTATTTTGCATAAGGCACCAAAACAAGCAGGACTTCAAACAAAAATGTAAACAAAATTAACAGGGAACCAGTGCTGGTTTCTAAGCACTGGCCTTCTGTGCAGCTGCTACATTTTCAGCGATCATCAGGAATGCCAGCACTGGAGGCTGTTGATGTAATTTCACCTTTAAGGTGCAAAGCTCTGCATGTCCCTAGGAGAGAGACATTTTTGTATGTGCTTAGAGAGAGTACACAGAGTTTTCACTGAATGCAGACTGGAAAAAGCACAACTTTGGCCACATCCAAATGTGCATCCCATGTATCCTTTCTCGTAGGGAGCTCTAGCCTGTCCATTCAATTTTATGGTGAAATTTGGAAAGGGTGTCTTGTATGTTTTCTTTAATGACATGGTGCAGGGAGACCTTTTGTTTGCTCTTACGGATGAACATAGAGTTCATCTGCCAGTACATCATCAGCAAAAACAGCCTCACTCCATCTGTGTTCCATTTTGCCCAAATTCCGTGTGGCTGTGTCAGCACAGCACCAAGCCCAAGTTAATATATTTAGTCACTGGCAGGGCTTTCCCATTCAGGCTTGGCATGATGTTAACCACAAGGCTTTGACCACCTTGGAAAGTGGACAGATTGAGCTCATGTCTGTTCACAGTATGTCATGTAAGTGCCTGGAACCACTGGAGTACTGGGGCCACTTCCACTTTGAACACCTTTTTCACATACTTACTTGCTTATTTTCTTAATGCATGGTATACAGCTGTCTCCCCTCCTCCTTCCTTTCAGCAGCATCAGCACAAGGCTAATTTTGATATAAAGCCTGGGGCAACTTGTCAAAAAGTTTAAAATCAGATTTTTGATGTATTACATCATCATGCAAAGACATCAAATACATTTTATCAGATGCTTTTGGTGAATTGTTAAACTATTATTAGCTGTGTTTTCCCTCCAAAATGGGGTGGAATGGACTACTTGTGTTAATGACTCACATGGGTACCTACAACAACATGGCACTTTTGTTCATGGCTTACACTTCTATTGAGTAGCGGTGCCTAAGGCAGAGAATATTATAATGGTAGGCAAAGTTTTGAACATGGAGTGCTAAGCAAGTATCCATTTAGAAGTAGCCACATATCTGGTTCAAGGTGTAGATTAAGTGATCAGCCCTTTCACACGGTTGCAGAATGCACGAGCTGGTTGCTCCTGAGAAGAGGTAGAAGGTCTTTTCTAGCTTCTATCGATAATTTCTGCTCCACCTTTCTCTGTCAAAAGCAGTAGTTAGAGTACCTTATCCTGTTCCCATTCCTTTTCCCACCCGGCTTTGTCCCTAACCCCACTTTAGGAAGAGGAATGGAGAAGAAAGGATCTGAGTTCTGGAAGTGGTGAGTATGTCGGTTATGTATCCCTGGTTAGTTGCAACCACAGTACAAATAGGAAAACTGAGTAAATCCTAATTTTAAAAATACTTTTAAATGCTTCTGCTTTAAATCACTTAAATCTCACTTTTGAAGACTTCTCTCTATAACCTTATTTATCTTTCACAAACAGCAAAATTCCATAAAGCCCCACGTGGGGCAGAGAGCTTTTCATTTTAATAAACATTCTTGAATTGATTTCTCCTGTGGGGCACTAGGCCAGGAGTGTGTGCAAAGCAAGGACAGAAAAAGACAGCAAAGCAAGACATTGGTCAGCCAGGCAAGCAGCACACATATATTGCTTAGTTCTCTCCCACACTACCAGCATGCAGGAGGCTTTACCTGCAAACACATGTTGAGTGCTGCCTTATAGATCCAAACAGGCTGGAGCTCCATGGATTTCCCTTTGAGGGAAAGATATAAAGAAAAAGTGGGGAAGGGAGCTGCTTCTTTCCTTCCTTCCTGTTTATCCTAGACCTCATTTAGCATAATAAAAATCAAACAAAGAGGACTATGGACACAAAATACTTGTGTTGTTTTCCAAAGTCTGCTAATCTTTAAATTTTACCTTGGATAAAGGAAAATGTTTGTTCAGAATACTGCCTTTTCACCCAACCACTTCACCGCCTCATTTACTGACAGTAAGTAAGATTAAGAATATATATTGTTTCTACTTTCCAGTTAGATGTGCTGAACTACACAGCTATGGAAAAGGAGCACAGGGTTCAATTCCAGAAGGCACTTCATTAACAGAAATTACATATAACCCCCACACACACTTGGCAGCAACCTGAAAAGGGTTAATGAAGGACCTATTTGCCTCCCCCATCTGTGAAAAAGTGCCAATCAAAAAACAGCTGCTATAAAAGGCTGCAGCCCAGCAGGAATAGGAGTGGTAGGTGGAGAGGTGTTGGAGAAGCAAGCTGTAGGAGGCTAGCCTGCCAAGGAGGGCTGATGCAGCTGGGAGGGGTAGGAAGGCTTGGTCCTTTGCTTGTTCAATGCTGGCTTGGAAGCTGGAGGAGAACGTTGGTGTGGGGTCCCTGGTTTCCAGTGTGAAGGGGACTGAACTTTCAGGTTTGGGAACCTCATATGTTTGGCCCTGATGCCAGATGTGTGATCTTCCAGGTTTTGGGGAGTGATTCTGATGTTAACTGCTGTCATGGGGGGTGGGAAAATTTGAATGGGCTTCAAAGAGGTTTCCCAACTAACTTCCTGCCCTCAGTGAAAAGAAAACAGAATAAAAGCTGCTGAATACCATCCCCTGACATCAAAAGATAAGTTTCATTAAAAAAACCCCCCAAACTCTAACGTGATACTTCTATCACTCTATGCTTTTATCATCACAGAACTTGTACTTGCTTCTCAATAATCCCATTTTTACTACTATATTTTGTGTATATTTGTGCTGTTGCTTGCTATGAATGTGCTGCAAATGACTTAGAAAAAAGAGGTGTTCACTGGGTTAGGTTTCAAGCTCATTAACTTTCCCTTTCTGTCCACCCCCAGATGTGCCAGAGAGACAAAATGTAAACAGGGAGCTAGAACTTGCTGGATGCTACTGGAGAGGAGAAAGGAGTGTGGCATGCGAACAGTCTTATGCTTCCTGTAAGACTTCTTTCCTCTGTGAGATTCCTTAGTTACTTCAGCCTTTACAATCTGTCTAGGGGGGACTGTACCCCTGTGGGTGTTGGTAAGTACAGGTATAATCCTGGGATCTCATTAAATTTAAAAAGCAGGTCTAGGGGAAAAAATGTCATTTAAATTAATATTAGCACAAAAGTGTGCACTGGAGCTGGGAATAGGAAGGCTTAAGGGAGTTGGAAAATGCCTTCAGCAAAATAAGATGTGATAGAAATGATGTGTCAGCTATCAAAGACATTGACTAGGAGCTGAAAATGGCAATAGGAATACATTAATAAAACTTGAAAACAACAGCTTAAGGTGTTTGGTAGCTTGTTTCCTTCGTACCTGTTGAAAAGATGGAAAGATGCTATGAGAGAACAGGGAATATTCTCCAAACCTGCTTATGTCATTCTCCAACAAATCTGGTGTGGACTTTGTTAGTGATCTGTTTCTCAGGTGCTTTATTTTGTACTCATTAGCTTTACCTGTAAAATAGAAAGTGCAAGAAAGAGCACAAGCCAAATGGCAAATCCCTAGAAATATTCATCAGTAAACTTCACTTGTGTAATTACAATTAAGCTTCCTGCATGTAACAACAGTGGGCTGGATATTGTAGCTGTCTGCTAACACAGTAAAAATCAGGTAGCTCCCCTGCTTGTATGAAGGATGCATCTGTTGGGATTGTAATGGGGAAAGGGCTCCTTAGTGCTTCTTGCTGTTGTCCAAAGCCTTTTTCTACTGGGAGTTGTGCTTGTTATATTTGAGATGGGACTACCAGAAATGTTACTGTTGGTATAGATTCTTTAATTTCATCCATCCTGCATTGTTTTGGTGTGTCTTCAGTATTGTGAGGCAAGTCTTGTGTAAGGTCCTTGTCTGCAACAACCATCCCTGTGCCAGGTTTGCCTGAGACACTTGGTGGTCTCCAAGGTCTGTGCTCAACACCTTGGAGTGCCTGCAACCTGCCTTTGTTAGTGTGCCTCTATGGGAAGAGAAACTTGCTGGAGGTTGTGATCCTGGAGGAAATGGGCCATCTTGGGCAAACCAAGGATTTATTCTTGAAGAAGAGTGCCTCCATCCTATGACTCGAAATCAGGATTCTTGATTCTTACTGAAGCCATGTTTCTCTCTGGTGTTTATGAAAAGACAGGTTTAGAGTTTGCTAATGAAGATGCAGTAGCAATCCTTGTTGTAGGAGTATCTACTTCTGGTATGCAGAGTTGTCTCTGCTGTACTGAATTTCCCCTGGGCTCTGCTACATGTGAAGGCTTTCCTTGGATCCTCTCTTCCCAGTCAGCTCAGCACGCTTTAGTACCCTTTCACGGGTCTGCAACATTTCACGTTATTAAACGTGGAGTATTAATGACATGTATTCTGTTAGGAATATGGCAAAGACGATAAGCTTAGCTTTTTGTGAAGACTGCATGATGTATTAAGAGTGATAGCAGCTGACAAACTGCTTTGTCTGAACTCCTGCTTCCGTTCTCACCCCACCATTTTGCCAGGTCAGGGACTCCAACTATCACCCTTCCTCTACTCTTTTCAGTATTCCATGCATCCTTTCCCCATATTTGTTCATAACTCTGCTTAACAACTTGCTTTGATCTCCCTGCAGCCTCCCTTGCTTCACCTTCCTGCCAAGAGAGGAGAATGGACCATGTGACAAGGATGTGGGATCCCTGCTGCATGCCCCACAGGTGCAGTCCTTGCGTTCGGCCTGGCCCTGTGCTGGCCGTTCAGCTGTCTGGAGAAGAGGCATCTTCCCTGATGAAGAGTTTGTTGGCAGTAAAATAAGTTAGCCTGGATTTCAAAAGCCACTCTTCATCAATTTCTGCTGTTCAAGAATGCATGGAATGATAGTTCATTTAACCTAGTTAGTATTATTGAAGAAAGCTAATCTGTCTGCACCATGCACAGCTTAAAATTGAACCCTGTGTGTCATGTTTAACAATATTGGTGGTCCTTTGTAGAGCTTGATATTCCACTCAGACACTTATCTGTATACCGAAATTGGGAACCTTGTACATCCTGTAGCACAAGCCCAGAGTTTTTGATAGGTGTACTCAGATAAGTAGATTGGTCCCATTGTGCATGTGATGTTGGCGGCTTCCCTACTGGGATGCCAGGATGCTACTTAATGCCACTTGGCTCTGTAAGGTTTTAGGTCTTAGGTTGTCCCCATTTACAATAGCTTTACAATGCTACCTGTGTGGGGGTGTTATATTCTTGCAGTGACAAGGCCTGGAAATTTTTTAAGTGGAAGCTAAGTGTGACCCTAGAAGCAGGGGGTGAATATGCAATAGAAATACTGCCTGTGACTTAATGAATGCTGAGTTACTCCATCTGGGACCACCATGGTGTTGGCTTCCTACGAATGAGAGTCCCAAGAGTTATTGCTAGCTGCTGCCCCAGCAATTCTAAGAAGCTGCTCTAGAAAGTAGTTTCATTATTCTGTGTTTGTCATGTCTGCACCTCCATCTCTTCAGCTGCTTGGGAAATATTCTTGGACAAGACATGCTTGACAGGTGGGGGAAAAAAATCAAGCAAAGCAAAATGCTGGCCTCTTCCAAAGGCAGAAGTGTTACCATGTTGGCTGGGGCTCTAATGTTGCCATGTTAGCCATATAGAAAAATGGAGTGGAAAGGAAAGCTTGAGTGTAGTTGGGAGTTCTCACAGTCCTGTTTTTGTTATTTGTGTTTGCGACAGTATCAGCTTTTTCCACATAAATACCCGGGAGGCAAAACTTCATTTTTTTTTCTGCAGAAGCTCCAATAAACAATTGCTTGGTGCCTGCTCTGCAAACTGACCCTCTTCCTGAGATAGAAATGTGAGGGCTTTGCTTGTTGTCAATGAGCCTGTCATGGTTTTCAACATGTTACTTTGCAAGAAATTCATTTCCAGTGATCAGCTTATAAACCTGCCATAAGGAAGTGTGTTTTCACACTAGTCTAGTGTACTTCTTGTTTTCAAACTCTCAGGGACGTAGAAATACACCAGATTTTTGGCAGCACATGGTTTAAAAATCAGCACCAACGTATCTATTGAACATCTCAAATGGGTAAAGGAAAGGGCAGGTTTCATCAGGGGTCAGTAAACAACGAACATCTGCCTTGCCAATCTTTTCTTTTACTACAGTTTTGTGCAGTCCCAAAAATCCTTCAGACATATGTTGAACAGAGTTTCAAAGCACCCAAGCCTCCTGCTTCTGCTGATATTTTGGCCAGTGCTTAACTCTATGTAGTTCAGTCAGGATTTTTTTCTGACTGCAACTGAATCAGATTGGGTGGATTTGGCTAGTGTTTCGGGCTGGGAAATTGAGGTTTCTGATTTCCAGCAGGTTAGATGTAGTATGGGCAGAAGCTGTCTAAGCCTCTTGTGCAGTTACCCAGGAAAAACAGATGAGTGAAGTATTAACTGAGGTTCTTCACCCCTCTTTGTCAGATCCTGGCATGTGACACTTAGCGTTAATGTGCTTATAATAGTATGTCCCTGCCCAGTGCAGTCTGCCCTAGTTGGCCATAATAAATAGTTCCACAATGGTCTTCAGCCAAGTAAGTGTTTGACCTAATAATGCATCTTACGCTCTGCCTTGGAGCTCAGCAATGCTGCGCTGTGTAGGACACAACAGTGCTCTCTGAAGGTCGAGCTAAGCTACTCTGCCAGCAAGCAATAGCCATCTGGTGATCCCTTGCTTAAAGCATCAGCCTTCGTTTCATAAGCATGCAGCCGGTGCATTGCCAGCAGATGCATTTAATTCTGAGCTTGGGCATTGCAATGGTGCACAGGGAGAGAAGTGATCCATAACAAAGCTCTGCTCCAGCCCACATGAGGCTTTATTGATAGGCTGACGCCCAGCAGCAAACAGCAGGTCAGCTCACAGATCACAAGGAGTAACTTGCTCGTGCTGCTCTGCTCTGTCAAAGCATTGACAAACCAAAGCTTGTGAGTCATCTTCAGGGAGAGTCACAAGCAGAATCAGTTGCAACTGCCCAATGTGTGGATATGCTCTGCTTTTAGTCTCTAAAACCCAGAAGGCTACCATCCTCTGACCCAAGTTCATAGGCAGAAAATGAAAGGGGCCAAAAGCAGTATTGGAGCAATTGAGACTTAAGCACCATCCCAAGAGCATTTTTTGGTAGTGTAGAGGTGTATGCCATTCTGTTAAATTCTTGCTTTATTTGCCTGAAATGTTAAGTAGTGCAAATAGTGATGCTGATCTTGGACAGAGGTGTCCACTAAGGACTAAGCAAAAATTCATTGTCCTGTTTAACTTCATTAGATCTTCTGTGTCTTAAAGTATTAGTTTGACCATGTCTGAATTTACTTCTAATTCAAGATGGCTCAAGCCAAAGATGGCGCTCTGGCTTAAATGAAAGGAAAAAAAGAAATTAAGTTCCTTTGTCCATTTTTAATTAGGAACTGAATCAGGTGGGAGAGAATGTGCTGATGCGCTGCCTTTCATCCTCTACTAAGTAACTTGTCCAAAATACTGTAGAAATATAACTACACTGTGATGTTTCTCACCTACTCTGCATATTTTTAGGGAGCTGCATGTTGTAGTAGGGCCACAGGTTTATGCTTTTTAGATCTATATGTTGCTCCAAATGCTACTGAAAAAAGCATTTCTGATCTATGTCTTTGAAATGGAATGTAAATTAGAAGTGTTACAGATGTAGTCAAGCAGGATGGCTGACCAGATACTGGGTGGGGGGTGGGGGGTGGAACAGAAGCACCAAGTAGCTGAATTTTTGGATTATTTTTCCCTAGAAAATGCAATTCTGTCAGAACTGAAAAATTCCTGAAAGCAAGTTGATTTTAGTGAAATTTCACTCATTTGTATATTCCCTTTCATGAATGAAGAAGGAATATTCTAGCAGTGTCAAAATGTCCACTTGGACACTTAAAATTAAGCATTTTAACTTTCAAAGGGCTGCTTAGTTCATTACTTATACAATGAACCTTAAGTCAAAATGCAAATGGAACAATCTCTTGGAATATTTTGATCTATTTTTGAATGTATTTTTCTTGGAGAACACAAATTTTGGGGCTTAGCTTTTACTCTGAATAAATGAAACAAGTAATGAAATCCTTCATGAAGCATAATATCTCCCTTTGGCTCTTCTAATAATAAAGTGTTGTTCAGAATTTCTCTTTAAGATAGAACTGGTCTTGTAATGATTTAAGTCTGGTGAAAAAGATTACATTTTCTTTATTGTTTGAGAAGTATTTGCTTACATTTAACTTCTTCTGTCACACACACACGTTCAGCTTTCATAAAGAAGCCTTTCCAATGTGTAGTGACTTATCTCCACAGCAGTCACAGGGCTAAATATGTAACAACTGACAATGTCTAGAAGATTTTTGCCCCTGCTTGTTTGCTAACAGAATTTTCTCACAAACTAGGCAAAGAATAACATACCCTTTGAGCAAGAAATCATTGAATTTATTCAGCAAAGGAGTCAGTAAAAAATGCAGAGACATCACCCTACTTTCAACCTGAGTTTTGCTAACTTTATTGTGATCAGAAACTAAAATAGCATTTCTCACTACTGTGTTCTCGTCCAAAGTAGTTGTCCTCCAACAGTAGCTGGTTATGTCTGAGATAGTGGAAAACGTTCAGTCTTGCATGAAAGCAAGTGTTAGGTGCTCAAAATGAGTCCAAGCTCCTTGAATCTTCTTAAGCCTCAGTTCTACATGAACATGGATTCAGGACCTGAGTAAGAGTAAAAAAGATGGCGAAATGTGGATTTTTCTTTCATAACAATGTCTCTCTGAATAAAGGACTCTCCTTGGCCACACACAATTGCAAGTTTCTTTCAGATGCCATCATGCAGCAGTGATACGCACAGTTATTGCAGGTCCCAAGTTCCCATCCTCTGGTGTTGATTACCCCTTGATGTCTGCCTGCAAAGTTAGAGACTTTATGTATTTTGATTAATCCTGGTACTCTGGGACAGTAAACAGGGCTGTAGGAGGCCATTTCTCCATGCATGTGAATCAGGTAGCTTTTCTTCCTTGGTTATTTGCAATGCAGAGACAAGACCTGAGGTAGACAGGCCAATAACACAATGTTTTTAGCAGGTCTGTAATACAGCCTTCGCCACAACCAAGACCCAGCTGAACTCTGTGTCAGCAGAAAGACAGACTTATTCAGGAAATAGCCACCTACTCCTTGGGATGTTGTGTGGTATCACCCACAGCCCTTGAGTTGCGGGACATGAGCACAGTTTCCTTATGTTGTGCTCTTGTTGGATGATCATACAAGGATGTGATGGTGCTGACCTGAATGACCCTTTCACAGCTGTCTTGCTCCATACCAAGGCTTTGTTATTACTGATTGAAAGGAATCAGATTGTACTTACAGGGTCAAAGGTTTAAGTATCCACTGTATAATTCTTGTAGTACTGTAGTGAGGCAGGCTTGTATTAATACCGCCTCATCTTGGAAGCCTTCAAAGCCTGTCAGTATGTCTGATAGCGTTTGGCACTTAGATATGACAGTGAATGGTAATTTGCAAGTGTCTCAAATGGACAGAAAATAGTTTTCATTATTTTTACTTGATTTGGAGTAGTGTCAAGCACCCTGTAAGAGCTCAGATATTAGTCAGGCTGTGGTGTTCTCTAACAGGTGGCTGTGAGTGGTACAGCGTGTCCCATCCTTGGTGCAGGTCTTGAGAGGTTGGGTTCAATTCCTGGATTCAGCACTGATCATCTGGGTGACCTTGGGCAGAAGAAGCAGCTTGTTTATTGCCTTTTGCAAAATGCTTTGAGAGTTACAGATGGAAATGCTATATAGAGGGAAGGCATGACTGTTGTGTCGATGGGTGTTGGGGAAACATGGGTTACAAAAGAACAAGTGGGTGTAACAAACAAGGAAGAGGAGCAGGAAAGTGGTGGAGAAGGTGGGAACGGGTAGTTGCTCTTCTCTGCTGCTGTGGGACCTGGGTGAGGATGTCTGGGTGCCAACGTACTCACGCCCTTGGCACCAGGACTTCTGACAAATCAGCCAGTCTACTCTCATTTTGGCTTTCGCTGCTTCTCTCTGCAGACCAAATGATGTCCTTTTCCTTTGAAGAAGCTGTAATTACAGAAGAGCCCAGCAGCACTTTCCTGTGGTCATAATGGATATATCAGCATTTCCACAAAGTCCCTTGTGAGGGATTTAGAGCTCTGCCATTAATATTAGCCACACAGTGGGTGTATAAGCTGCTTGCCCAAAAGTATTAAAAAATAGTTTAAAACAGTGTAGCAAATTTTAGTAGGCCTTGTCTAGAAGCAAACTTGCACTGGTTTGATAAAGAGTGATTTAAACCTAGTTTGGTTAGAGTATTGCTTATTTGTATGTACTTGCTCATATCTGGCTTGAGGGTGACTTATTTCAGCCTATTCTGACTTTAACAAACTAGAGGCTATGCAGAAATTCTGTAAGGATTCCCTCTTCGTGCATAGCATCCCCTGTGCTGAACAGATCTGGTATCTACTGGGTTAAATAAAACAAGCTTTTCATCATACAAATGAGGGGCAGTACACAGAACCAACAAGTATTTAGTCGAACTGGTTTTGAACATTACTGCAGCTAAAATGCTATAGGTTGTGCGCAGCCACAGCCTAAAACTAAAGACAGGAGAAATACTGAGACTCCAGCTATGTTATTACTATCATGGTGTTAAAACTGAGAGGAAATATCATAGAATCATAGAATGGTTCGGGTTGGAAGGGACCTTAAAGATCATCTAGTTCCAACCCCCCTGCCATGGGCAGGGACACCTTCCACTAGACCAGGTTGCTCAAAGCCCCATCCAACCTGGCCTTGAACACTTCCAGGGATGGGGCATCCACAACTTCTCTGGGCAACCTGTTCCAGTGCCTCACCACCTTCATAGCGAAGAATTTCTTCCTTATATCTAATCTAAATCCACCCTCTTTCAGTTTAAAGCCATTACCCCTTCTCCTACCATTACAGGCCCTTGTAAAAAGTCCCTCTCCAGCTTTCTTGCAGGCCCCCTTCAGGTACTGGAAGGCTGCTATAAGGTCTCCCTGGAGCCTTCTCTTCTCCAGGCTGAACAACCCCAACTCTCTTAGCCTGTCTTCGTAGGAGAGGTGCTCCAGCCCTCTGATCATCTGCGTGGCCCTCCTCTGGACTCGCTCCAACAGGTCCATGTTCTTCTTATGTTGGGGGCCCCAGAGCTGAACGCAGTACTCCAGGTGGGGTCTCATGAGAGCGGAGTAGAGGGTGAGAATCACCTCCCTTGACCTGCTGGTCATGCTTCTTTTGATGCAGCCCAGGATATGGTTGGCTTTCTGGGCTGAAAGCAGACATTGCCAGGTCATGTTGAGGTTCTCATCAACCGACATCCCCAAGTCCTTCTCCTCAGGGCTGCTCTCAATCCGTTTTCCGCCCAGCTTGTATTTGTGCTTGGGATTGCCCCGACCCATGTGCAGGACCTTGCACTTGGCCTTGTTGAACTTCATGAGGTTCACATGGACCCACTTCTCAAGCCTGTCAAGGTCCCTCTGGATGGCATCCCTTCCCTCCAGCATGTTGACCGCACTACACAGCTTGGTGTCCTCGGCAAAATTGCTGAGGGTACACTCAATCCCACTGTCCACATCACCAACAAAGAAGTTAAACAGTGCCTGTCCCGATACTGACTCCTGAGGAGCGCCACTTGTCACTGGTCTCCACTTGGACATTGAGCCATTGACCGCAACTCTTTGAGTGCGACCACCCAGCCAGTTCCTTATCCACCAAGTGGTCCATCCATCAAATCCATGTCTATCCAAATTAGAGACAAGGATGTTGTGCAATACAGTGTCAAATGCTTTGCACAAGTCCAGGTGCAGAACCTCTCGGCTCAGTTTAACACAGAACAGCACAAATATCCTTTATCCTCTCCCATCTACTTCATCACATTGGGTAGGCATAAGAAAACATTTGTCTTCTATTTCTGTGAGTTAAAAATTACATGCACGCTTACTGAAATAAACAAAAGCTTTGAATGTCAGAGGTAAAGCTGAAGGCTTTTTCCAATGGATGATATTCAGTATCAGGAATTCATGGTTCAAAAGGCACTTTCCTCTGGTAATGGAGTCCGAGGCAGTGTTAATATGTATGGCTTTTCCCATTCTGAGAAAATACTTCTGGCAGGAGGAAGGAGGGGAGGAGGAAGGAGGAGGACACTTCTCTAGTGTAGAGATTTCCCTACAAGTAAGGAATATGAAGCAATACAGGAGGCCTTGTACTGTCATCAAAGCAAGACTCCTTAAAAATCAAGTCAGATCCTGGGAAGTCCACAGGATGGTGGACTGGGCACTTTACCAGTTTTATTTTTGCTTTATATGCTTTGCAATCCCTTTGCTTAATTGTGGCAACAGAAGTCCTGCAAAAGAACTGTCTTTTCTCTGCTCCTGCAGCGCACAGTGCAATGGGCTCCACTGGTGACTTTGCTCACAAATAATATTAATATTTATTACTACAGCTACTGCCGACACTTAGTAAGTTGATTATAAAATGGAGAAGAACATTCTAAGAGAGTCTACCAGAGCCTCTTGATCAGCTCTTAATCAAGACTCAACCTGATTTGTGTTTTTTTTTTCCTTCTGTTTTCTGTTTCCAAAGATGATCTAAGTTAGGAATTTAAGAAAACGGAGAACAGACAGCTGTATGTCTAGGAACCTTTTTTGTGGGATATGCGTTTATGTTGAAAACTGGAGTGCATGAGTCCACATTTAACAATTTTTTAGCCTATAAAGGTGTTTTTTTCTCCTGAATGTAAGGATTTTTCTTAAAGAGCAAAAAACATTGAAGTCTCATGTTAGGATGGTGAATGTCCTTAAGAATTCTTGTACCTCCATGAGCTATAGCTGTAGCCTTTCTACTACCAAGAAGCTCCTCTTGGTGATAAGCAATGGTGTTAATGAACAGCTGGAGGAGTGTTTTCCTGCTTTTCTCTTTAACACAGCAGAAACATTGCAATGAAAACTGAAGTGGCACTTAGATACAGAATTTGTGGAAGTGACTTGATGCTGCAACTTCAGAATTTCATAGCACTGCTGCTCACACTACCGTTACAATAAATATTGGCAGGTTTCGAAGTGCTGTAAAATATAATAATGCTAGCATCTACATGAGTCAGTACATGGGAGCTAGTAACTTCCTGAAGGGAGATGCTGAATAATGTAACTAAATAGCAGAAATAATTGCATGTGTGAGCCCCAAAGTGGTCTGAAGGACTAGAGAGGAGATACTTTATCCTTCTGCTACCAGATCACAGAGAAAAAAGATGGGGGATGTGTTGAACCCTTGTGACAACATTCCAGTCATCTGACTACATCAGTCTTCAAAGGAAGATGTCAGTTTGCCCAGGAGGCAGGAGCTAGTGCATAGGAAGCTTCCAAAAAGAGAAGCTTCCGTGAATTTTATGTGGATCTTGTGCTCTGTGTGTGGAAGCCCTTTCCACACCCATGAAAATAATCCTGGCACTTCAGCTTCATCCTGTCGGGCAAAGTGATGGAGGTCCCCATGGAGTTTGTTTCTGTAAGACTAGGACTGGGGGTGCTGCTTGGTTGAGTTCACACAACTTAATATACAGGAGGATGTTTCTGAAAATTCAGTCAGTCTAACATTTTAGTTATAATTGAATAATATTGCAGACTTGTTAGATACTCAACCCATTCCATATTTAATACTTTCAGAATTAATAACTGATTCAGCCTGGGACATGATGAATGTCCATGTCAAAGTCTAATCATATCTGGCTTTTGTTCCAGCATATTCCAGAGACAAAACATTCTTTTATGACTCTCCTAGTCTATGCATTTTTAAAAACACAGAATAAAAAAATCTTGGCAGCATTCCAGTCACTAGAATGATATTCATTCCAGGAATATTTTTAAGGCCACTGCTTGCTGTTCATCCTCCTGGTATTCTTCAGTTGCTTGTTCTTCTCTTTACAATTGAGACATCCTTTTTTTTTTAATTTAAAAATTATATGTGATTTCAGCTTGCTCTAGTAAGAAGACCTAAATTTTAATGGTAAAAGCTATTTACCTGTATTTATTCAGAAGCCATCACAGTTCTTTAAACTTCACAAAGTAAGTTTGAAGTAGGCTGTAACGTCAGAGTATGATTATGTATTTCAATCTTCACACCTTATGAAGTACTCAGATGAGCTACTACTACTTGCATTTCTATAGAGAAAAACTTTATCATGTGAAGAGCTCTAGAACTGGCAAAGAACCACATTTTTCTGATGTTAGCGACGCCTGGGTAACTGGTCACTTGCCTACCCTGCCTATGCTTGGAGATGTAACACCAAGCTATTAGAGCAACTATAGCATAAGGTACCCTGAAATGTCTCAGAAATAACTTCAAAGGTAGTATGTGCACTCATGCTAGACATACCCAGTATTCACAACTTTGAGAATCTGGCCTACAGCAAAAGAGGAGTCCAAAAGAATCCATCTACTTTGACGATATTAGGATTTGCAAAAATAAACCCATGCAGTTACTTTCAGTCATAAAATTAATGACAATTGAATAACAATGCTTGGAAAAAGAAAGTTTGGTCTTCACAAAATGTGCACTCCTTGAAGTTGTTTCAATTATTGATTGCTGGATAATGGCATTTGCAATAACTCAGAAATCTTGAAATGTTTTAAAGTAGCCTTTTCATTTTCATACAGAGATTGCAGAGGTGCTTGTTCAGCAGGATGTGAAGATGAACTCTGCATCCAAACTGGCTAGGCTTTTAGTTTTTCCATCATAACAGTTGCTTAAATCGCCAGCCTTCCATGGGAAAAGGTATTTTGACTTTTCGTTTTATAAAGACAAAAATACCTTGGAGATCACCAATGTTTGGAATGTCTTTCTATAAGAAAGAAACCTTATTATTAAGGCTATCATATGCAAACTGGCAGGGATCAAATACTTGTACCTGTTCTGACATTGAATAGCACTTTGTTAAAGGAACAATTCCAAGGTGACAGCTTGTAAATTTGTGGGTTATTTTAGGGCAGAAAGGGTCGATATGATCATCTAGCCCTGCTTTGTGGGTCATAGAAATTTAGCTGTTCCTTTTGGATGTAAGCCCAAAGACCAAGTCTGTCTGACATTTCAGTGCTCTTATTCTCTTCAAGTTATTTTTCTTCTCATAAAAAATAATAGCTTTTTGCTTCAGGAGTACTGCATCATTTTACAATTATGTCCAGTCCAAAGACAATTCTGATTTTGTAATCGATGCATTCGAATGGGGAAAAAATAGGAAGTAGTGACTAATTTTGATCTCTGAACAGTTTATCTAGGAAAGGGATAGATTTTCTCATCTCTTGTAGGATTCAAGTCAAGATTTGTTATCATTTTAGCTCAGTAAGAAGGCATGAGTGCAGATAGTGGACTAACACAGGGAAATTCTGTGACACGGGTTGTGGAGGAGGATCTGACTAGATGCACAAATGATCCCTCCTGGCCTTCAGACTGCTGAATTACTTCATGCATGTTAACCATAGTTTACAGTAAATGTGTGCAGTGGAAATTACCAACATAACGAAACAGGCTGTAACGCTTTGCTGTATTTCTTTTTATTTTTCCACATGTGAGCAAAATGTCAAAAGAACTATGTAACAAGATAACACATTACAAATGATATTACCTATGCTCTTCTAAGACAACTTTCCCTGTGTCTCTAATTGTGAGGGGGAAAAATGGATATTCTTGTAATGGCTGGTGCATTTGTAATAATTAAGTGTTAAGGTATATGATTGGTACAAGAGGGGTGTTGATACTAGTGCACTTCTGTGCAGAAATGATGGGTTCCCCTTCCAACTCCCACCTATTGCTAGCTGGCTCGCTAAAACAAATAACACTGCATGCTAAATATAAGTGGCTAGATCCTACTGTGGATCCATCTGCAAACATACCACGTGCCAGTTGCTTTAGGTGGGGTATCTTGGCATGGACATCTGTTTACAGGGAAAGCCTTTTTTTGTTTTACTGTCCTAATTGTTTCCATGTATCTCAGACTTGAGTTTCTCCCCTTTCATGGACATGAGAGCAATTAGCCAAGAACTTACAAGCTCAGCAGAGTTAGGGGAGTAGTTTATAAACAAATCAGGGTTGCTCACAAGGCATGTTTTCTCAGATCCGGTGAAATGGTAAATACAGTCATCTCTCAATTAGTCTGACCAGCAAGGGGGAATTGGGATAACCTGGATAAAGAAAACACAGATACTACAAAACACATGTAAATGAGTCAATAAGATTGTATGATAAAGGCATAAAAGGGAAAAGGTTTATGATGCTTTTGGCTTAGATTCATGGGTGCTAACGAGCTCCTGAGCTGAGAAGTCTACACAGTGCACTGCTATATATTTTAGCCCAAGTCTACCACGTATGGTATAAACATTTCTCTGGTTCCATGGCCCTAAGAAATCCCATTTCTCAGTGGGGACTCTGTGTTCACGCACAGGGCTGTGAGCAAGAGCAGTGCCGCTCCTGAGTTGGGTCTGACTTGGCTGGCCTCTGCACTGACATTGCCAGGGCTTCTGGTTATAGGGTTAGTGCTGGTGCAACCCCCTCTGCGGTTATAGCATAGCTATTCTGCTGCACAGGCACCCTGCCCCATGGGTGGCAGAGCTCACTACATGCAAGGCTTTCCTGGGACCTAGTTTATGAATAGGTATTCTTCTATCTGCTCTCTGTATTGTTGTTGCTCTCCCATACTTTAATTAAATGGTTTCTGTCTGCTGTTCTAATATTATCTACTTGCCAATACTTAAACTGACATTTTCATACACTTTTCTAAACACACTGCCTCAAAATTCAGCCTGACTTACACCGACGGTCTTTTCTGAGCTCTGAGAAAAACACAGTGGAAAGTGTCTTACAAAAAGTTAACCTGTAAAGCATAATATAACCAGACATACATACTATGTGGTATCTTACAAACTGTTGACCCATGGTCATGCAGCGCGCTAGTAAATTGAAGTATACTGGTATACTAAACCTCCAAAACCATAGCGTGTGTGTATATAGCAAAAAAAAAAGATGAGAATAGCCTTTTAAGGACTCACTGTTGTATAGATAAGTACTCTGTAGCACTTGCTTTCAGAATTAGTATTTATTAGCACATCAGATTTGGAACATGTAAATATTGTTAACTATTCTTGAACACTTAAATGTCCACTCTGAGTTCAAATTCTGCATTGCTACATATTTCATTCGGTGCAACTTGTGCTCTCAGCTGTCTAAAACTACACAAGGTTAATACAGTTAAGTATGCTTAATTTTTTACAAGGGACCCTCATGAGTTAAAGCCCTCTGTTCTGAACGGGCAATAACATCTCAAGGTATTTTATCAAAACCCAAGGGCTTATCTTGGACAAGATTTTCTCTTTCTGTTGATATTCCTCCTAACGGATACCAGTTGGCCAAGCGATGTTGGGAGGGATGGTAAAGGCATATGTGTAGGTGTTGTACACAGCTGTAAAGTGATCAGGACCTTCATGGTTCCCAGGCTGCTATGGATGGGAGCCTATCTCTAAGTCTGGTTACACTGCAGGGCTCCTATCCAGCATCCTCATCCTGAGCAGCAGCAACGTTTACACAGGTAACTCCACTGGGCTCCCAGGACGTGAGACTTGTGAGAAAGGGTTGGAGAATGATGCCTTGAATATGCAATAGGCAAATGGCTATGACTACCTGCTCTCTTGGTAAAGTTAAGTTTTCTGCACTGATGCCGAAAGTTTTAGGAATCAAGCCCTTGTCTATTTTGTCACTGTCAAACCTGGGGAGGACAATGCTGATACACATCCACTTTGTAAATGTCTAAGGAGTTGTTTTTTTAAGAAGAGCCAGGTACATGTATACTAGTTGTCTCCTTAGCACAGAGCCTCTCCAGCACTCTAACCCTATACTTTAGTCACTACTGACAGGTAGAGGGCAAATTTGCATAATGAACTGTTTAAATATTCAGTTTTATCAAGGCTTCAAGGCACTATTTGTCCTCCGCATCTTCAATAGCTAGTGACCCTATCTAAATCAACATCATTTGTCAAATCAAATTAGGCTTGTTGTTAATTTCAGACAGTGATGTTCATCTTTTTGATGCTTTCAAACAACTCTGAGGTAAATCCCTGTGACATAATGCTGCTTAGATATGCTAAATGAGTCACTTGTTCAATGCTGCAATTGTCAGAAAAATATGAAACTTAGCTCTAAGGTAAATATTGTTGGGTCACTTGAAATGTATGCAAATTTGACATTTCTCTGCTGATTAGCATATCTACACATCAAAGTTTTCTATATATCACATCAGATATTTTTGATTCAGGAGAGTTAAGGTCAGCGGCACTTGGCATACTCTTTACTTTGCATCAGACAAGATGAGAAATGAAAATCTTCTTAGGGAAACTTTCCAGCTCAAACCTTACTTTGCTGAAACAAGAACATTGCAGAGGAGCAGGGGAAAATAGCAGAGGTTCCTGTTTTTCAGTATAAAACTAATAAAGGAACATAAAGAGATTATTCACTTAACTAATGAATTCCAAAGGAAAAAAAAAAAGGATAGATTAGGTGTTTGGGTGCAGAGGGAGTAAAAAGCTTCTCTTAATGTCTGCAATGAATTTGCCTATACAAAGTATACCTCTACATATAGATATGTATGTTTGCTTTTGAAATGAGTGTTTTTTAAATGAAAAAAACCAAGAGGTATGTCCTGTTCTTTTAAAAGTTGCGTTTTGATTTGTGGCACAGACGTGTCAGTGGGAGTTTTGCACTGTCCTTCCACAAATCTATCTGATCGTGATGGAGTGCTGGAGTTCATAAATTCATTAGCTCAGTGGTTGCTTCCATAGATGCTAATATAACTGGTCACAAGAGTTAATTGTTCACACATTTTGCACATCAGGCCTTTAGAGATCATCAATAAATTGTCAGTGGATTCAGGTCTCCAAAACTCTCTGTGAAAATCCATTATGTTCAATGACAAATGGGTCTTGGTTTGAATGGTCCTAGGCTGCCACGTACATCATCACGGGAAGGATAATTTATGTAGCCCCTTTGAAGTCCTGGTACCTGAACAGATCTGTGTCAATGAGGGTAAAGAAGTACACAGCAAGCAGAGAGTAGGCACTAAAAATCCCAAAGAGATTCTTGCTGGAGAATAAACTCAGTGCACAAGTACAGTGACTTTCTGTTCTGCTGCAGTGGAGTAACTTGGTCACGTAGGGTTTTTTTCTTTCAAAAAGAGTGAAAGTATCTCAACTGCAGCATCCAGTGAATGCCAGCAAAATTTTGTTTTAAAGATAAAACAAACATTTTTCAAATTATTGGAGCAGAAAGATGTCAGACATCACTAACATATGTTTATTTTTCTTTTTCTCTCCTGTAACTGAAACATGGCCAAACTCTGTTTCCTTCTCCTTTACATTGTGTGAGTATGTGTGTGTATGTATATAGAGATAAAAATTTTATACTTACTCTGCATGGAGACCTTACATGCTACATTCTAGAAATGACTGAATGGACTTCTTAGACTCCAGAAAATAAGACACAGAAATGCTGGTTGATCCATTATTACTGCAGGGCGTATAGCACCGCTCAACCACATTAGTAGTTGATGTTTGATGATAAATCAATAATAGCTTTTATCTTCTAAGTAAAAGATATTTTATTCTCTTCCGCCTGTCCTGTGATGGGTGATATAAAACCACGAACTGCACTCACATTCTTAAGGCAAGATTTTAAAACTATTTTGGTGTAAGATTCACATTTGCAAGCTGCCCATGCTTCCCGTATTGGCAATGATTTTGACAAATGTAAAAAAGTCACTAATATTTTGACACTTTCACTGCCCAACCATGATACCAGCTGGCTGTGAATTCAGTTATTCATTGTTCTGCTGTATTTTAAAGACTGGTCCAGAGCCAATGTACTGGACCAGCTCCATTCATTCATTTTCAAGATTGAAGTTTCAGCTAACTGTAGTGGCCATTTTTCAAATAGATCTGGAAATCTCTTCCAATTTAACAGGATCATACAGAACAGGAAACAGTCAAGTGTGCGTGTAGATTTAAAGCTCTTCTCTTCAAGGGATGGAATATATACGTTTCAGCACGAATCAACCTAGTCTTCACAGGATTTCTGACTGTTCTCATTTTTTTTAGGACATGACCAGTGTTTTCTTCACAGTAAAGCAAGCAAAAAAAAAAAATCTTTATAATGGTTAGATGGATTTAAAATAAAATTGAACAACGGGATAGCTGTTCTGAATTCTTAAAATGAGAAATCACTACACTGGACTCAGGCTGCCTGAAATTTATAGCAACTTAGTTGCTACTTTTAAAGAAACTAAAAAGAAACTTACACATTTTTGGCTCCAGATAGGCAAATACAACTTTAAAATGGACAGAGACGGAGCTCTCAGAAGTCCTTAGTGCACTTGCAGTGCAGACCAGAAGTACAGGACCCTTCGTAAGTCCAATCGTTTCCAATCTGAGCATCCTGGAGAGCAGATATTCGTCTAAGTTAGCAGGTCCTTTTGAAGTGCCCTTCTTTAACAAATACAATAAAAATGTGCTTACTTAGTAAGTCTTCTTTATTGTGCCTGCTAACGTTTTACACTATTTTCCAAAGCCAGTAACAATATTCATCCCTCTGGCTTGTAACTCACTGATTAAAAAACAGATTGCCAGCAGTCATCTGCTATTGTCTGGCTTCTTAAATTCTGTTTCTGGTTTAATTTACTTGATTGTTCCATGCACTATTCATGAGTTCTATAATATTCCAAACTTTAATTTCAACAGATTAATTCTTACTAATTATTCAACATATGAACCTGCACATGAGAATTGTACTGTATGCACCATCCTGAGGCACAGAATGCAATGTCGAATCATTTTCTGATTTCAAGTGGAAAACAAACTAATTATGTGGAAATATGATAATATATTGTGCTGCAGGGACCAGCCCTTTGTCTGTTTAGAAATGTTTACTTATGATCGGCTCCCTGTGTTATTTCTTCCAGGAGGAGCTGCCCTTTCTTAATGCATAAACATTATTGACTTGTCCATGATTCTTTACTTCAAGAAAGCTGATTTACATAATTTTATATTACTTCCGTCTGGTGGAAACAAACAAGACATCCCAGGAAAGTAATAATTGAGCTAGCTGTAGCAATCTTCTGGAAAGATAAGACACGGAAGTCCTTGGAAATGAAGGATCACTTATTTCTCTTTTATTTCTCCTACTTTTTTTTTTTAAGCTGTCATGCAGCTTTACCTCTGTGCTGTTTGATTTGATGCGTATCAGCATCCAGCACTTCAGCACAGCATGGGGTGCAAATCAACCATCAAAAATTCAAGTTAGAACATGCTTTCTTAGTTTTCTGTCAACGTACCCCAGTCGAGGCTAATTGGGTAACATTAGTACTGTGAAATATCGTGATACTGGATCATTTGTTGTTTGGGAGAAGCGTGGTGAAGTCCTGCCATCGTCAGTGAAGCTGTCAGCAGTCTGGCCTGTGGTCTCAGCCTTACCAGGCTAGAAACTGTGGCAACACAGCAAAACCTCACTGTAATGCTGCTCGGCTGAAAAAGAAATGATTTAGTCAAATATGGGGGGGGGAAGGGAGGGGAAATAAGACATACACACACCCCCCCAAATAATACATTTTTGCTTCCCATGCCATGTGAAATGTGATATGTGCTACAAACTGAAAGGTTGAAATATGTTTTCAGAAATTAATCACCAGAGAAAACTATAAAAATAAAATAGAGGAATCAAGTTTCTTAAGGGATCCTGATCAGTCATGGCATTATGTAGCAAGCCAAGGCTCTATGAAAACAAACACCAGCAATGATGGAAGAAGATAAAATCTGGTCCCTAGAACTACATTTTAATAGACCTTGGGTGATACAACACCATTTAGCATATATCATAATACTTTCATCCCCCTATAAAGCCAGCTCTTAAATAATAGGGGGAGTATTTGATTTTCCATCCTTTCATCTTCCCCAATAATTTGTAGTTTATGAACTTTACAGTATCTAAGCATTCCACTATTTACCCCATTTAATTTTTGCTTTATGATGGCAAAATGGTTTGCAGATAGTCTGCTTTCTGGTTCATCTGTATTTTTGCTATTATTTTTACTGTGCCTTGCCTAATGACCCTAAAGGGTCATCAGAAGTACATGTAACTAATGCAAACAAAATCCTTGTCCTAAAAGTTCCCATTCTAGGATCCAGTTTCTAGGATCCAAATTTCAAGATGCCTAGCATTTAGCCATTTTTCATTAATAACTCTAATAGAAGTTTGCAATTACATTATCCCTGTCTTAAAGTGGAAAAACTGCGTCAATGCTGTGACCCAAAGTTATTTCACTCCTCTATGAAAGAATGTCTTCTCTCCTTTGTGCTGCTTTAGTATCTAACTGAATATTATGTTCAAAGTTCCCTTATGCTCTGCATCCGCCTGTCCCAACCCTGCTGCTTGTTATTGGTTGAGAGGAAGGATGGAAAGCAGAACCGATCTTGGGATGAATCCCTTCATTTGTTCCAGCCACTGATTTTCCAAAGATTTTTCCTGCCACAATGAAAAATGGAGGAATCTATTTTCACAATGAAAATGTTCCCAGAGAGACCAGGAGAGCTCAGAAAGGATATGCAAATTCAAAGAGGCAGCACAGAGGGGAATTTTTAATATTAATTTTAGATATTACATTCAGGTTTGATATGAATCTAAAAAGTACTGTCTTAAAAGACTCTGGTATGAATTTCCTGGTATCAGTTAAAGGTGGTTTTGTTCACACTTAATGAAGTGATCAGGGAATGAGGAGAAAGTTGGGGCTATATGGATGTGATGGTTATCTTTCTCATTTGGGCTCAAACTTGAAAAGTAACTTGCTCCTTTGCTCAGAAATAAGGACTGTGAAAAAGTTCCTTGGGAAATGGCTGTAGAAGATCCCTTAATGGTATTTAAATAATTGCAATGTAAATTTCATTGTAACCCAGCAGACTGTGTTTTCTCTCTGTCGCAGCAGTGCTTAGCATGTTGGAAAGGCAACGCAAGGAAACAGGGGAGAAAGGAGGATGTTTCCCCAATCCCAGGCATACTACGGATCCTGCTGCAGCCTGCAGCTGTACCACTGGCTCTAGGCTGTGATCTCATCTGATCCCCAGCTCAGCCGTG
This sequence comes from Aptenodytes forsteri, assembly GCF_000699145.1. Taxonomy (NCBI): domain Eukaryota; kingdom Metazoa; phylum Chordata; class Aves; order Sphenisciformes; family Spheniscidae; genus Aptenodytes; species Aptenodytes forsteri. The sequence goes on along the minus strand of NW_008796165.1, from coordinate 11,960,251 downwards.
TCAGATCAGGTCAGTCCCTGACTGAGAGATGTTCCTGGAAAAAAAAATCGGAGGTGTTTCCAGAAATGAGAAGTGACTGAAGGTAGTCAGTTGGGGCTGGATTAGACCCTCCCTGGCCAGGGAAGAGACCTTTCTGCCACCTCTAGCTCCGCACCTACAACCAAACCAGTAATGCTTGCTGGCAGCCTGAGCAGTCAATGATGCTAACCGTGCAGCACCGTGCACTACCCCTTAGAAGTGCTGTTGCTCCACTTTACAGATTGGGAGTGATGTGATGAAATATCTTGATCAGGACCAGGTAAGAACATTTCTAGCAGTGCAAGAACATGAAACAGTATCTTCCATGTCCTGAGCTACTGCTCTGAAAAAGGTAGTCTTTTGATCTATGTGTTTTGAGTCCTTTCAATTCATCTTTCATAAATCCTGCGCATCTTTTTGCAAGAAGGCAAGATTTTAAATTAATTATTTTTTCAGCACTGTGACTGTATATGAGTATAAAATGAAAAAGGGAGGATTTTCTCACGCTTGCCTGGAGAGCCAGGAGTGCTCTGGGCTGGCTGATGCTGTCGCCTGGGCAGTGTTAATGTAGGAGATGCGGGACTTGCTAGAGGCGGGAGGATTGTTGCAAAGCCTGAAGTCTGTGCCTGACCGAGGGTACCACCATCCCCTTCCCCGCCTTAGCACAGTTTAAGCCCTGAGCTGAGAGCAGCTGGCAGCGCAGTGCCTCTTGCCCATATGGGTGCATTACAGGATCCCACTGAGGTCTCTGTGGATGATGGGGTGTGGGGTGCTAATACATGTGCCATTGGTTAACGCCTCTGCACTGGCATGGAGCAACTTGTTAATTCCTGGCATCTCTGAGCACGTGGCTGAGTTGATTAAGTTTTGATGCCTTCTGCGGGGGCTGTTGAAGGCATCAGGAAAGTTTGCTCTCTGCTGCTCTGACCTACCTTGAGTCTCAGATGTTCCCTGTTTCAGACACGAGCATTTTGGCTGGGATTTCTGATGGTGTTAGGTGGTTTTGCTCAAAGAAGCAGTGGGGCAAGAGGCATCCTTGTTTCTGGATAAAGGGAGCTTTTTCAGTCCCTCCCTTTAGTTATGTTCAGGCTCCCCCTTTTTTCCCTTCCTTTCTATATGCGTGTCTCTTCATGGAAGGACAAGTTCCCCCTCTCAGCCCATTTCTTCCAGGTGGTCCCCAGCAGATTTACCTTCCATCTTCTTGATCTGTGCTCTGCTCCTTTCGCTGCATCAGCTCATCTCTGCCAGCAGGATGGGGCTCGCAGGACGTTTTCTATAAAGGACAGGCTCCTGCGCCACTGTGGTTTGTCGTTATTAATCCATAGAAACCCTGAGGAAGCTAAAAAATGGTAAGTCTTCAGCCAGGTCATCTGAACCTGGCCATGTCTTGCACCTGTGCAGTTTCTGGTGCACACACCAGCTCCTGCAGGCTGGTGCTTTTGTAACCAGTCCACACCCTTTGGCCAGAATTTATGGATGTCGGTTAGCCTGGCTGCTCTATCAGAAATTGCCATAAGTAAGGTGCTGAGCATGCTCAGATTTACCATATACATTTTTTGTGGTGTCTCTGCAGTGGGTTAGGCGGTGCCACCCATACTGGATTTCACTGGAAAGAAGCCTGCCATGGTTAATAACTTAAATGATATATGCTGAGAGACTTCTGTTGAGGGAGTGACTGTTCCAAAGCCTGTTGAAATAAATGCAAAGAATAGCCTTGTCTCCAGCGGGCTTTGGATCAGGCCCAGATTAATGATCATAATATACTGTCTTTTTTCATAATTTTGTGAGAATGGCTTTTTCTTTTGTGCAACAAACCATAGCTAAGGCGAGCAGGGAGAAAGGAAGGCAGAGAACCACAGAAACTGTGCTAAAGGAATTTAAAATGAAAAATGCATTAAAAATTTAGTATGTGAGCAAAACCAGACTACTTTGCTCTGGAAGGGTGAAAGGGGGAAAAAATTATTATTTTAATATGTACCGGGCAAGGACAAGCACAAATCTAACCACGTCTGAGAACAGCAGAGAACCACAGCCTTGGCTTACATTGAAAAGTTCTGGCAAATATCTCTGTTTAAAAGAAGGAGTGAGAGAAGGAAAGAGCCAGATCTGCCACATAAGCTCCTACATGTTTGCGTGAAGCTATACCACACTTAGCTTTTGAGATGTTTTGCCTGATTTGAATGCATACGTTTGATAATAGGAAATGCCATATTTATATTTACTCCTTACGTTACTCAGGGGCCTTTTAAAGAGTTCAGAGAATTAGTACAAATGGTTCTGCAAGCTTCTGTGTCATTCTTGCCAAGGCAACCTGATAATTAAGGGTCGCACTTTGTAAGTAATGTAAATCTAACGGCATTGGGAGCTCATGTGACTAGCAGGTAACTCCGAGATCTTTAGTGGGGAAAGAATTTTCTCACATGAGCAGAGCGAGTTTGGGTTGGATCCATCTGCAGGGACTCTTGGCCATGCCAAGACTCCCAGTGAGATCTGTTGTGTCCCACCTGGTCACACTAGTCCACTTGTGAGCATCACCTTGCAAATTGAGACCTTAAAGAGCGGTGGTCAGACAACCTCCCAGTGTTTCCATACGTTCTGAGTTTTTCTAATGGGCTACACTTGAATTGCCCGTGATTTTTTTTTTTTTTTGGTGGGGAAAAGTTGTCTTCTAGAGGCTAAGAGACAAATCAAGCGAAAATCTGGCTGTGCCTTTCACGACTCTCTGTATTGAGTTAGTTTCTTTATGAAACTGGATGTGCATGTCAACAGTGTCTGTATGGAGACTTCTGGAAAGAGCATTATTGTGGAGTCTCACAGAGAAAACAGTTCTTCTTTGGGTATTTTTTCCTTCTAAAAGCCGCTGTGCAATCAAGAAGGAGATACATACGTGAAAGCGGGAAGATGCAAATATGCAAGTCTAGGCCATCCACATTAAACACCCAAGAGGGGGAAACAAACCCCCTCATTTTCCTGCAGAAGTAGACATGAGTAAGAGATGTCAGTGCAGCTATGACATCTGTTTACATGGGGATTTTATGCACCTGTTCACTAGGCAATAACAAATGCTTACCATGGTGGTAGCTGTATCACACGGTACATATGCTGCTTCTGACATACATAACACCTCTTTAAGGAAACACATGGCCCCATATGTCATGAGAACTTGTTTACATTCTACAATACAGTAATGGAAAATATGTTTCATAATAAATGTTTTCATTATTTTTGTGTTTAAGGAAAGAATGGGAGTTTTATGCCCTAGCTGTCAAGCTGAGTGTCCTCCCTCATTGTTCTCGTTGAGAGATGTGTGGCTGTGGACTAAACTTCCTACAAACTTCCAAAGTTCAGAGAAGTTGGAGTCTCAGCTGGTCAGTTTTAAGGGCCGATGCCCATGAAAAAGGTAAAATTAAAAAAAGTAAGATTGGAACATATATTTGGGTGCAAATCAGAGTATTTATTTATTTGACTTGCTATCAAATGACCAATTTCTGGTCACTTTGACAAGAGCAAATGTCACGTATTGCCTGTGTAGAGCTCTTGAGATACTGAAGCCACCTCAGGAAGAGTATACCAATGGCTTTGCAGCCCCATCTTTTAGTTCAGCCACCCTGGAATCAGGAAAAGGAATCATTACTTTATATCCATAAAATGAAGCAGGTTCCTGCTTGAAGGTTGTCTAGTCCAACCTCCTGAGAAATTAATTTGAATAGGTTTTAGCTTTGATATGGTTTGGTTGAGATTATTCAGATTTATGCTGCCATTTTAAGGCTTTTCCCTTCTTGTAGTTCTTCTGTTTTCAGTTGTCAGTGTTTCCACCACAAAGACTGCTCATACACAGGAGTTTGTCCTCCATTCACTCCTCGCTGCTAAGGCAAGATTTTGTCCTACAATTAAACTACAAGTACTGTAAGAATCATAGAGTCATAGAATCACGAGGTTGGAAAAGACCTCTAAGATCATCGAGTCCAACCGTCAACCCAACACCACCATGTCCACTAAACCATGTCCCTAAG
>NW_008796165.1:11925813-11955024 GCF_000699145.1 Aptenodytes forsteri | reverse complement strand
TTCTCTAGGAGAATGCTGTGGGAGACGGTGTCAAAGGCCTTGCTGAAGTCCAGGTAGACCACATCCACAGCCTTTCCCTCATCCACTAGGCGGGTCACCTGGTCATAGAAGGAGATCAGGTTGGTCAAGCAGGAAAGTAAGAACTCAAAAGAAGCAGCTGTTACTTCCTATGGAAGACAGGTCAAAGAGTTAATAATTCTTATTATAGGGATTTTTTTTCTTGATATTTACCCTAACTGTCACTTTCTGGGATTTATTTTTGTGGAGTTAGCTAACAAGAGTGAAAATCAGACTCTACCTTGTTAGGGGGATCCACTCATTTACAGACAAAATGGAAGTGTGAATGTTAGAGACATGTGGACAAACAACTTCTATGATTTTGATGTAAGGAATGATACATTGATATATTGTTCAAATACCTCTTTTCTCTGTTCAGCCCTTCTGCAAAGCAGTATTCACCACTATTCCAGCAGTTCACTTGATATAAAAGAATGGATGAATAGATAAGTTATTGCAAAATATAATAGCCTAAGCTCGTCTCTTTGTGCATAGTTTTAGTGCTGTTTAACAACAAAGAATTTTCATGAGTTTCATAGCATGTCCACCCCATGTAGTTTTTATTACCTTTTATCACCTCTACCTCATCTGTCACATACGTATATTAAAAAAAAATAAATTATTTTCTTTATTTTAAACTAGCTGCCTGATAACTTCTTTAAGTGCCTTTAACTGCATCTTTAGGTGCCTTTAATGCAAAGAGTGTTTGGCTCTTTCTTCTTTTTTTGCACTGGTTTAGATTTTATGCAGTGCAATATTTATTCCTCTCTCTGAGCCTTCTTCCCAGACTGGAAAGTCCTTGTCTGTTTTGGCCAAGCTTGGACAAGTGGCATAACTCTAAGTGATCTGACAAACAAACAGGGGCCACAGAGCACTTCAAAACCTTCGTATGAAATGTATCAATGGTAAAATAATAATAAAACTATAAAAATAGATTAAACTGCACTCTTAATGACATTTTCTGGCTTATACTTTCTTAGTGTTAGTTTCCGAGTTTCTTGGGGCTTGTGCAATATGTTAGGGCATGAAGGTACTTTTGTCCACATGTATTTGAGGACAAAGATACATATTTTGAGTACTCGATGAGCTGAGCATGTGTTTTCGTGTTTTCTGTTTCAAACATGCTGCTCCAGTGTACTACCACATGAAAATGCTCGTGCTAAAATAACCCATTTTGCAGAAAGGCTGACATTCCCAGGATAGCACGGAGCAGCTCTGACCTTCAGCATCTGTAGGGCAAAATTTAATCCTGCTCTTGACTCTGACACTTACAATGTCATTGCAAAAAGTTAAAACAAAACACCTCCCAAACTGTCTGGTCCCTGCAGTTTGCATAGTAGAGAGAAATAGGATATATTCTTATAATACCTTGAGAAGCCTAAGGCCCTAATTCAACAAAGCATGTAAGTCTCATTGACTTCAAGGATGCTTAAAGTTAACCATGTGCTTCATTGCCTTGTTGAATTGGGGCCATAGATATAGTGATAATGCACACCCTATTAAAAACTGACCTGGCTAAAAACATCAGTTTACCAGGCTTTAATAGTGCCCAGTTTCATTTATAAATAATTCCACTTTCTTAAAAGTAGCCCTTTAACCCACAAAAACATGCTTTTTTGTCCCTAGGATAAATTCTCAGCTGATGGAATCATACATAAGATTCTGTTTCTCCCCATACTGAAGCTTGGTTTTCATCCCACAGATACAAATATATATGTATATTTATATATTAAAAATATATCTATTTGTAGCTTATTCCCACAATTAGGCCCAAGACTCCTTTTGAATTTATAATTGTACATAGAATAGAGGGGATAGCAAATCTTGTTTGCCTTAGAATTCTTGGCAGTCATTTCTTACTTTTAAATACATTTCCCCCATTTTTTCATTTTATTCATTACAACTACATAAATAGAGCAATTTTGAAAATATTGGGGACACATTTAAGTGTTGCATTTTAATCCGTCTATTTGTTTTTGATGTTCTTTAGAAGAGGATGATGTCTGCAACTTCAACTGTGTTAGAGTACACAAGTACCTTTTAAAACAGTGATTGTAATCCTGTTTTTAGGCTTTTGTATGTTAAATATGCTACTGAAATTTGCAGTGAAATCTTACCTATTAATTTCTCCTATAAACTTTACTGAACTGGACTATTGCTCATGTACTTAGGTGTCTCATTTACAGCAGAGTGCTGACGAACTTTATGAATGGGAGAATTGGCATCATTTAAAAAAGAAAATAACTTGAAATCCCTAAGGAAGAACAGTTTCCCAGCATTTTAAGGCAGCATACAATGTTCCATTAGTCTGAAGCCAACCTTTTTTTGACTTATTTTCAAGTCAAGAAACAATATGATAACAACCTACAGAAACTTGGCAGGATAATTAAGTAATCATTTTTCTTCCAATGTCTGATCAAGCCATAAAGAGAAAAATCACAAAGATGAGACAAATTTTATTTTGCTATCATATGCGGTGAGCAGTTTCTGAGAAATATCATCTCCTCGCTACAGGGAACCAGCACTCACTAATAGCAGAGCCAAGCAAAATTTCTGAAAATTGGTATTGTAATGTTTGTATAATGAGATCATATTTTTTCCCTTATGAAGTACAGGTGCAAAATCTAAACACTCTGCTCCCAGAAGTGCAACTTTCCAGCCATTTCTTTCTTAAGCAGTCCTTGCAAACTTAACCAGCCAACTATTAATGGGCTATTGACAATTTTGGTAAATCCCCTTTTTTTTTGCATCTTGCAACCCTACCAATGCAAAAAAAAAAAAACCCAAACCCAACCAACTCCAAATCTTTCTGCTCTTTAATTTTCTTTCTCTCTCTCTTTTTTTTTTTTCCCTCATATTTTATTTTTTGGGGACCAGTCAACCTACAGAAGAGCATCTGCTGGACCCTGAGTGGGGAAACAGACATGCAGAAGCCTTGCAAATGTAAAAGCCAGGAGTGGGTTGGGCCCCAGATGGTGAGTGTTTGCTCTTAACAAGGAGGCTCTTTCTCCTTCAAAAGAAGGGAGGTAGCACCCTCTAGCACTGAGCCTTTGCTACCACTCCAATGACAGGCGCTGCCAAACATAAATCAGAGTGATAACAGCCTCTGCTGGGGATTCAGACCCACATTTTCCTGCATGGAAGATAAAATCTTTTCTGGTTCTTAATTCAATCACATACCCAACTGGCAATCTTGCATATCAAAATGGGAATCCTGGGAGGCTGCTGGAATATGCAGATCAACAGAAGCTAATTAGCATTTACTTGCAGCCATCCTTAACTGATTGGCAGCACAGCTGTGGGGACCAAGCAGAACATGCTGAGTTGCATATTTGTATGGCCACCTGCCATTTGGTGGGATCCAAAATAGTGTAAACTACTACTTCACAATAACTCAGTGACCTTAGTTTTGAAGTAATATTGAATAGACATATTTGGCTAAATGTATAATTAGTGCTTATTTCACCTGACATGCAGTTCAACAATAGACTGTGCAGCAGTACCTTCTTAATTTGACATGTTGATGTCTTAATTGAGATTGACAACTTGTTAGAGAGGTACTATATTTCCAATGCAGGCTGAGATCTACCCATCATCACCGACTTTCCTAAGCATATGACACAATGCACTTTTATGCTTTAAAACGTATTCCAGCTATTCAGAACTGAACAATCGAACATGAGTAGACCTCACTGATGAAAGCAACGGGTCCATTTCTTGCAGGAGTTTTATGTAAGTACTTTTATTGCTTTGCTCAAAATATGCAGTGGAGTGGGGTGTGACCCAGAAAATAAAAACGTCAGGAAGCATAACAAAGAAAATAAAGGGGGGAAAGCACATTTAGGCAGAATGAATGTCAGCATTGTAGGCCAATTCACACGATGGTGAAGTGAAAATGAATGAAAGCTGTACCACTGATTTACTGTAAGCCACTGAGGAGAGAGTGGTGCCTCTCGCAGTTAAGCAAGCAGAGGTCTAGCCTGATTGCCTCATCATCCTAGTCTGGAAATCTGGGTTACCTGGATGTCGAGATACCTCTGCTTACAGGCAAAAATAACTGAAACAGATCAAATTTGTGTATCCATGACAAACTATATATAAATGACCTCTGTAACTTGGCATGTTTTCTCAGCGTGGCTGGACTGGCTTGTAGCAACAAGGAATTTGGTCCTGTTTCAGACTGCATGCTGGCGAATTGAAAAAAAAAATATATATGGGTCTGATAAGTGGTAGCAAGGGTACATCTAGGACTGCTGAACTACGTGAAATATAATGAAATATATAGGCAGTGCTATAATACTCAGTGGAAGATGTAGTAGCATAGTGATAGATAAGAATGGAGTTCTTGTTTGTGTGTTTCCAAAAGGGGACCATAGCCTGTGGAAAAATAAGTCCCTTCAACCAAAACTATATCCTCATTATTCCTGTGTCACATATGGACAGAAGCAAGACCTGGAGTTCATCTGCTATGCTTTACCTGAGGAAGTACTATAAAAAAGGCCTGCTGTGCCTTAACCATTACCTGCCTTTCTTGGTGTCCTTGGAATAAGTTTGTTCAGAGATACTTTGGAGAGACATGATGTTGTGGTTTAACCTGGCAGGCAGCTAAACACCACACAGCTGTTTGCTCACTCCCACCCCTGCCCAGTGGGATGGGAGAGAGAATAGGAAAAAAAAAAGTAAAATTCATAGGTTGAGATAAAGACAGTTTAATAGGACAGAAAAGGAAAGGAAAATAACAATAATGATAAAAGAATATACAAAACAAGTGATGCACGATGCAATTGCTCACCACCCACCAACTGATGCCCAGCCAGCTCCTAGGCAGCGGTTGCTGCTGCCGGCCAGCTCCCCCCAGTTTATGTACTGAGCATGACGTCACATGGTATGGAATATGCCTTTGGCCAGTTTGGGTCAGCTGTCCTGGCTGTGCCCCCTCCCAGCTTCTTGTGCACCTCCAGCCTTCTCACTCGGTAGAGCATGGGAAGATGAGAAATCCCTGACCAGTGTAAGCACTACCTAGCAACAACTAAAACATTGGTGTGTTGTCAACATTATTCCCATCCCAAACCCAAAACACAGCACTGTACCAGCTACTAGGAAGAAAATTAACTCTATCCCAGCTGAACATGGACAGGACACATGACCATAAGGCATTTCATGTTCATTAAAGCACACACACAAAAAACACATTCCTGATAATGCAAAGGAATAAGTGGCCAAGTTAACAAAAACCCTTCCCTGCACCCCCATGAACTGTGTGAGCTACAGACGGAAAGAGCCTACCAGGCCATTAGGTCCAGGTGACCTGCCTCTTCAGAAGTCATTCCAATAATTGCTTGATGTTTGTTCTTTGCTACATTCTCCATCATTCTGTCAGTGCTCTTCAAGAAGAGACAGCTGTTGAACGTTACAACAGGGGGAGAGCGCGACTCTGTTCTTGAGTCCTGGTGTGAAGGCTTTGCACACATGCCCCCAGAATTGCCTTGGCTCTTTCTGTAGCCACACTGAATCAAACCATCTGCCTCATTCAGCTACTGGAGGAGAAAAATCTCAACTTGACTACTAAGAAACCCTGCCAGATAAGTAAATACTTCTGAGCTAAGGCTTTGTAGATAATTTATCACTATTGCAATCAATTCTGCAATATGTAGTAATTACTGCAAGATGTTGTAAATGTAGCCTGCTGGCCCAAAGGCAACTGAAGGTAACAGGAATTCTCCCATTGTCTTGGATGCGCTTTGGATCACACCCACAATTATCACAAAATTGTGTAGTTCTGTTTCTGGACATAAACAGGGATGCCCTCAGGTTAGGGAGGTCATATGTGTCAAGAGTCTTGCTCCTGCCCAGACAGATGTTGATTTCCCAGAAAGTTACTCGGACACATTGTTTTGTGAGGATCTGAGCAGGCTTGGTAGCTGGTTGAATGTAGAATGGAAGAGTCATAGGAGTCTAAGCTGATGGGCAACTTGACAGCATGTCAGGCAGGTTGCTGCAGCTCTAGGTTTTATGTATGTATGGGAAGCCAGGAGCCTAGGGGCGTTGGCTCCTGAGCCCCGAGACTCCCATTCAGCTGGGACTTCCAAGTTCCTGTCTCCGTATTATGCAGCCAAGTGGAATTTTAATTAGAAACTTATCCGAATTGTTTGATAATTTTTCAAACCTTCTAGATTTCCTTCTTTTCCTTCCAAATCAGAATGAAAACAAACTTCAGAATATTAGAATAATTCCTGTGCCAGAATTATGTATCATCATCCAACTCTACTTCTAAATTTGTGTCACAATAGGGTTTGTGACTGAACTATGTCATGTTGCATCATGCTGTGTGAATGACAGCCTGACATTATAAGTGCTCATCACAGTGCCGTATATGTATAAAGATGTTCTAAGTTCTGCCAACAAACAGACATGGTCGTTTGGGAAAATGTATATTTGCTAAACTGCAGAAGTAGTAGCAGGAGCAAGGCAGTGAATTCATTCTCCACCAGCCTACTATTGTTTTGGTTCTCATAAGAGCTAAAATCTGATGGTGATCATGGTGTGTTTTTACTTAGAAGGCTGGTATGCATGATCCACACAAACATCTTCCTAAAGACATCTGAGCTGGCAGGTGCTATCAGCTCCACACTGGGCATCTCTGACCTAATGGCTGATGAAATGGGCTGCTAAAGAGCTTCTGATTACCTTTGACCATGAGTTTGTAGCAAATTACAAAGAGGCAGCATCATTTGAAATTAAGGCAGGCATTGCAAGACTCTGTGGTGAGCTGCATGAACATCTCCAGGTGTTCCTGGGGAATATATTGACCATGCATTGCATACCCCAGGCAGTGCTGCATACTGTTTCATGAGACACTCACACTTTGACCAGAGCATGGCATTTGCACCATGACTGCTCCGTCACCTTTCCGATGAAAGGGGCTCTCTCTTAGGAGGCTCAAGAGACTAAAGAGGCCTAAATATGGCAAAAAGCTACTGGACCCTGCAGAGGGATTGCTGGCAGATACTTTGTGCCATCCCTGAGGTTGGAGAGGATGATCCTGCTAGCATTAAAACAAATTATATGCATCTCAGCTTTTTGCTAGCGAAGAAAGCCACTCTACCTGTCTAGGACCACATTCTGGAATTTAACTTAGTGGAAGTGTTCATCTCTTACATCCAGGTGAGATCCCATAAGCAGCAGGACAGTTCATCCATCAGGCAGGCTCTGGGACACCCCTTCGTTAGGATTTGTCCTGATCCGTGGTGATGCTTTAATAGTTAATTGGACAACTCCATTTTGAAAGTCTGTGCTGCAAGCTGAAGTGGGATGCAGTCCTCGCTGAAGACTTTTGCTTCTTTTCCACTATGCAAAATAACAAAAAAGACTAATCTTAAAACTGCTCTTAATGAGTATAACCAAAATATTAACAGTAGTAAACAAGAATACATTTGCTCATAACTTGTCATATCAGTGTAATAAATTAAGCCAGAAACACATTAACATTTGACAGCTTAAACAATGCAGGAAAAAATACAAACCTCACAGGGACTATGTGAAGCATGTTGGCAGTTTAACAGACATTTTGAGATGTAGATACATATATCAACCTTTCTGAATTTAGTCTTGATAACTCCTTTTCCTCTGTGTGCCAAAACACTGCCGTGTGAAGACTAATGAGTTCCAGATTTGTTTATCTTTGGTGGCTAAGGCAGATTCATGAGCCCCTTGAACCTATTTTACAGCGGCCATGTGATACCAGTGTGCAACACCAGAGGCAGAAATGTCTCTTTTATGCTGATGGATATATGGTATGTTAAAAGATCTTACAAGAAAGATGTGCTTGGCCATCTGATACAAGGGACCATGTCAAATCTGTTTTGGATGATCTATATGAGTGAATTGTCCTGCCTGTTGGCTTTCATATGTGTTTTATGTTTATGTTTGGAGGTGTAATAACAAATGCTTGGAATAAATCTCACACATGAAATAGGGATTATTATGTCTAACAGCAAGACTTCATGTCGTGCACTCACCAGATTTTTGTATGGGTGATTGTTTTTTCCGAACTTCTTTTCATATTGTGTGAGCTTTCAAATAAACATCGTAGCTCAGGAAGACCCTGGGTCACCTAAGTGAAACTTCTTCCTTTTGCTTTTCCCCTATTAGAGCTCCACTTTCTTATTTGGCTCCTTAGTATTTTGCTTTTCCCTTAATTGGGATTTTTTTGGTGTTTTAATGTTTGCCTTTGTTAAGATCTGTGGCTGCTCCTGGTGGAAGGAGGGGTTATGAATATGCATCTTTATCGAACATAACATACCACAAACACTTTGTGTGGACTTTTGTGAGAGCAAAGCAGTTTCCTGCTGGAGGTCCTAGCTGGTGATTTCTTTGTGGACTAATCCCCTCACCTCCACGACTGTTTTTTATCTATCTCTTGACAGGACAAAGTTGGTGCAAAGGCACCTTAAATAACTTAAAGCAGAGAATACTACCTGAGAGTCCCATACAGCCAGTCACTGCGGTGGACCTACCTCTCCTGCTGTGGCACCAGAGGTCTGGCCAGGGACAGGAGGGACAGCAGCCAAGGCATGTGCCCAGCGATAGCTGTAGGTAACAGAGAGCAAGTTTGAACAACTCTGATGAACACGTGACTTTCTGCCTTCAGATTTCTTATTAATTATTAGCAGTGTAACAGAGGTTCTAATGTACCCTTTGCTTAGTTACAGTCCAAAAATGACTTTTTTTCCTTGAATTTAAATGTGGTGTACATGTCTAAGTAACCTTATGGGGTTTTTTTCCTGTTTTAGCAGATGCATTTGGACTAACTACTTCTACAGAGTAATTCCTTCTTTAGCAGAGACTGCTCTGTATGCTCCTGTTTCTTGTAAGTAATATTTTTTCATAATTTTTGACTGGTGGGACCAGGTCATATTTTTTAAATAAGCAACAAGAAAAGTCAATAATGAATCCTCCCTCCCCTCAGTTCTGATTTGAGAATGATAAAATCCAAATGCAGCCAGAATCACACAAGACTTTGTAGAAGTATGACAGTACGTGACTGTCCCCCGTGCAGGAGATGCAATGCATGGTATCTTGTAGTGTGTGATTTGGGAAGGAAGAGAACGAGTAAAGAAAGGTTTGCTAGAAAAACTGACTTATGTATAGGGAATATTTTTGGGGGGTTATTTGTAAGAAAAGCTTACTTGCTATTTGAATATTTAATAAGTAATCTAACACCCAGACTCTGGTTTTCTAGGAACTGGCCTTTAGCTCTTTCTGATAGCAATACTAAACCAAGGTCAGAATTTAGTGCATAGCAAAGAGAGGTAACAAACACTTTTGGGTTTCACTGCTCATGGATGTCTCTGTTGTTTACTGTGTACAGCACACTCCTGCGACAGCCCAATCAAGCCTGGAGTCCCAACGTGCTATGCATTGTATGAACACATGGTGAGTGACAGTTCCTGGCCTGAAACATTTACAATCCAAATAGATGTGGCAGGTGAGAAGTGCATAGCGGGGAATTTTCTTTTATCATAAATGGTCATCTGAATTGGTGAGCAGGGGAAGTGATTCAGCCGTAGGCAGGAATTTTGCCCACTCCTGGTGGTCGCTGAGCCTCTACTCACAGGTCACACTGCTCTCTCCAGCTCTCTATTTCATGGCTGTAAAAGCAACCATTTAAGTATGATTTTCTGAACAGAAGAAAAATGTATAAAGCAAAAAACCAAAAGCCATCTCACATAAGAATGGTAGTCCATTTCTGTACTGTGAGCGACGACTGTTCTTGTTCCAGTAAAAGCCAGACCTCCTCATAACATACCTTATAACCTGTTAATTATAATTTCCTTCTCTAACACTTGGATCACACTACTAAATATTTTTAAATATCTATATATGTGTTTTTTAAGCTGCTGGGTTTGGGTTACACCTTTTCCATATGCCCAACCCACACAATCCCATCAACGCTTTCACACACCAGTCAAACACTCTATATTTGTGTGAAACTCACTGAAGGAAAAAAATTCCTATTACTACTACTACTAATACAAATTCATTTCTCACAACTATTAGTGTTTTCCTGGATGCTGCTGAATGAATTTGCTGCAATTGAATGTCTAACTTTTTGTTGTGTTGATTCAGTGAAGATTTTTGATTTATATTCATAATTACTCCAGTCCCATCACCACTTGCCTTATTTTTTTCTTTTTGCTCAACAAAGCTCCCTTTACAAAACTTAATCACTTTCTGTATGAGCAATCCCCTAATACATTTTATATTCTGTTGTTACTGGGAATGATGCTCTGAAAGTTGATATACATTGCAACAGCAGGTGTTAAGACAGGCAAGTAGGGAACAAAAGCTCTTAGTGCATGAAAAAGTCTAATAATAGACAATTTGTTCACCTGGCACTGGCTGCATAAGCATTTGAGATGAGCTCATTGTTATTTGGCCATGAGCTTTCTGCTGGTCGCACGGATGAAAATATGGAAAATCCAGGTTGTGGAAACAAAGGTTTGCTAATATTAGAACAATATTAAATGGTGCATGATAGAGCTGGGGAGGTTGCAGGGCGAGCTGCGGGGTTTAAAGCAGTGAAACACTTCCAGAACTAGGAAAGCAATCAATAAAGACACAGTTGTGTATATTCTTGCAATAAAATTACATGTGTAAACATTTTCAATAACTTTACAACTGGGCAAGCTGTTCAGAGCAGGTTTGCACTCAGAAGTGTAGTTCAAGCTTTTTCCAGGCTCATTGAAAACGTGGCTATTAGTTAGGGAAGCTCACCATGAAAAGCAGAGTTAAGCAATCTGGTCAAAATTGAATCATCAATCTGTAAAGGCAGTTCTCTGCAGCAGTCCTGCAGGGGCTGCCATAGCCACGGGGCAGTGCTGGGAGCACTGTTATGTCCCGCTGGAGTCCCAGGCATGAGGTATGCAGGGGTATGTGTCCAGACCCAGAGCAGTCGGTGTGAGGAAGAGGACACTGATTCCTGGGAGCACATTGAACTCCTCCCTGTGTGTTCTTGGTGTTGCAAGCATTTGGGGAGCTTTCTCTTCGAGGAGAGGAGCATGCCTGGTCTGGGGGAGCCTGGAGGAGGGGAAAGATGGAGTCTGTGCTTGGCTGTTGTTCCCATCCATCCCCCAGAAAATATAGCAGAAGCAGTGCTTCAGTCAAAAAGGGCAATGCCACAGCTGAGTGTCCCTAGGCCACCTTCTCCTTAGTGTGTACCCTGCCCCTAGAAAGAGGGCCATATGAGCTCCCCCCAGAACAGACAGCAAAATGGGCATCCTTAAACCCCAGGTGCATTTTCATGTCCTAGTCTTCTAAAATTGAGGAAATCGCATTAATTATAACATACTATTAATTGTCATGTTTTTGCTTTTGGAGAGCAAAAATCCCTCCAATCTTTTTGATTTTCTCTGACTTCCATAGGAAATGCCGCTGGACCCTGTTCCTATTTACTTCTCTGAGCCGTGCACACAGTTGTTTGCCTGTATCCCAGGGAGACTGAGGATGAGGAAACTATAAATGCCATCGGATCTCTTTCCTTAGGCAAACTGTGGAGATGAACCCTGTGCCAGTGGTCACAACTAGTGCGCTCCCTCTTGGCTTCGGTTGTACTAAAACTTCACGTTTGCTTTGCAAAGTCAGGCTGACCTTCTAGTTCAGTTGTTAATCAAAAATCTCAGTTCTTTGAGATTATGGGTGCAGTTTCCAGGAAATAGTAAACTTACAGTCCTTAGAATTGCCATGTGTTAATCAGCCCCCACCACCATGTAGTGCGTTGGGCTCACTTTCCAAACCATGATTATTAGGGAATATTTTTGGCCAAAAGCCTCCTCCCCATTAAGTGTAAACTATAGTGGATTGACAGTTGTATCACTTTCAAGCAGGGCTTATTTCACACCAGTGTTTTTCATCAACATCAGATTTGGTATTGCAAACTTTTATGACAAAGTTCAGCTCATGCAGGAAGAGGTCAACATAATCCTATACCACCCCCAAAAACCCCCTAATTAGAATACTAGATACCGATGACTTTAACAAATACTTCACAAACAGGCCATGGTTTAAAAAAATAATGTAAGTGCCTGATACCTCACACTTCAAATAGTGAATATGCTGGAGAAGTTTGTAAACATTTAGCAATCAGTTCATGCATTGCTTGACCAGAGCAGTTGTGCAGTGATGGCCTTTGTGCCAGTGTGCAGGTCTGTTTGGCCCATATACGTGTCATTGAAAAGTTGAGGACCAAAGAGTTAGTTTCTTCATATCAGTTGGTTTTGTTCTCCTTTTTTTTTTCTTTTAAAATGTCAGCTGGAATTTAGCACGTAAGTGTTTAGGTATCTAAAGGGAGGCCACAACACTGAGCATAGATCAGATTGCTTTTCCTTGCAAAACTCCCCCCTTTGCATTCCAGCCTGACAAAGTTTTGTTGCAGTTACTCAGTACATAGATAACTATAGTGCTTTAAATACTAATTAAAATAGATGATGTTTAACTGTTGGCCTATGCCATTTGTTTATGACGGAAGACAGCAGCGAAGCAGAATCATCTATTATCATTATCAGCAGAGTGTTTCTTTTCTTCTCTTCTTATCCAAGCAATACATATGTCCAGGCGCTGACTCGGTTCTCGTAAACAGCCTTGTTTCCAACAGAATCTCTTCCTCCACTTTTCCACTGTCTTATCTTTCAATTCACCCTAAATCTACCTTAAAACAATACCTTCCAAGTTCCCTGCTTTTTTTATACTTGAAACCTTATATTGGAATTGCTTCAGGCCAGAATGTTTGCAGCCCCATTCTCTGTATGCAGAAGTGCATTCCCATTAATCAAAGGAAAAGCTGAGTAAAGTGGTACAATACACATTCTCATTTTGGAAAATTAAAAGGCAGTATCATTATTAAAAGGCAGTTCTGCTAAATGTTTTCTGATGGAGGGAGAATTAGGACACACTACATTGTCCGGTGACTTTGCCAAAATTATGACACCAAGAGACACAATAAACGAATGTATAAATAGTAATTGTTCTGAAAGGGGTAGTCATAAATCACAAAGTGAGTTGCAGGACATTTCTTTCTCGGTGATACTTGAAATGTGATCTACCTTGAATTAAAAGAAAATCAGATTTTCTCTTTTGGTTGTGTTGAAATGATATAGAAACTGGAAACCCAATTTCCCTGAAGCAGAATCCTATGCAAAACACGAAGCTCTGCAGTAAACATTAGACCAAGTTTTGCAAAGAGGAGGGGTTTGTTGAAGAGTGCAAACCAGCAATTTGTTGGAGTAAGAGGTTATTAATCTTACAACACTTAAGGTTAGCAAAGTTCTGGCCTTGAATCAGTGATACACTACAGCAAATCGAATCACTCCAATAAGAACAGATAAGTTGCTCTGTGAAGTTCTGCAACAGATCTCGAAAGACCTTTTCCCTTGCAAAACAGCCTGTGTTATAGTGAAAAACAATGCTATTATTTGTTGTGATCATTTATCAGCAGAATTTGACCTGTCTCATGCCATCTGTGTAGTATTCTTCCCAGGGTTCATCTACTGTGCTTTTGGGTGGAGAAAATACCTGCACACCACCTCTTCCCTTTTTTTTTCCCTGAACAGCATCTGCATTAGTATGTGCACAACCTGGGAAGCAGAACTGCTGAAAAGCTGGGATCTGAAAAGGTTGTAGGATGAGTGAGCACTGGACCTTTTCAAATGAAGGGTCTTTCCTCCTAACAGCTGGGGTCCTGTGGAGATGACCCTGCAGACCTAATCCAACTCTGTTTTAGTTATTAGACCAGATACAGGATTCATAGGGCACTTTAAAGCCTGGGTCCTCTGTGTTCCCAGAAATACTCTAGCCACCTCCCTCTTCCAGGGGTCTCTCCATGGCCAAGTTTCTGCTATGCCTGTAAGCAGTGGTGTGTAGGTTGGCATCACTAGCTATAATTTGCTGTAATTACATTTGAAAGTAGACTTCTGGTAAGATTTGGAAACAGGGACCAGCTCAGTTATGCAACTATGTGATCTTATTTTATTTGCTTTGGTTTCACAGTCTGCCTCTTGTCCTGCTTGCTGTTTGCCACACTCCCTTGTGCTCTGGTTTAGATCAAATGAGCTCTTCTATACTGTCTGTTCGTATAGCTTAGGATATAGGGAGAGCCCAGAAAAAAAGCCTGAGGCCTCAAAAAACACAAATTTGCTTGGAGAAAGCCAGTTTTGGAAAGGCAGGGGGAGAAGAGACTTGGCAGTCACGAGGGGGCAAGAGTGAAGGGGATGTAACCAGGACTTGATGCACCTCACCAGCCCTTTCCTTGGGTTGCAAGGAAAAACCCAAATGTTTCTGAGCAGGAACATTTGCTATCAGCTGCAAGCCCACCTGGGGCTATTCAAAGACTACTGTATTTTTGGTATTCCTATAAATTTGAAGTGGTCAGATGATCATTACTTTGTTTTCAAGTATTATTCTGGAATAGCAGACGTGTGTCTTTTTTTCACCGGGTATCTGAACCCCAACTATATGATGTAGGCAGTTGAGATGCTCAGGCAGTCTTGACTTTCGTACGCTATTGACGCACCTTCTGATCTCATAACTCATTCTCATCCGATACAGTGATTTCCTCAGCAGCAGCAAAGAAGCTAATCTGGTTGCCAGACTGACCGATGCAAGGCTGATTTCTGAAGCTCAGCAGCAGGAGTTGAAACAGTTGGTAATTTAGGAGTTAGCTGAGCATGTTTCTTTAGTATAGCCTGCAGGTCAGCCATTACCTGCTAGTAAATAGGTAATAAATAACCACTAACAGTGTCAGCTTCCTCCTATTTATTCTCTCATACTATATTCTGCGTCTATTTGTGCCACAGGAAAAATTACCTGGTTGGAAAGGCACAAGCCACAGCCAGCTCTCCCTGCTGATGCCTGTACAAATTGGTGTGGAATTGGTGCCTCGGGCTGTCCCCGATACCTGTGGGACTGCAGGTAAATCACCGCTGCTGTAAGGGAACTTCCAGCCAACATTGCTGTGTCTCTTGTCTCATGCATATCTGTGCGGCCAACCTGGTTCCCAGCCAGGGATCATTATCCAGCTGAGAATTTGGCTTTCCAGTAGCAGTCTGTTTTTTTTACGACAGCAAGTAGTCAGGAACGATTGCCTTCTTTCTCGTTCTTTCTCCTGTATTTTGTTTGGTTTACCCACCTTGCTAAAACTGGCTAAAAGGTATCTATCAGAAGATTGATGCAATAAATTTCATGCTATATCTCCAGTAAGTGAAGTATTTTCTGCCCATTATTCATCCAGCTCCTGGAGTTGGACAGATAGTTTGTATTAATAAAATATACACTAATATCAAAACATTTTTCAAGCCAAATCTATTAACTACTTTTTCCATTATCTGCCTGGCTCTACACATGAATAAATGAAAAGAAGCAGAGAAGACAGAGACATGACGTGATCTGTTATGTAAATCACCCTGTACATCCCAAACCATCTTCTGGGGCAGTGCTAACTAATTTATGACAGGTCACCCAATAGTTATTAATAAGTTATTAAACTGATATAAAATTAATCCAGTAATATTTCTTGAATTAACAATGCCTGACCCACAACTTGAATCAGCCTGTTTATTTTTGGCAAAAGGGTCCAAAAATCATGGCCAGTTTCAAGCTCTCTGCTCAGAAAATTGCATTTTTCCCTGCATGTGGGTAGATGTTGAATCCCTCCTTAACAGCTGGGAAAGATTCAGTGCTGCATGGCTTCACCGCACAGTCCGTTTCCTCACCTGAAGGGACAAGCTACATTGTGCCTTCCCACTGTGGCTGTAGAAGGTATTGCAGATCCCAGTTTGCTCTGGGACATCCCACTGACATTAAACCCTCTCCCATTTCCCGGCTCCAGGATTTGACTAACTGTTTGAGTCTGGCTTTGGGTACACTGAGTTTTCAGAGGCATGAATGCAGGTTTGGAAAACACTAATGTCATGGGTCCTCGCTAAGGATGCATGTAATTATTAAAACGCATTTCCCCTTCACCAGTGGAGGACTGCTCCATAGACATATCCTCTCAATGCCTCTTAGGTCCAGAATATGTTCTCTCTGTATCCTGTGAAGCCTTCACATTTCCTCCTCATTACATTAATGGGTGGCCATGCGCTGTGTACTCTGCTTGCCTCCGCTTGAATTTTGCATTGAGCTTTCAATTAGCAGGATTCGAACTGATTATTCTGGCAGTGCTTTGCCCTCCAGAAATCCAGCTCTTATTGCACATCAATTTTTAAAAAGGTGTTATTGATACTTCAGGAGTTGTCAGTGATCTGCTCTGGTGTACCTAAGGATGAGGGAAGAAACTCACCTGTCATTAGGACAAAACTGCTTCCCATAACCATCGAGTCGCTTGCACGTGGGAGGGCAGGGGATGGCAGGCTCCTGCTGGAAGACCTGTCTTTGCAGCCCCCAACCAGAAAACTGGGAATTTGATGAGAGAGAATAGTAGCATAAGGCTTAATTCAAGCACAGGGGATATTTTGGCGACAATTTTTAAAAAAATGCATGAATATTGGGTGGGCTCTCGCATCCCCAACTTTGAATCATTTGAAGTTTGCCAGCCCTCATGTCTTTCATTAGTTAAGGATATTTATTTCATTTTCCACCCATTTTTCTTCCTTTTGTCACCTCAGCTTTGCTGCCTTCAAGGAAACAATATATCGTAGAGAGGCTGCTTTGCCCTTAGGAAGCGTACAGCAGGTTATTTAGCTCTGACGCTGTTCTACTTCTCTTGACGATGCAGCCTGAAACTCGGCTGCTACCTATCTGTAATCCAACCTATTTTTCCTAAGCAAAGTTAACCCTTTATTTGTCAAGGGAATTACCTCTTATCTGAGATTATATCAGTCACGCTGAAATTTCCTCCTCTGAGTCTCAGCGTGCAGTCTCAGCTGCCTCGGTGGTGCAGTCTGAAAGACACACGGTCAGTTCAGCCCTAGTTTCTCCTAAAAGGAGTTCAGCTAACCCTTCCGACCACAACTATCTACAAATGTTTGGAGCCTTTTTGTTCACTATACATAATTTTGATTGATGTCATCATTATTCTAAGCTGTTACTGTACATGTATGTATTGTTTTTTGCAGTGGTTAAGCTATTAGTGTTCTGTTACTGATACAGCAATATTGCAAATGCTGGCATTATTAATAGAAATGCAGTTGTCTTGTGCTAACGTTTTTGCAGACCAAACTTCATCTGGTCAGAATATTCACAAGGAGTGCAGTGTAACTGGTTTCGGAACTCAGGGAACTACTTATATGCAAAATTTTGGTTTTCCATTTCAGATATACCTGAGAAATAATTAGGTAAAGTTAAAATGGCTTAAAGATGGCTAAAGAGGTACTGAAGCTGGAAGGCTGCATGGGCTTGTGGGTGCGTACTTGTGCCTCTCCAACTTTTATGAAGCCACCCTCCATCGCTTTGAATGAGCTGTGAGTGCCTGCATTGCAGTGTGGTGCTGCAGGACTGGGCTTACTCCAGTTAAAAGACCCTCACTGAAGAAGGGCAAGAGCTGCCAACAGCACATTTTGCAGACCCCGCTGGCTCTGGAGCCTGTCCCCAGCCCCATCGGTGTGAAACAGCCCAAATATTACAGACCCTTCCGGGCATGATGTAAAAAACCATCTGTATGCAATAGCTTTGGAGGAGGCCTGATGGCATGGGATTTGGAGCTGGGTGGAAGGGGCTATATTCTGCCACTTGATTTATTGGCTGGTCCGATTAATTTGCTTTGTTGTGCAGGAGGATCATTATGTTGCCAGGTGTTTATTCCAATTGGATTGTGAATCTAGCTAATTGCCAGGGCACCTAGAGCTTGTGAATAAACTTTTACGAAAACAAAACAAAAACTTAATCTAAATGTACAAAACAACATGAAGCATCTTGCAGAACAACTCTCTTTAGCCCTCGATTGGAAGGCATAAAGTGGAACAAGAATTTAGCACAGGCTGGGGTTGTGGATGCAGCAGCACATGCCGAAGCAGAGCTTTTGCCCTCGATGCACAGGTAGGACTTGTCTCAGGGCTGTATCCAGGGAGGATGCTCATCTTCGGTATTCTTGTCTCCGCATGAGTAGATGGCAGCCCGAGACCAGGGAGCCCCCTCCTCTTCTTCTGCTTCCCAAAGGGGGAGGACGGCAGACCAGTTCAGTATTTTACCTGGCAGGGAGGGGAGAGAAGCAGAGCCAGGAGCACCTGGAGGGATGGGGTCACTCCCCAGGTCCTGCTGCCCATCCAGCATTAGCACAAGCCCTGTGCAACCCAGTGGGTAGGGCCCAGGGCTGGGACGCTGGGGTCCCAGATTTTGTCATCAGCTCTTCCAACAGCCGGTCTGCCTGGCCTTCTTGTTCAGCATCTCCTCCTTATCTGCCTGCTCTGCTGGGGGACGAGCCGTGTGGGGTGGGGACCACTTCTGATGCCCAGCACAAGAAGGCTTTGCATCACCTGGTGCATCATCCACCTGAGGACCTACTCGTTCGCTCATTTGAAGCACTTGGCAGGACTTATACTTCTATTTATTTTTACTGTTATTCTTACAGTTTATAGGTGGTGCCTTTTTTTCTTCCCACATTGCTAGTGCAATTGTTAAACGTTTGAAAACTGCGGGGCACGTCTGAGGGATATGTCCTACTCGGTCTCTTAGGAAGTGATAACTTTCCTCCAGCTTTTTAGCGATGATGCAATAAATTATTATCCCACCATAGAATTTAATTGCACAGTTAAATACATCATTTACAAGGCTTTTAGTATGCCCTGCTAAATTCTCCAGTTTTTCATCTAAGCTCTGTAGGCCACCGTTACATTTTCAGAGACCTATATGGGTTTCATTCCTGTTAAACGTATCAGTAAATCACAGCAGAAAAAAAACCTGACACATTTCCCTAGAAATTTTCGCTGCAGCCTGAGCTCCTAACCTCGTGGCTTTGCGTTCAATAGGTCAGCTGAGACGCCATTTGTCATTGCTCTTTAATTACCGTGGAACCTCTAATCCAGGCCACAAATTCCTCCCTGCCCATACTTCTTTTTACTTCAGAATGCGTAGCTAATAGCAACCAAGGACTTTTCCTATTTTCTCACTTGGAATCTGTTTTGGGAGCTTGGAATTGCTATCTAACTGAATCAGTAACATCTGTGACTGCGGGGCAGCTTGAGTGGGAATAGTTAGAGGGTTAGACAGATTTCCTGCATTTTAAGGCTCTTTTCCTCTGAAGAGACTGCTTTGGGACAATCCAATTGAATTTAATGCTGCTTCTTTCCTTTTTCTTTCGTTTTTTTGTTGTTTAACCCCATATTTTCTCCCCCTTTCTTCCTCTCCCCCTTCCCTCCAAGTTGTTTAGGTTTAAGAAGTAAAAATTATTTTAAGGAACCACGCCAGCATTTTGAAAAGTTTCAGTTTCAAACACATGAAAAGGAAAAGTCTGAAGGGATTCCTAGAACTGTATTGCAGCTTGCAGGTATGGCTTTGATTTTCCTTTTGGCAGGCTTTTGCCATTCACTCTTTCATTGCCCTTCTAAGAAACACTGCTGGGTGTCTAAAGACCGGTACGCTTCTTACACTTGGCAGGAGAAGATAACAGTAATGCTACAGTTTGTGCTTTGAAAGATTAAAAGCAACATTTATTCCTTACAGTACTTTCAAACTTCCTCAAGTTAATTTAAAATCCATTTTAGAGAATGTTTAACTGCTAATACTGGATTTTTTTTTTTTAATTCTGCACACACCGTTCCTGTTATTTAAACCAAATAAGAGGTGGATTAAAGTCAGCGCAATTCTTTAAAGTGCATTAACTGCTTTGAGCAGTCCTTTCCCTCCCTTGGAAGGAATACCCTGTGCCTCTGTGACTGGTCTCTTTATGATATCTCCGTAAAAGTTCTGGCAAGAAATGACCATACTTTGAGAGTAAATTTCCATTTTTCAGAAACTTCGCTCCTCCCTCCCCTTTTAGGTGGTAACTGACCTCATTGCTAGTCAAGTAGACAACAAAAGTGTCCCTTCCCTGCCTTGTGGGGCGGCTGATAAATTATTCATACGACTAATGAGGATTTTGAATTTTCAGGCAAACTGTGATGGCATTTTTAAAGGCTTGCATCACTTCGGCAACATTTCGCCCACACCTGCACGCTTCAGGCAACCAGGTGTTTAAAATTACCGACACAGAGCTTTGCCCCTTCTCCTCCTGAAAGTGCTTTGCTCAACAACAGAGTCCTGTGGCTATTTTGTCTGTTTGTCTGCGTGAGGTTTTTTCTGTGCTAATTAGTGTAAGGGGAAAGGGGAATCCGAGAGGGCTGTGTTAATTAGCAAAAGGGATCACATACCTTGCCTTATATTAATTTTGAAATGACAAGACACAGGTGCACTTTTAGTGGCATTTGAATGTGCGCTAGCATTTAAGGTCCTTTCATATTTTTTTTCCTTTCTATGGATTGATTTTACTTTAGTGGGAGCATATCAGAAAAAAAATCTCAAAGTAAGGAAGCTCCTGCTGAAGCGAAGAGCTACATGATGTGAAAGGGCTGATTATGTTTATATTACATGTTCTCCTGCGAAAAAACCAAGCCCCCCAGCTAGTAGGGGAAGAAAGGTCACTGGAACTGGAGAAACAACTGACTCAGTGTCTTAATTCTGAAGGAAATGAGCCCTTTGGAGATGAGAGGGTTTTTCTGATCTAGTTCAGTGTAAGGCATGCAACTATGAAAATAAGCTTTTCCTGTTATGTTGGAGAATAAAGCAGTGAATCAGAAGGACTGGGGATTGAAAGGCAAAAAAACCCCCTACATTGAGTTTTGGTTTTATCTTGAAGTGCTCCACAGGTGATTGGCAATGCTGTATCATTCTCCCAGGTTATCATCCACAGCACCCTTAAGAAAAATTTGAGAGTGAAAGATTAACAATAAATTAAATCCTTGTTGTATGTGGCAGCCAGGATTCCATGGCTGGGCTGTAAGAAGCCTTACCATCACTGGTCTACCTGATGGCACCAGGTCCTGAGGTCCTTGCATCTCCTTTCATACCCACCGCACATGAACATTTGAATGTGAGGGAGATGGTAGAAGGCCTACTGTCTGAAGAGCCCTGTATAGGGAATTTGGTATGTATGTATTGCACTTTGAATATGGACCTGAGCCTATATTTGAGCCCAAGCTTGCCTTCAGTCCACACTTTGTGGAACTGAGTTTGCAGTGGCTTTTGCTGTATGTGAAAATTAGAGCTTGCATCACTGCTGGTCCATACCCCAGGGAACATCCTAGATGGGCTGGCCCACTTCACCTTGCTAGGACACTTCTGTCTGTCCTGCTTGCCCTGACAGGTATGTCTCAAGAGTGAAAAATCCTTGCCATGTATCAGTCACCACAAGGGAAAGTATGACCTATGGGCAGCATGAAGCAGGGATGCTTACACAACAGTGTGTATTTCTACAGCTAAGGTATAGATGGCGAATTGAGTTTGGCTATAAACAGCAAAAAATTATCTGAAACTTAGCTTGTTCCCTTACTTGGCATCATAGGGTTACTGTGGACATACTCTTTGTAGTCATGGATAGGCACACAGGAATGCATGTGTGGTGGTAGCCAGTTTTTATAAAGGTTGTTTTGGTGAAGACCGTGATAGCTCTGTGGGGCTGCCAAGGGTTTAGAAATATGCTGACAAATCTAAATCCTCATACAAACTGCAATGGCATTGTGAAGTATGAGCACTGTAAATCTTTACAGATTATTGGTCACTTGAAACACATATACTTGAGAGCTTTGGTGCATATGCCAGTCATTCAGTCATTCTTGGACAATAGTTTTGCTCTGAAATAAAGCTGATGATTGACTAACTACGGCTACTCCACACCATAGCAGTAGGCACAAAGAATGCTTAGTGCTATGCTTACAACAAAAGTGACGATTTTGATCAGATCACCATGGAAGTTGATCAGAAATGCAACAGAGGATTGTTTTTAATGGCTTTTGGGGGAATATTAAGATTTATTCCTGTAAAGACTTACTCAGCATGTTGCACAAACTCCTCTTAGCCCACTAATAAGTCAATGTGTTACCGAACGCTTAGCCATTATAATTACAGCCACATGTTGTCCTTTTTACAAATAGGTCTGGCTTAATTGCATCATTTTTCAGCAGGATTTATGTGGTCCTGTTTAATCTAAAATTAGTACATGCACAAATGAAGTGCAAACTATTTTCCATCACTGAACTGTGAAATGTTCTCCAGAATAGAGATATACCAACATGTTTCTAAAAAGATGCAATAAGCAGTCAGGCAACTTTGTGATTTGTGTGTGTGTCTGCACCTATACAATTTTGCTAAAAGTAAGAAAAAATATACTAAAATATACATTAACTGCAAAATGAACAAAAAAGTCAGTTAAATGATCTAAACCAAGCAGTCTTCTTTTATTATCACTGGTAAAACAAAGGATGGGGGAAATCATAAATCTATCTTGATATTGCTAGCTTTCAGCATTTATTAAATACAGTAAGAGCTAATGCATTTTATATATTACATCAATCTATCACATGTAAATATATCACATTTATAAGATGCTCTATAGGCCAAGATTGTGTTGGCCTAAATTCTAAGTTACTGTAGAATAAAATTCTGTATTACCTACGTAGCTCTGAGGACCTAAGGGTAGGCATAGGACATAGTAGGCATAAGAGTTTGGGTTACCTGAACCTAGGTCAGATACAGCATTTGCAATGCCTACATATTGATCTGAAGTTTGGAACACGTGTGATTTCCAAGAGTGTTGGAACTTAGACATAAAAATATAAATGCATGACCAAATCCCAACTAGACCCAAAAGCCTAATGCAGGAAGCAGATGAAATCCTCGTTCAATTTGTATCTAACAGGGAAAATTTACTTTGACTTCAGTAGAGCAGAGATCTTGCCATCCAGAATGGAGATTTACTTACTGTTGTGAGGAAATCTGCTGATTTTTAGTGGGTAAATCAGAAAGCCAAGAAAGGTCCCCATATTGCTTAGGCACTAATATGGAAGTGCTAAGGCTTGTTCTGCCTCTAAGCATGGGAGTTCCTCTGTCAATTTTTTTTTTGCTGGTGTCATCTTGGTGAAAGTATGTGTAGCTGCAATGTAGATAAATGCAGTTTTTGAAAGCTACTCAGTTTTGTGTGATATATAATTTGCGTAGAAAGTAGGAGAAAAGCTCTATTAGTAAAAATACACGAATATTGAAAATAGCCCTCGTGTGATTTCCAAGAGTGTTGGAACTTAGACATAAAAATATAAATGCATGACCAAATCCCAACTAGACCCAAAAGCCTAATGCAGGAAGCAGATGAAATCCTCGTTCAATTTGTATCTAACAGGGAAAATTTACTTTGACTTCAGTAGAGCAGAGATCTTGCCATCCAGAATGGAGATTTACTTACTGTTGTGAGGAAATCTGCTGATTTTTAGTGGGTAAATCAGAAAGCCAAGAAAGGTCCCCATATTGCTTAGGCACTAATATGGAAGTGCTAAGGCTTGTTCTGCCTCTAAGCATGGGAGTTCCTCTGTCAATTTTTTTTTGCTGGTGTCATCTTGGTGAAAGTATGTGTAGCTGCAATGTAGATAAATGCAGTTTTTGAAAGCTACTCAGTTTTGTGTGATATATAATTTGCGTAGAAAGTAGGAGAAAAGCTCTATTAGTAAAAATACACGAATATTGAAAATAGCCCTCGGTTTAAATTCAATGTTCCTGTTTTTTGCGGCTTGAAAGTGTTTTTCTTTGTATGTCTCAGTGGGTCAAAATTTCAGAGACTTACTTAAAGCAGGGCGCCTAGTGACCTATACGGTATGATTTTAGTCATGAGAAATGCTCATCGCTGTGGGTGTGAATGGGTTAACATACTTATAAACAGTAGCTTGCAGGTCACTGCCATTTCTCTCTGCTTCAGCATGTCACCACAGTAATTCACACTCTGAAACCTCAAGGCTATATCTGGTAAGGTGCTGCAAATAAGCTTCAGCTGAGCTGTCTCTTAAATAGTGCCGGTCCTGAATGAGCAGAGTGATCCTTGGTGGCCCTTACCATCCATGAGATAGCTATCTGTTTGGCTTAAAGTGATGTTTATAGTGTGTGTTATCCCAAAGCTGAAAGAGCTGATAAACCAATGGTGGTCAGCTGGACTCATCGTTCTGGCAGCCCTTTAATCTGGATCCTTTGAGATGACAACAGAGGTGCACCCAAAACAGGGCCCGTGGTTTCTCCAGTGGTTCATGATTGTACTGATGTTTGAACCAGGGTACCAATCTTGACCATCTCCCTGCATTATTCTGTACATTCACAACTTCTGCTTTTCCTAAGAGTGTTTATTTTGTAAATGAAAGGCAAGTGCCCAGGCTGAGGGGTTTGATACCATTTGTAAATCAGGAGCTGAGTGTTTACCTGGTACTTCTCACATAGGCTTTTCCAAATGTACTTTTATGAAAGCATCTAAGCACCATTACCTTCACTTAGTAAGAGCAAAGCATGATGCAGGAGTAGGATGCAGGCATCACAATCACACTTGGAAAAATCATATGTGGAAAAGGAGGCACTGCTGAATTTTAGAGAACATTTTCCTAAGGAGGCAAGACATCCTCCGTAGATGTGGCACCACTTTCAGCAAATCAGGCTTGGCGTAAAGTCCTTTCTGGTGCAAAGGAGATTTGGACCACTTTGGCCTCTCATGCTGGATGTACAAATATTGCTCAGAGCAGGAAATTGTCCTTGGAGCATGGAGCTTGGGTCTTCCAAAATAATGGTACTACTAAATGAAAGTGAGGGAAGAAGGATGCTCTGCCATCTACTATGTAAGTTAATAATTTACTAATTAATAATTTTCAGTGCTATATGTATGGTTTTGAACATCTTCAGGTAAACAGTTGAGGACTGTTGTATCATTTCTCTGTAGCGTGTTCCTCTCCATACAGAGCGACCTTAGCCTGTCTGCATGCCAACGGAGCGATTTCCATCTGTTGAACACTTGTCATATGAACTACTGACCTACACTCATCTAACTCCCTGCAACACCTGTGAGCCGCTCAACCGTGGCCACCGGGCCACTGAGCAACATGGAGCAAGAAGCGCCTGCAACAGCTTGGAAGAAACTGGGTCGCTTTTTTATAGACTTTAAAATAAAATATGAATCAAAATTCCTTCTGATAGCAGTAAAGCTGGAAGCAATTTCAAGCCTTTCTTAAGCAGAAAGGCTGCTCTTGACTGTTAATTCCCAGAAATGAACACTGAAATGTTAGCCTGTCATCCACTGAACAATTTAACCACATTAAAGGAGGCACCTGGACTTGCAAGATCGAAGCTCTGCTCAGTTTTCTCAAGTTGGATATTCTGGTATTTCTGGTGCATCTTGAATATGTAGAAGCAGCAAAACTTGTCTCGGGGAATAGAGGCATCAGCATGGAGAGGGGACAGATGGTGTACGTTACTGAGATCAAACTATGGTTCGATGTTCCCAAAGAGAGCGGTTCCTACAAGGTAGGAGCAGTTTTAAATGAGCTGGTGACACAGAAAATTGGAAAATGAATGCCTTAGGTATGGATGCCGTGAGGGACAAGGTGGTCCTCTGACCTGCCAAGCTGCCGAGGGCAGCGCCTTGGGCATGGGAAATCGGTGTGGGGAGAGCTGTTCCCTGAGGGCTCAGCTCCGGTGGACTCCAGAAGAGCTGGTGGAGAGATCATCGCCTGCTTTGAAGACTTAATAAGTAATTTTAAACAAAAGTGCAAGTGTTGGTTTAGGTAAGTTCCATGTTTTTCATGGGGAAGGTTTTTTTCCCAGCCCGCCCTGCTAGCAGATGACATTCACTGAATTGTGAGAGTTCATAAACCTTTCAGAAATCTTCTGTTTGATTTTCAGGCTTTACTATGGTATGTCAAGATGTTTTCATTACCACGTAATTGTTCCTAGTGTAACTGTTTTTGCAATTGGAAAAGAACATAGATTAAATGATAGTTACAGTTTTGAGTTTACCAGGTTGCAGAAGATTTTAGTTTATATTTTCCCTTTAAATTTTGCAATTTAAAAGAATTTTTTAAAAACCCAGAATCTAGGGGGAGTGTTTCTTTATCACTGATTCCTGTAGGCTGTCTGCAGCTAGTCTGGGCTGAGGATGAGCTTGAAAAGTATACTTATATGCTCCTGGAATGTAAATTAATCCCTAACTTCTCCAAGTCGAATTCATGATACCCTTTTTTATCTTTTCAGAACAAGGGAAGACATCAGTTAAATTGTCACAAATGAACCCTAAACTGCTGTGAAACAGCACCTGATTTCCTAGATTAATCTGAAAGGTATGCTTTCAGATTTCAAAACCCTCCCCTTAACCTCCCTTCCACAAATAGCTTTATGCTGAGATGAAGCGTAGACAAATACACAAT
This sequence comes from Aptenodytes forsteri, assembly GCF_000699145.1. NCBI lineage: Eukaryota > Metazoa > Chordata > Aves > Sphenisciformes > Spheniscidae > Aptenodytes > Aptenodytes forsteri. The sequence continues at coordinate 11,928,562 of NW_008796165.1, read as the reverse complement.
AGAACCTAAATATCACTTTCTAATAGGAACTGCTGAGGGGTGTGAGCTATATCCTCTCATAGCAACCATAGGCCACATCTCAGATTTGGAGGCTGAATGGATTGTATGCAATGGTTTCCATGGTTGCACAGGGTTTCATGTACCCGATAACATTAATATTCCAGTCCTTAGTAGAATAACTTGTACAAAGGCAATTTTTTCCTCTTTATTTCATATCTTAAATTATTACTGTGTAAATGATTGAATAAAGTTATAACATGAAAGTCATTATATTAAAACTTATAATGTTGTTGAGATTGTTTTAGCATGAGCTCAAGCCTACAGTACTTATGTAAGCAATATTTCAGGTGCCTCCTGAGTCAACACTATAGATTTGGCTGGTAAAATAATAATGTTTTTTTCTTTACCAGCTTGTTAGTACCATTTATCTTAACAAAAGTTTGATTGCCATTTCTTGTCTGGCAAAGTTAAGTATACTGACAATGGCTGACTGTTTTTGGAAGAAGGCAGTGTGAGGCTGAGAACTTACAGGTGGGATCTCAGTTGTGATAATGTGACTTATATTTTAAGCCCAGTAAGTTACGTTGGATCAATGAAAAATAATTTTTAAGGGAGTGCCACCTTTTGTGTTTTAATACTGAGTTGGAGATGATTAGTGCCCTTGCCTTTGTTGTTACCTAAGGTTTTCAACGGCTCACCTCTGTTGGAAGTTGTTGACTACCTCATTTTTTATGTCCTTCTGAAAAATCTCAGCTGTTAATTGTGGTAGCTATTATGAGAAGAGCACTCCAGAACTACACCTTAGCCAACAGGCAAAGAAAACTCCCCCATAAACATTGATGTGCTTGGGTAGTTCCAGCTGACTGGGACTTTCATACAACTTAAACCCACAAGTCCTTAGGCTGTATGAATGATTCCTTTCAAAGTGCCGATAACTTGCAGGTGCTGTCCTGGTTCTGGGACAAGCCATGGCTGAATGAAGGGTAGGATCATGGGGAAACCTTGCTGTGGGGAAGTGGCATCATGTAGCTGTTCATTCAATTTACAGGAGAAAGAAATGTTCTGGCAGTCCTATTTGATGTTTCAAGCCTCACTGGGTATACCCAGCCCTACTCAAGCATGGGGCATAAGTATCCATCCCAGTACCACAGAATAAAATATGCAGAAGTCTTCAGAGAGCTCTTCAGAAATACAAAGGAGAGCTTAAAGAAATTGCCCAAATGTGTGACTTTGATATTTATAATGGTTAGTTGCTACTGAGATGTAATCAGCACTGACTTCTGGCCTCTGCTCTACATCTGAAAGCCTGTGTGAGTGCATAGAGCTCTCTAAACCTTCCAGTAATTTATCTGAAGTGTTTATTACCTGGCTCACAGATGTGTATTAAAGTACTGTTTACAAAGAAGAGTTCAATGTGCAAAAAGGTTAAATTCTTAGCTTGTGTAAACTGTTGTTTTCCCACTGAAGTCAACAAAGTCACCTTGTGATGTACCCCAGCAGAGGATCTGGTCTCTAACGAACATTCGATGTATTGCTCTTGGCTGTGTCCATGAATATTTCAGAGTGTGCTGAAGCTGGGCTCTGAATGCATTCATTCATAGACCACTGTATAAATGATCAAAGGAGAGGCTTCTTGATCTTGTATGTAATAAATCCTCTGCTTTCAGGTTTACTGAACTGGAGACTATCGTAGAAATACTTGTTGCTCACGTACTGATCAGGAAGCTGGAGTCAAATATTACTCACGTTGGACAAATGCCTCTGGAAGTCCATGAATTGCTTGGCACATCTGGCAGAGCAGGCAGAAGCATCTCAGCCTTCATTAACAGTGGAGTTGAGCTAGGTACGGTCTGCCCATGTGGATCATGTCTTTGGAGACATTGCTCACTGCTTTAGGTCAAATAGTGGCAGAGGAGAAGGGGCATTTACATGAATATCTGAAAAATACAAGTAGAAGGAAAGGTGACTGATTTGAAAACAACCAGTATGTGTCGGGATAAGCTTATTTTTGGATTTCAAACCATTTGTTATAGAAACATTGCCTAGATTTTTAACAAGGGTTTATCTTAGTTTGCAATTCATCTAGTTTTGTTTTGCATCTTGCAGGTTTCTTTACAGAACAGTGGTAAATCCTTAGAGCAGAACTGATGTGAAAGGGTTTTTTGGGTGATGAAAGAAATACAGAATTCTCCTTAAACAGAAGAGTTTTTTGCCAGCCATCCAAGTAGTTGCACTCACATAAGAATTGTTTAAAAGCAACATTATCTAAGGTTGCTTACAACCTGAAGATATTAGAGAAATCTGTACAAGGAAGACTAACAGTGAAAGTAAAGATCAGAACTTTTTTACCGTTTCTAGGTTTCTTAAGGGGATGTTAATTCTTTCTTCAATAACATACATCACAGATTCATGGGATTGGCAGTGCTCAAATCTAATCTCAGTCAAAATGAACACTTCAAAATATTGTAGGAGGGGGATTTGCTTATGTCAGTTACATCACTGTGGATGTCCCCCATGTATACCAGCTGAAATTTTTCAAATGGAAATCGTCTTCATCAAGGACTCCCATAATGCATATCTTCCTTGCAAAGGGCAGAGAAACAGTGGCAGGAGGAAAATACAGTCTTGTGAGACAATATTTCCTAAAAGAAATATTTTTATTTCAGGATGTTGTGGTTTAACCTCAGCCGGCAACGAAGCACCACGCAGCCGCTCGCTCACACCCCCCCCCCCCCCTGGGGATGGGGGG
>NW_008796165.1:11912722-11925695 GCF_000699145.1 Aptenodytes forsteri | reverse complement strand
AAAAACTCGTGGGTTGAGATAAAGACAGTTTAATAGGTAAAGCAAAAGCCACGCATGCAAGCAAAGCAAAACAAGGAATTCATTCACTGCTTCCCATGGGCAGGCAGGTGTTCAGCCATCTCCAGGAAAGCAGGGCTCCATCACGCGTAATGGTTACTTGGGAAGACAAACGCCATCACTCCAAACGTCCCCCCCCCTTCCTTCTTCTTCCCCCAGCTTTATATACTGAGCATGACATCACATGGTATGGAATATCCCTTTGGCCAGTTTGGGTCAGCTGTCCTGGCTGTGCCCCCTCCCAGCTTCTTGTGCACCTCCAGCCTTCTCAGTCGGTAGAGCATGGGAAGCTGAAAAGTCCTTGACTAGTGTAAACACTACCTAGCAACAACTGAAACATCGGTGTGTTATCAACATTGTTCTCACGCTAAATGCAAAACACAGCACTGTACCAGCTACTAGGAAGGAAATTAACTCTATCCCCGTTGAAACCAGGACACAGGATAAAATATTTTAACTTCAAATATTAACTTCTTTCAAATTTTACTTTTTTTCTGTAGAATTGCTCACCTTGTACTGATACTGGTAAGGTTTGCCAGAAACCCTAAGCATGTGCCTGAAGGTACACACTCACACATTTCCAAAGACTCTGTGCAGGACACTGATGCATAAGCTTATTTTCATACTTCAGTTTGTATTTAGACACATATTGCCTCTCCTCCTCCTTCTATTAGGGTGGGTTATCCAGAACTGTTATTATTGTCTAAACAAGAGTGGTCAGACTGGTCCATCACAAGATGCTTTAGCAGTAGTTGAGATGTAACTTCTTTAAATGTGAAATAAAGCCCTTTGTGAATTGTTTCCTTTAGTTAGCCAAACCAAACTACGTTGCCCTGATAATGGGGCCTGTCATCCAGGGTCAAAAGAAATATGTAGTATAAAGAGTAACAGTGAAGATTTCCTGGGTATGGGTCTACAATACCAGTACCAAAGCCCCCCATCACCTAAGATGGATGACAACCCCATTAGAAATCACAGGTGAGAGCAGATATTGGCTGTTTGACATCTATTTAATGATTCTCTAGAAAAGTAGTAAGGTCTTGCCAGCTGCACCTAAGCTGTACTGATTTATTGACTGCTGTTGCGCTGCTGGGCATGAGTTGGGATGTTGTGGCTTCCTGGTACCTGGACTCATCACATCTTTTTATGATCAGCAGTCTGAAGTGCTTTCCCATGACTAAATGACACAAAAAGGAAATAGTGGTCTATCACAATCACTGTCCATTATTAGCTATACAAAGTACCTGAGATTGCCTGCCTGAATTGAATTTATGTTATTTATAAAAAGTAGAGGGGGGGTAGCTTGCTAACTTTTTTTTTGCCTGCTGGCTGGATCTTGATCAGAAGTAGCTATGGGCACTTTTCACACAAACAAGATCACTTCTGTGAATTTTGAAAACCCCGTGGGTTGTCATCCCTGTGGAGAGTGTATGCGTCTTTCCCATTCAGAATTCAAGTTGTCTGGATGAACGAGCACAAGCTGGGCTTTTGAAGTTTTCAAGGGCTTATCATTCATGCCATGTCTTCCTACACTTAACTGACATAACTAATACAAGTGCCAAAATCTGGCAAATTAGTGATTGGATTGCTCTGTGTGTCTATGCTAACCTATGTATCACCCTTCTTTGTGCAGTTGTTCAAGAGGTTAACGGAGAATCCTGCCCTTTTGAATGGGAATTTTGCCAGCAACATCAAGTGGGACAAGATTATTGACTGTCTGAGGCAAAGCTTAGAAGATAATTGTTGTGTTTAGCTGTTAATTCTATGGCATTATCCCAGTAACTTGTTATGCATCTAAGAGTTTCTTGATGTCTATCTATACACACCCACACATGTGCATGCACTTGCCTTTGGGAATTCACATGCTCCTGCTAATATGTATGTAAAAGATTCACTGGGTTTTCTTATTTGTAAACAGAAAATATTTGGACTTATGTCCTGATAAAGGGAGCCATTACAAACACAACGTCAAGCTGCATTTATGACTACGTTCATCTTAGAAGCTGATCAGTTCATCCTTGTGCACTTACAGCCATGGTTCAAGACGCTGAAGATGGAGAAATGCCGAAGGACAAAGTAACGTTGCATGTTGCTAACCCCCCACTGCAGGGATACTTCACCCATTTGGAGAACCATATGCAGACCATTACATCCTTCACTCGGCAGGATTTGTATGATATGAGAATTGCTACATGCCATCTGACGTGTCTCATGCTGGGAGACAGGTCTATGAAGTAATGGAGCCTGGCTGTCTGCAGTCAGGACTGCTGTACTACATCCAAAGCAAGCTTGCCAGTCAGCAAATGCTGCATTAATCTTTCGGGGAGTGTTTGTTTTGCATGTTTTGCTAGGCTGAGTTTCAAGCAACTGATACCGTGTTCATGAGCAGTTTTCCTGTTGCAGTCCATTTTTCAAAAAGAAGTGTGAAGACTGATGCTCCTAAGGTTGGGTGGAACATGGCTGTGAAGGGTTATATATGATCTTGCTTCAATGTGTGAGCTTACGGTGCTTTCGAGTGCATGTTAATATGTCTGTGCAGGTACGTTTGGGACAGTGGAGTTATGGCTCTTTGAAGTCTGATGAGTGTTTTTAAAAATATACCTTGGACATGGTCCTTCTCCGTTGGCGCTAATTCTGCTAGTGGAGTTACCTCACTGCAAATGAGATGTACATTTGTTTGCTTAGCAATAGTCAAACCTTCAAACTGCTGAAGGATAAACTCTGAAGGCTTCTGAGGATTAGATAAGATAAATACTTTATTGCTCACAGTTTTTTAAGTATTGACATACCTGGAATTCTAGGCGGTAAATGACAGTGTGTCTGGCTTGTTCTTATTTGTACCTGCAGCGTCGCTGCTCCGTCCAGCTGTATCACTGTAGTTACAGTTCTTACAGGCACTTAAAGACACATCCTTCAAAGTACTTTTGCATTTAGTTCCTCCAAGCAAAAAGGAATTTAGATACTCAAGTACCTTTTAGGATGTGGAAAATTCAAGTGTGATTCTGGAGCCTCCCAAGTGTGTAGGACCTCTAAATAGGAGGCATTTTTCTGGACTCTTGTTGTTTTGAAGACACTCAGTGCTGTTTGTTGACTTGCAAAATAAAATCTAGCAACATTTTCACAAGTCAAGAGAATTTTAGCATCCGGGGTGAGAACAGAAGGATGCACTGCAATCTCAGGGTTTGCTTATGTGGTCTAAAAGAATGTGACTGGGCAGTCAGTCTACTATGATCTTCTATGATGTTGGGAAAACACAAATCCAGTGCATGTTTCATGTGCACGTACTTCCCCTGGAAACTTTTGCTGAGCAGAAATCTTTTACTTAAAATCTATTCTGCTAAGAGTACTCCAAAGGTAGTACTACACACAGCAGTGTAATTTTTTTTAAATTGTATTTTTTATGAAAATGTATACCCTCTGCTTAAATTTAAGGAGGAAGTTTACTCGGAGAAGGTTTGGGGTGGGGAGGGAAGGGGAATAGTTCAGCGCTTTTCTGTTTTCTGGCTTGTAATTTTTTAGAAATTTTCCTCTCCTTTACTGTTACCCTAATCTTGCACCTTTTCCTCGTCACAATGAAGATGATTAAAAAGGCAGAAATGAAAAAAATATGTATGTTTGGAAATCCACCAGTTTGGGGCCTAGTTGCACACATTTTTTTTTTTCTTTCTGGTTTTGAATTATGTTTCTACCCTAAAGGTCAAATCACCTGTTTAACATATTGGTCTGGAAGGACCCAAGGCTCCTGCAGACTTGGCATGAAGCAAGCAGGCTGGCTAAATAGGGAAAGCTGTCGCTCTTCCTCACCTGCTGCAGACACAAGTGCCATGAGAATTCCCTTGATACAGGGAAATGTTGTGGTATTAGACTCAACATTTATTGGTGTGGTAACAGGATAGTTCCTCCAGGCTCAAATAAACATTATAAAACCTGCCTTCCCCAAATCAACTGCTTAAATTGGATGTAAGACAGGGTTTAGCATCTTGTATTTTGCTGTGTACCTCTTTGAGAAGAGTAATGCAAATCCTTATGATCAGTCTTCAGTTGTAATATGTATGTGTATCATAGGTTTGGGCTTTGTAGGACAGTCGTGTCCTGTTATTAGGATGCTCTACAGACTGCTGACAATGATAACCTGAACGCTGTCCAGCTCTTAGTGATGGAAGGTCCCCAACATGGATGGATTGCAGTGCGGGGTATGTTGTATCAGATGCGAGTTAAGCTATGGGATGCAATGCAATGCCTACAAAATATAAGCATGATTTCTCTTGTAAAACTTATCTTCATAATTTTCCTAAGCAACGTTTGATTCTTTTGCATGTATTCCAGAAAAAATAACAGAAGTTCCTTGGAAAACAAAAGAATTTTATAGCAATTTCTGCAGTGAGAGTATGCAGACTTCAGGCTGGTTACTAAGAACAGCCCAATGTATATCTGAGGGTGAAAAAATAATCGTGTCATTTCTTTGGAACATGATCTAGAGTTCACTGAAGTGAATGAAAAAGCTCCTGTTGGTTTTAAATGGATCCAGCCTTTACACAGTGAACAGAAGACGTGTGTCTCATCTGCTTAAATGTGAAAACGTTATTGGTAATTTATGTTGATAGAAAGAGCACATGGTAACTTTCTTCCTGCGTTTATATAACAGGAGGCAAAAGCTTCAAGTGCGCAGTTGAAAAACATCAAGGATGCATTTGCCTACTACCAGCATGATGATAGTGACACAACCAATGACTAGGCTGTTTTAAGAATATTTGATGGAAGGCAAAGCATTAGGCACAAGTTTCCCATTACCATCCCACCCAAAGATGACAGCTTACCATTCCTGGTGAGCAGTGTCATCTTCAAGCTTGCAGAAGGAGAGATGGTTCTTACTGAAACACCTATGTTGATGTTTTCTGATTTTTATTCAAGTGATGATTATACTCTCTCTAAAATAACCAAGCCAAAAAGTGCCGGAGAGGTTATCAAGGAATACACTGCAGATGGGCCAGGCAGGGTGTTGCGGTCTGTGGAGGTTACAGTCTCCTGGTACCGCTCGACAACGGAGCGACTAACATTTGGGAGCGTGGGAGTAAGTTGTCTGCACCAGCTAACAATGCATAACAGTTATTGCCCCTGTGGTATGATGAATGAGGTTACCTTGGGCTGGAATTAACAGAGGACTAATGGGAGAAGAGAAAAACAGCAAATGACTGCCTAAAATGATCTGTGATGTATCTTGTCTTTTTAAGATATCCCTGTGCTAATGTGCTTGGCAAAGGGATCTCTTCTACAGCTTTGTTTACCATCATCACTTTGGAGAGGAGATTTTTCAGGACTCATTTGAGTTCATTTTATCTGATAGTGAAGAACCTCCTAATCTTTGATGCTCAAATAAATATGGCGGTTTGGGGTTTTTTTTTGAGATAACATAACATTCAGAAGATTTGAAGGCCATGCAGAAGGATATTGCATAGCGGGAAATTTCGCAGAAATAAGAAGGCTGAAACCACTCACCAGTAATAAAAATAACATGATGCTTCATACATCCAATTGTTGTTTTATATTAATGACTTGATTAAAATCAACTGAGTTGCTCTGGATTTTCAGCAGTATTAAAATAGGTAAGAGCAAAAGGAAAAAGACCAATTGATTTTTTTTTTCTTTTCTTTTGGTATGCTGATTCAATTTGTTTGCTTCTTTGGAACACTTAAACAAATATAGAAAATGAATAGAAATGTCAAGATTGAAAGATAATTTTTATTAATTGATGAGCTGAGAGCCGAGCTGGTAGATGCATAGTGGGATCAGTTAGTGGTCAAATACCGTATGCTGGATCTCCACATTTTTCAGCCACCTTCAAGACTGATGCCTTATGTTACATGAGCCAGAGGAAGCCTGGAACTACACAACTCGTTGTGAAAGAAACTAGCACCATAACAAGGCATCACCTCCACTTTCCAGACACCCAATCTCCAGACAATTAACTTCTGTACACTGTTATACATTGTTTCTCTCACACTTCTCCCGCGTACATATGAAACTGTCGAGCTGAATTACACTTTATAAGGTGATAGGGAAAAGATCTAACATCCATTTTTCCCTTTTACATATTTTTGCAGTGTGGGGAAGCTAATTTTCACCGCCTAAAAACCAACCAAACAAAATGAGTCCTACTACTTCTGAACTGACATTTTTCAGGTAAACAAAAAGAGCATCTGACATCATTTGCAATCATTATTACCATTTTTAAAAAACTCTGCTTCCATAAACAGATGTTGGGAGAGGCATTAGAAAAAATGATGCTTATTGGAATCTAAGTTTTTACATTAAAATACACGAAACGAGCACAAAAGTAGAAATTTAGGTCCAGACAGAAGTCTGGCATGACCTTCTCAGTCTCACTTCAGACCGTTTTAAGGGGGAGTTGAACATCGTGCAGCCTCACTGCAGAGAACAACGTGCATGTACTTGAGACCTTCTCTATGATCCTTGCAAAAGGGGGACAAAATCACTGATTTTCTTGGTGTTTCACTGAAATTTGTCCTGTGTGGACACCAGTGCTTTCCAGCAATGTAAGCATTTTTCTTTTTGATAATGGACAAGCTATATATTCCAAAGACCTGCATAAGCTCCCGGGTGTGTGTTTACCATGACAGGCAGCAACAGTTATGCTCACCCCTGACTCTCTGTACAGTAAGAGATTTGCAGTTTCTGTGCCAAACCAGTCAAACCCCACATCTCACATCATTCACTAGAAAATGAAAATGGTGAGCTGTACATGACGCTGTTGTTTCTGTTCCCTGCCAGCACTTTGACACATCTGGCAGGAAAGTTCACTGTATGAAGTGTCTTCTACCTTAGTGAGATCTTTTCATGACATTGCTTGAAAAATCCAGGTTTGCCAATTCCTTTGCTGGATAATAAGCTATACAGCTTGTTCCACACACTTATTGCCTGACTTCCTCCTATAGTTTTGAAATGTTCTTGCATTGTACCGTTTGGTAAGCAAGTCCCTGCCAAAGTCAGAGCATAAAGCTTGTTCAAGATGCTTGCATTCTTTGAAAGTAGCCAGGCAAGCATTTTCTACACAAATGTGAATTATTCATCGAATTTATTCCATCTGGAGTTTGTATGTGTGCATGTATTCTTTGCTAAGTGTTTTAGCAAGTACTGAAATCCCAGGTATGTTAAGGGGATCAGCAAAATTCACACCAGTATTAAATGAATATTTGTGGAAAGTGAATTTTAAGTACACTGTGTAAAGCCTATAATGCTTAAGGCTATATTCTTCAGCTAAATGGTTAAACTCTGCCCTAAGACCAATTTGTCCAGAACAGCAGGAAAGTAGAAAAGAAGTGAGAAAGTGAGAGTATACTTGTAGTGAAGAATATACAACCATATGAGAGGATTATTTGGGAAATTATAATAGGCAGCTGAAGCCTTGGAGGCGTTCAAGAGACTTCATTGCTTCCAATAGCAAATTGTTCATGGGGAGAAATAAAGCTAAACCTATTCATTTTTTTCAAGTAGCTCTAGTAACTTGTAAGATTTCTGTCAGACTCCAAGTAGAAAATGATCACCAATTATATTCCAAAGAATAACAATAAAAGCTTGGTAAGGGGAAAGCAATACTGAAGCTTCTTTAGTGAGCTCAGTAGCTTTAATTGCTATGCTTTTTCTGGAGGATTTTTTTAAAACTTTGAGCCCGTTTTCTCTTCTGTGGAAGTATTGCAATTCATCTACAGTGCTTTTTTGCTTGGTTTTGTTCTTGTCTTTCTCAAACTCACATTTTGGCTGTGTGACTCTGGCTATTAACCCTGTGGACTTCTTTTAGATATGGGAAAGCTTGTTTCCAGTAATCCATAAGCCTCAAAAACCACCACAGTGGGGTAAGAAAGATCCCACTCACCCCCCGCTTTTAACGTCAAAGAGAAAAGCATCTTTGTGCTCTTGTATTGCTGAGAAGTCACAGCAGCTTCACTTCTGACTCAACACCCTTGGACAGAAGCAGGTAGCCATTTCCTCCTTGGTTTTTTTTTTGTCCATCTTTTAAACCAGGAGTCAGGAATTGCTCCTAAGAAAGAGGTAACTTTCTTCATAAGCTTATGCCATGTGGATAGTCTGCGGTTTCCTAAGGTCCCCACGCTATTCTCGTTATCTGATAGAGGATGGCAGTACAGGGCTGTAGAGGCATAAAACCTCTCTGGGGCAGGCAGATTAAGAAAACTTTTCATTCCCACTGAAGTTAGAGGCCAAGAGAGATGAACTAAACAGCACGTTATCTGCTTACAGTTTAGTCAATGGAGTGGGCTGTATTTTATCAGTAGTATGATGGGAAGAAATATATCGTTAAGCTGGTTTTTCTACTCGCTGCTTTGATTCATGGTGGCAGGTCAAAAATGTTATGGCTCACCTGGTAGTTTGAATGATCTTTCATCAAATTTTAGTCTTGCAAGTTGGACTCTGCATCCTTTTAAGTACAAGCTTTTCATCAGAGGACTGGAAATGGTTGCTTGTGCCAGTTAGACTCCAGGCAGTCCTGTTAAGCTCTAAAATAGGGACTTGCAGAGCCTTTGGATCTGCTAACATGCATTTCAAGCTTTTAGATCTGCAGGGCAGAACCTGGGGGAGGAAAAGTCCTCCTATTCCAAAAGTGCAGGCACACTTGCTTAGCATCAGAGGACCTCTTCTAGCCCCAAACAGCAGGCAGGTTCACTGGTGGAGTGGTCGGATCCTGGTAGGGTCCCTCTGGCTGCAGCAAAGTAAAACCCTGCTTCGTGCTCCCATGAGGATCTGAAAGTTTTTTCTAATTAAGAAACCTCCTCTGTCTGGATTCACTGGTCTGCATGGACTTGCCATGGTGGAAGGAGCTTTGTTTGCAGGCTTTTAAAACCAGTTGCTGAATTTGGGTTCTTCCTTTAAAAATCTCCATTGCTGATTACTACCCAGAGTTTCAAAAATAGACATTCTGCTGTGAGATCTGGGGGGAAAGTGAAGCCTATATCTTATCCATAACTGTGTAATGGTATCTGATAATTCATGTTTTTTAAAAAACTGTTTCAAAAAGGAACCTTCTCATTTTGTGAGGAGGAATCGTAACAGGGCAGAGGGAAGGAGGTGGAGGGGAGCAGAGATCAGGGAAGACTGTGGCATAAGCTTTCCCTTCTGTTACCTGCAGGCACATTTAAACCAGCTGTTGCTGTACTAAAGAGGGTTTTTTTTCTTAACATCTAAGATATATGCATAAAAATGAGATACATTTATTCTGTCAATTTAACCAAGTGTTTAGAAACAGCACCCTCTACTTTAAATACTTCTCAAAGGTAGAAATGGCTGGAGCTTTTCTCTTGCCATCTCAGCTGGGTGACAATCCATGTGGTAAGAAGACCTGGTTCAGCACAGCCATTCTTCCTTGTACGGGTGAGGACTTCCCAAGGTTTGATGTCTTGCCCCACCAGAAGCTTTGGTGTATACTCTTTAGGTTTTTGCTGTCTCCATACCTCCATGTGGATGCCAGTCATGAAGCCACTTCTCTTGTCCACCTCCGTCTGGCAGAATAAAGCTGAGGGACCAGGTCCCTGTGACAGGCATTAGCGAAACACGAGTGAAACCAGTGGGACTGATGGTGCTAAATCCAGATTCCAGAGCAATATTTTAAGTGGGAGCAGCCAACGTGATCAATTGAGAAAGTGGGCAATGCTGGACCTCAGTTCTTTCCTTGCTCCCCTCCCCTCATATTTATAGGTTTCTAATTTCCGCTGGATAATGAATATCGCTTTTCATTATAATTATGTTAAAAGGTACCAGCATGATGATTCAGAAACCCTTGAAGATATAGTCATATTTTCAGCAACAGATGGATTTAACACTGCAGATGGAGTGTTAAGAGTGCAGGTAATAACAAACTCAGCAATGTACTGTACTGAAATATAATTGGAAAGTATTAATCATATATTGGTTACTTCAGCTTCACTAAGTAGATGTTTAATTTTCATCAATCTTTTTACCAGATTCCCGGAAAGATTTCTGTGTAGACAGAATGTGGCTTCTAGGTGAAACGATTGCCAAAGTTATTAATGACTAAGGCCTTGATCTTGCAGGCATGTGCCCATGGCTTACCCAGGCGTGCAGAATAAAAATCATTTGTGTTAATAAGGCTGCCAGATTGGGCCCCATTCATATGGCCTAAGTTTCAGCTGGTGACTAGTCAGTAGTAAAACCAAGACCCCCTCTGAACTTGGGGGCTGCTGGAAACCCACCAACAGGAAGGACTGGCTGCAGGATTTGGGGTAGAACGCAGGCAATTTGAAAAGCCCTGTTTATAGAGATGAACCATGAGACTAAGTCTTTGCAGAACTGGGAGTTAGCATGTAGACAAAACTGGGAAAGGCTGGGGTTTTTTTGCCATTCCTTATTATTGTCTCTAAGTACAGACCTTTTGAAATTATCTGCATACAGAGAAATGTCTGCTGCTATTTCCATGAACCCTGTCATCTTACTGTTTTTCAAATGTGCCTCTTCCTAGAGGTTGTGTTTGAAGCCTGAGTAATTCAGGGGATTTTTTGCTCCAAGCAGGCCACGCAGGACCAGGGCAATCAGTGATGCCTGGTTGCATACCATGACTCTGATTATTTAATTAATGCTATTTATAACTAGGATTTTATTTGTAGGATCAGAAAGTGGCCTGTGCTCTGGTGTGCCACCTGGGGATGCAGGGAGTGGGGAGTGCTGTAGGGCACAATTCCAGCTCACGCAGGGAGAATCTTCATCTATTTTATGGCAGGAATATAAAACATGATTTTTGGTGAAAATGGAAACATTTTTCTTTTTAATATGTTTCTGTGGCTGGTTTGTGTTCACATTCTTCTCTGTGGGTTTGGGCATCTGGTGAAGCTGCATCTCCATTAATTTCCTTACGAGCTTTCCTTTCCCTGGTGGGTATCCATAGCCATGGTGTGCCATGATGACTATGGACTGATCAGGCTTGTAAACAACAATGTGAGTATTCAATACCTAAGTTTTAAGTCCCATGAAACACTTTGGCTGAATGCTTTGGTCTTTTCCTGAACTATTTAGTTTTCTAGCTATCTGTGGACCCTGAAAATTAATGAAAAACTGGAATTCTCTCTGGAAAGTTGACTCTCACTTGATGGTACAATATCTTTATCTTGGCTGATGGGAAAAGAAAAGATCAGGTAATAAAATTCAACGTGACTGGAAATAAAATTGAGTATGACTGGAAGCCACAGGTGAACATGCTTAATAATGCAAAATTAGTGTGCTGTCTACTTTCTGACAGGCATTTGTACCCCAGAGAGATACAAACAGGTACTGATCAATTGACCATGATAATCAAATAAGGGCCTGACTCTAAGTATGGTGTCTCTTTAAGGGTAGCAGTCAAGATGACTTGTCTGTAACACAGGTTCCCGCACTGCTGTCATGGGGAAGGGACAGTGCGTTGCTGGAATATGAAGACAAATAGCATTTTTGCTTAATTTTCACTTACACTTGGAAATAATCTCTCCCTTATCTTCCCTTCCTATTCTGTCCAGATTATGCGGGTGAGCAGCGAGCCCCAGAGCTGCAGCAGGGACTGCAGGCAGGCATGGGTGTCTGGAGGGAGGATCAGCCAGGATCACCTCTGAGCATCTCTGTGCAATGGATGCTGAAGGTCTTGGCACAGAGCTGATGTATGCAGCTGCCCAGGCTCCAGCACATGGGGTGATACAAAGGACGAGAGTCATGGTGGATCAATTTTCCCAGTTGGATGCAATCTGGAGATCCATCTCCTATGTGCATACTGGTGGGATAAACTTTTCATCTTTCTGGCAATGTTTGAACCTTCTTTCTTTCTTTTTTTCCTCATTTATGAGAATTAATTAAATCAAAAGAAGTGATTTAAATTGTCAGGCTTCTTAGTTTTGATTTAAATAATATGTTTTAAAACTTGTTCTGCATTTGTAGCAGGGAGTTATGTTCCTTAGGAGAGGTCCAGTCTCACTGTTCACCAGCAGGACAGGACATTTGGTACTTGTTCATGAGGAACAGGCAGGTAATAGATTGCATATACATGTAAATAATGTGACTTAATACACATTAAGAAGCTGTCTAGGTCTGTAGAGAAGATACTAGGAGGCAATAGATCCTCTTTAATAAATCATCTCATACTTTGCTCTAAAAGGCTTGAACTCCAGCTTAACCAAAGAGGATTGAGCAAGTGGGTGTAATTTAAATCACTGGGACCCGTGAAAGCTGCAGAGCCTCTGTTGTCTCCCCATTGACACTGGGACTTTTATCTGTCCCTGTTTGCCCTGCATCATCTTAGGATATGCTGCTTGATCTTTCCAATTACTGTGATGACTTTTTCATTTGTGATTCATGACAAAGTGTTTCTGGATGAAAATTGTAATTCAAGCAAAATCACAAACCACTAGCTTTATGAAGACATTTTATTTGCTAACTCAAGCTGTGTGAAATTTGCTAGATGTATCAGAAATAAAGGTAAATATCTTGTATTTTAAAACTCGATAAATTATTGACAAAGGAAAAATGCCCAGAGTTAATCAATCCGATGGTTTTGCCACCATTTGTCCCTCGAGAATTTAGAAGTAGTGGATCATGCTTTAATGCTGATCTGCTCTCATCATTTGGGAGAGAGAAAACAAACATTCCTGCATCTCAGCTCCTCGTCAGTGTCTGAACTTGAATGAATCAGCTATTGAGCTGAAGGAAATGAAATATAAATTGACATGAAGAAAATGTTCTCCCTGCAGCTGCAGAAGCAGCTATAGTTGTCAAAAGCTGATTTTTATCCCTTCAAAGACCAGTATTTTGGGTAACATCATCCTATTCAGTAGCTGGACTTCCTATAAAAGTTTGGCCTAAAGGTACTGCTTTAACATTTTTTTTAAATTTATTAAAGTAAGTTTAA